>NC_057714.1:28649406-28796978 GCF_004010195.1 Chiloscyllium plagiosum
GAAAAGAGCTGACGTTTCGAGTCTAACTGACCCTTGACAAAAGGTCAGTTAGACTTGAAACGTCAGCTCTTTTCTCCCTTTACAGATGCTGCCAGACCTGCTGAGACCTAACAAAATATATTTAAGAAGGAAGAAAGACACCACATAAACTAGAACAAGACAATGACAATGGACACAGGCTGACATCCTCTGTTCTAAAGTCTAATATAAGTCTAAGGAAAAAAGGTTAATGTAGTATAACATCCCGAAACATCTTTTGGAAGCAAGATCAATCAAAATTTGATAAGAAGCTATATAAGGTGGAAGGAGGACAGAGGTGGGTTTTAAGGAGTGTTTTTAAAAAAAGGAGAAAGTGAAACAGAAGTGGAAACATTTAGCAAAGGATTCCAGAGCTTAGACTCTGGGCAGCTGAAGATATAGGTGGTAACTGTGGAGCAATTAAAATTGAGTATATTCAAGAGGTCGAAATTGAAGGAGAGCAGAGAGCCTGGGCACAGAGTTTATGTGGTGAAAGTGGGTACTGCAGATACTGGAGATTAGAGTCAAGATTAGAGTGGTGCTGGAAAAGCACAGCAGATCAGGCAGCATCCAAGGAGCAGGAAAATCAACGTTTCGGGCAAAAGCCCTTCATAACAGATATGTTATGGGCTATGGGTTAAGGGAGGACAGTAAAACCGTGAAGATACTTGAAGATAGTGATGAGAATTTAAAAATCAATACATTGTTGGAACTTGACATCCAGTCACCACCTCAGGGAGAATATGATGACCAGATTTTAGATAGATTTAGTACTAGGACAGCAGAGTTTTGACCACAACCAAAACTCAATCGCATTATTAAGATAAATAAACATTTTGTTTATTATGACTTAGTAGCTATTGGACTTTGTAGTGAGTTGAAGCATGGAATCAAATTTACAGGATGAATAAATAGGTATTTCACACTTGTTTTTGGAATTGCATGGTACGATAAGGCTGGATTTAAATTGTATTTAAAGTGGATTAAGCTGTACAAAACTGCTAACTTAGATTAGAAAACAATTGAGAACACTAAAGCTGAGGTATGAGATCCATCTCCAGAGGTCACCTGATTTCAGCTGGCACGTAGAAATCCAGTTTTAGATGCATCTGATTAAAGATGCAAGCACCTCTGTGACTAATATGGATTGTTGGAGGATTGGGTCTTATCACGGGGCTTTGCCCATAACTGTGCAAAGCAGCTGGTAGTTTTACAAAGAGAAAGCTGAGAGGCCGTCAATCTTCCATGTTTGTCAGAAGGGAGTTTCTCTCTATTTTGAAGAGAAACACTACATCTGTCATCCCATTCAGTGCTGTGCTTCAAAATCAGGAAATGTACAGCTGCCTGACTTCTTTGAACTGCTCAAGGATAGGAAGATGACCACTGATAAATGATACATGGTCAATACATGCCTCCTGGACTCTCCCAGTCAGACTAGTCTGATTCTGTCTTTGTCTGACATCATATTGTTTTAGCAATGATTTAACTACAACACCCAAAAAGAATGAGATGTCAATCAAAGAGACTCACAGTTCAGTTTCAATTTAGTATTTGAATCAGAAAATTACTTTTGGTGACTAGAGGAAGTAAAAATAATTCAAAAAAGCATTTTAAAGTTTTGTACAAGTACTTTACAAGGAAAGAGAGGTACATATTTTAATATTGTAAACATCTGCCAGTTACTTGCGTCATTGCATTGTCTTCAATTTGTTTTCTGCTGTTTAAATAAAAACCTGATCAAACTGTTCTAAAGTTAAATGCTCATCTATGATTCAGAGTTATGGATGAGTCATGATCCACTTAAATGGTAGAATAGACCTTTTCAGGTTCCCATGTTTTCGCTGTCTCATAGATGAGTACTTCCTCTGCTCAGAGTTTATGGAGGAAAGGTGCAAATCAGAGTCACCCATTTTCCACTTCGTTAGCATCTGGAAATCAGGTGTGATCATTTGGGCTGCCCCATTGCCTCTGAGTCAGGAGGTCTGGGTTCAAGCCCTTCCTTACTCCAGAAGTATGTAATAATGTCTCTGAGCACATTGATTGCTAACTATCCAGTCAAAGAATAGTTTCTCTTTAAAAAATCAGTGAACAGCCCAACCATCTAAGCCAGGAGTAAAGGTGTTTAAATATGTATATTTGTATGAACATTAGCTATACATGTAATTGTAAAATCTGGGTATGAATAGATACTGTATGAGTTACACAGGTGCTTAAACAGTATCACTGCTGGAAATTGCTCCAAAAATACCTAGGAAATTTTAAGTTCCCTTTTGGGCTTACAGGAAAACTCCATTGGACTGCTGACCTGATTGAATCTATGATTGATACCTTCCAGAGGATCATCCCACTCCCTCAACACTCCCCTTCATTAACCCTGTCTTCCACTCCCTCACTCCCCTAACCCCTCTACCAGACACAACCTGTTGGGTGACTCTGAAAATCTTGCCTTCCCTGACCAGAGAATTAAGCAAGGCTCCCATTGTGCACACATCCGAGGTGCAGTTCTTCCATTCTATTTAATCCAATGTGGTAAGTTTCTGAACTGGAAAAAAAATGTCAGTTGTTATCTCTTACGATTTTACTTCAGTATAGGCCAGTGAATAAATGAAGGTAAACATGGTGTAAATCTAAACCATTAGCTCTTCTAAAGCTATTTCAGAAAGGAGCAAATAGCAAAAAGTGTCTCTGGTGCAAAATATTTTATTATTGACATCAAGTGTTAAAATGTCAATATAATATTCTTTAGAAATATGATGGCTTTTAAAATGCTCAGTGCTTTGACGACATGGACAGAGCATTGTTAACATGAATTAAACTGAATTAAATTACACTGAACTTTTCATTATATGGAGTGAAATTTCCCTTGGGTGTGGAATTAGGAAATGATATGGAAAATCTTTTTAATTTGCAACCAATTTTTCTGCTGATTAGATTAGCAAATGGTGAAATGTGAAAACAAATGTAAAGAAATGGAAATCAGCATCAACAATTGAGGTTTGAGAAAAGTGCTAAACACACAATATACTGCACTTCTCTTCAAGTATGAAATGAAAGATTCAAGCAATCAAACCATCATTCAGGCACTTTAGACACAGTGGGGTAGATGTAGTTTTGTGTGATAGTGTGAAATGGGTACTAGCAAGTTAGCAGCCAATGAATTCAATGGAAATATGAAATAGACTACTGACTGTTACTACCCATTTTACATCAAAATGCATGTCCACATTCATGTTTAGGAGCATGCAATCAAGGAGGCTTTTCAAATTTTAAGTGACTTATCTTGATGAAATAAGAATGGATTCACAGTAACAGACAATGAAGTCTATGTCTCAGTGAAGATAAATAAAAAACAAGCAACTGAAAAACATTGTAGTATAACACTTAGGAAAATCAGTGCCTTCGCATCATGCTTAACATTTTGATCTTTATGTTATCATCGACAGCCATGGGTGAGGTGCTGGGAGACTGGAGGTAGGCTAATTGGTTCCATTATTTAAGAAAGGCTGTAAGAAAAAGCCAGAGAATTATTGACTGGCGAGACTTAATGTCAGTAGTAAGTTGTTGGAGAGGATTCTGAGGGACAGGACTTGCATGCATTTAGAAAGGCAGGGACTGATTTGGGATCGTCAACATGGTTTTGTTCATGGGAAATCATGTCCCACTAACTTTACTGAGCTTTTGAAGAGATGGCAAAGAAGGCAGAGTGGTAGACATTGTCTATATGGACTTCAGCAATATTCCACAAGGCATATTGGTTAGCAAAATTAGATCACATGGGATCCTGGGGAGGTAGCCAATTGGATGTCAAATTGGTTCAAAAGTAGGAATTGGAGGGTGATGGGACAGGGTTGCTTTTCAGACTGCATCCCTTGATCAGTAGTGTGCCACAAGGATCAATGCTTTTTGCTATTTATATAAATGCTTTGGATGTGAATATAGGAATCATGATTAATAGGTTTGCAGATGACACCCATAGGGGTGGTATAGGTGGACAATGAGGAGGATTTTCTCAGAGTACACCAGGACCTTGATCAGATGGGCCAATGAACTGAAGAATTGCAGAAGGAGTTTAATTTAGATAAATTTAAGATGTTGCATTTTTGGTAAGGCAAATCAAGTCGGGAGTTATATGATTAATGATAGGGCCCTGGAGAGTGTTACCGAATAAAGAGATGAAGGAGTACAGGTACACAGTTCCTTGAAAGTGGAGTCGCGAGTAGATAGGGTGGTAAAGAAGACATTTGGCACACTTTCCTTCATTGGTCAGAACATGGAACATAGGATGTTGATGAGGCCACTTTTAGAATGCTGTGTACATTCTGGTTGCCCTTCTGTAGGAAGGATGTTGTTAAACTTGAAAGGGTGCAGAAAAGATTTAAAAGGATGTTTTTGGGGATTGGCTTGTTGACTGGGTTAAGTGATTAAATGGCTGTGTAAATATAAAGGAGGAGCAGACAATCTTGTGGCACAGTGATTGTGATAGTCAACCCACCTCCGACAAACAGGCATCAGCAAAGAGGCCACGAACCAATAGTCCTCAGTCCCTCTCATCATTTACGACCTCATTTCATACTTGTTATGACTTATACAATTATAGGAAAATGAAACAGACATACAGTTCTTTACCCTGATGCCAGGTCTTCATATTCAGCTCAGATATGTTTGACATCAGAGAC
Organism: Chiloscyllium plagiosum; assembly: GCF_004010195.1. NCBI lineage: Eukaryota > Metazoa > Chordata > Chondrichthyes > Orectolobiformes > Hemiscylliidae > Chiloscyllium > Chiloscyllium plagiosum. The sequence continues at coordinate 28,654,101 of NC_057714.1, forward strand.
AAGTAGACAAATATAAAGCTGACAGTAAATTCAGGCATACAATTATTATATATAAAACATACCTGCACTCAAGTTTTCTTTAAATCTTTTTGCTGGTGCAAATAAATCGGAAATTCCACTGCATATTTGTATTCACTATAGCAACTGAGACATTTTACGCAAACCTGTCTGGTCAGAACTAATGAAATCAAATTATCTAAAGTTTTGTCTTATCACCTGATTTTGAGTTATGTTAAAATTACTTCCAACAATTTCACAAAGTACAAAAATGTGACAGAATTGGAATTAATTATATTTCAAGTAAGAAAAGGTTTTGCAAATAGAAAAAAAAATTCAAACCTGAACATCTTCAGTACTTGTGACATTGTTATATCTTTGTTACACTGAAAAGATTGAGGAAAATTGTGTTTTGAGTACATTTGCATACATTAGTACCATGTTTTACATTAGTGAAACAAAGTACTTAAATAGCTCTAGTAAACAACACTACATAAATGCAATTCTTGTTTATTAGTTGACTGCACTCAAGTTTCCACAAGTGTTTTAACTGTATTGGTCTTATGCCTGTTAAGTATCTTTTCACTTATATACATCTATTATTACATTCTAAATTCAAGTTTCCTTAGTTTACATTGCTCCTTTATATGCAAAATAAGTGATGTATTAGCTTGCTGTAGCCCTCCAGATATTTGAAAGAGAGGGGCTGATGATTTAAGGAGAGGACTAATTGCATTTACTAATTATTCTCTTTCCAGGAACTTATTTAACCCTATGCTTGACATATTTTTAAAAATTCTTTCACAGGGTGAGGGTGGTTCAGGCTAGACCAGCATTTGTCACCCAATACCAGCAGTCTTTGAGAAGATAATGGTGAGCGACTGCCTTACGTTTGTTGTGGTCCATCTGGTGTAGATACACCCTCAGCCCTGGTAGGGCAGGAGTTCTACGATTTAGATCCAGGAACGTTGAAGCAATGGCAATATGGTCTCAAGTTAGAAGGAGAAATTGCAAGTGGTGGTGAAGCTATGAATCTGTTGTCCTTGTCTTTAAAGTAGTGGAGGTCGCAGTTGGTATTCTAACAAGTAATACCATCCTCATTATATGACTGATTGCACTGGTTCTAAAACAATCTCTCCAAGAAGGTGCACATTTGATGCTACATCTCTGCAAAGATGCCAGAGTGCTGTGTTAGGATTAGCAAAGTCAGGCCACTGCCATTCTGTTATGGCAATTAAAACGACCACAACTCTCAATATTTGCCACACATTCCAGAACCTAACATGGAATAGTTAATTCTCTGATGCTGCAGTGTACAAAGATGGCAGGCAGATGGTAGCAAATATGCCAAATGAGTAGCAGCTGACATATTTGAATAGTCAACATATACCAACGACATCCGGCTTGTCCCCAGAATCAAACCCTTCCATTCCACCTTTGCTCTTGAGGCCATCAATCACCATACAAGATTCTCTATCTCTCAAATACTGGCCTATCTGTTCTCTGGTCCTGAGCCCAGAGCGGACTGTTGGACCTACTTCCCTTCAGAGCAACATATTGTTAGATTCATCCTTCCTTGCTGGTTCAATTGAAAGGAGTTAAAAATCACACAACAGTAATTTTAGGCCAACATGTTTATTTGGACGTGTAAGCTTTTGGAGCACTGCTCCTAACAAAGCAGCAGCGCTCCAAAAGCTTGTACTTCCAAATAAAGTATAACCTAGTATTGTGTGAGTTTTAACTTTGTTCACCCCAGTCCAACACTGGCACCTCCACATTATGGCTATTGAAATGAGATAGAGGCCTAATATGCAGAGGCATGCGTATCGCCATTTTCGAACTAGGTATACTCCCCCTCCTCCACCCTTCCTGAGTGCAGCTGTATTTCCGGCATTGTGTCTCTTCTCTTTCATTTCCTGCAAGAGGACATTAACGTCCTCCTCAGTAAAGCTCGCTGCCTTTCTTTCAGCTGTTCTGCATTATGTTCATCCTCTGCATTGTCAGGTTGCTGCCAATGTCAATACTGATATGCATGTTAAACATGAAGTGTGCCATCACTTCCATATTTTCCTATTGGTTTTTTTCATTAATTGTCATTTTTAAGAAGAGAGGCACTGTCCTGTGAACTAAAAGACTTTGTCCATTTGACCTTTGTCTATAAGTGGCTGTGGTGATTTCAAAAAAGCTTTGCAAGTCATAATGGTGAGCATATTATTAGGTTTCTTGAGATTTCTCTTCCCACCACTTGTCTTTAATCTTCCAGATTTGTCTTTGGGTGTCAGTCTTGAGCTGCTGGAATGTTTTGTTTATAACTTTCGACCTTGAATTACTTTGCTAGGCAATGAAGACCTGCTCATTTCTGTTCAGGAAGTCACACGCCTCAGCATCTTATTTGCTGAATCAATTTTGGTGATGGCAATGTGCGAAACCAAAGGTCTGGAAATAGGTGTCTGTGGTTTTTCAATGGAAATCATACTAATATTTGAAAAATAAAAACGTTCCTACAAAGAAAAACAATAAAATTCTACTACTATCAATAAAGCTGATTCAAAGCCAAAATTGTGACAGTTTGATGAGGCAAATCTGCTGAAGTTTGCTGATGGAGAATATTTCAGTTTGGTGTATTTAACATCAGTATCTGGAACTCCCAGGTTAGCCTGGATTAGGTGAAGTGTAGAGTCACCTGTATAATTCTTCAGAAATGAGCCTTCAATTTAATTGTGTAAAGTCACCCTCAACTGCACCAGAGTGCTGTTTTTGTTTCCCATGGTAGTCATCCTTGTGGTTTCTCTAAGTCGGATTGATCATGCACTGTGTAATTATGATCAGTTTTATGATAATGACTCCTGTCTGCGTGGAGCTGTGTTGAAACTGTGCAAGCTAATTTCACAGGACCATTAAAGCTGTCAGAGAGAAGAGCCACATCACATCACTCTGGGCTGGTTTTGAATCCAGGTCCCAGTGGTTAAAGGACAATGTTCTGTTACTCATTCGTTTAGTATCCTTCAAAGATTCCTGGGTGATTACATTTTTACTCAAGCAAGAAAATAGCAGCTTCCTTACAAAGGGAATCCCAAAGTCAGTAACCTTGCTAGAAAGAATTATGACACGTTGAGCATGATTTTCTTTTTGCAATTGCTTAACTCTGCTTTATTTAATAACCAAATACTTTTTTTTTAATCAGTGATTGCTGATGATATCAGGAAAATTGACTGGGTGGATTGAACATCAGTGTGTCAAAGAGCCAAATTAACTCTAGTCAATAGGAAAGATGTGGCACATTGAATATTATAAGAAACTGTCAAGACAATCAAAGGACCACCTATTACTGGTGAAGTTATTACATAATCTAAATTAAAAATGTTACAAGATAGCTAACGCTCTGTGCCAAAGTAATCTACTTATTAAAAATGTCAAAGCAATAAATGCTGAAAAAAAAAGACATGTTGCTTTCGTTTTTTTTTCATTTGTAAAGTTGGAGCTTTTAGGTCTGTAATCAGGCAACAGAAAATGGACTTAATAGCATTTACCCACAAGCTGGCTCCTGGATACCAAGCTCCCAGAATTCAAATAAAAAAAACAGTATAAGTGCAACAAGCCATAGAGTGATTTAGTGACCTTGTCATTTACAACTGTGTATTAATTCACTTCCTTCACGTTGTTGATTTCAAAACTCCGCCCATCCAGTTTCTCAACAATTTCATTATCATTCAGCCTTTAAATAATAATGTTCAATGAATAGAAATAGGTAATAGATTCATTACAGATAACTCAATATCAACACTACATTATTGATTTTAGGGTACCCAATTTAGGTATAATTAGAGTGCTAGTTACTGTGACCATTTTTGTACAATATTTAGCATTTAAATCTAAAGTAGAGAGTACTCAATTAACTTGCTTATAGTTTTAGAATTTTGCTAATCATAGTGGAACTCCATACGTTGTAGGTGAAGCAGAAGTCTATGTAAATAATTTAAAGTATTCTTTTTTTATTTTGCTCCTTTTAACCAAAAGGTAGGTAAGAGTAAAATTGTTACATTAGAAGAAAGTATAAGTGGATTATTTATGTGAACACTGTTATGATCAGTAATATTTCTAAGCTGTAGGGTAATGTGGCAGCTTTGAAGTTCTGGTGCAGACTTGCATAAGTCAGGCCCTATGTGTAACACAATGCTAGGATATTAAAAAGACCTGCACACTTGAATGAATTGACTGAATTTGCTGTACAATACGAAAACAAATAGAGGGTCCATTGCTCTCAGTATCCCTATCTAATAAGAAGTGAGAATGAAATTGCTGCTCTTGTTGGGGTGTGTAACATAGTGTGCATGAAATACTTGCATGTTGTCCATGGACATTGAATTATGCTCTGTTACTGATTATTGGCTGAAAATCCAACTGGAGAGTATCAAAAGTCCTGCTTTATACATCCGTTGGTCTTGGGATAAGTTTCAGAGAAGAGAGGGCTCCTGCCAAAAGCTAAAAAGAGCATATCATCAGGGTAAAGCAACAACTAGGTATGGGGGAGTGACACACCCTCTCTAATAATCATAGTTATCAAGTGTAGAACACTCTCGGTGTTGCTCTTTATGGCACAGATCTGGCCTATAAATGCTGAAAAAAAGATATGCTGCTGTTATTTTTTTTAGTTTGTAAAGTTAGAACATCAGGCTACAGAAAGTGGATTTAATAGCATTTATCCACAAGCTGGCTTCATTGCTAAAGGGATTGAGTTTAAAAGCAGGGAGGTTATGTTGCATCTGTGTAGGGTGCTGGTGAGGCCACACCTGGAGTACTGTGTGCAGTTTTGGTCTCCTTACTTGAGAAAGGATGATCTGGCACTGGAGGGGGAGCAGAGGAGGTCCACTGGATTGATTCTGGAGTTGAGGGGGTTGGCTTATGAGGAGAGACTGAGTAGACAGGGATTATATTTATTGGAATTCAGAGGAATTCAAAGTGGGGATCTTATAGAAACATATAAAATTTTGAAGGGAATAGATAAGATAGAAGAGGACAGGATGTTTCTACTGGCAGGTGCAACTAGGACAAGAAGGCATAGCCTCAAGATTAGAGGGAACAGATTTATGATTGAATTGAGAAGGAACTTCTTCACCCAGAGGGTGTTAAATCTATGGAATTCCTTGCCCAGTGAAATAGTTGATGCTACTTCAGTAAACGTTTTTAAAGCTAAGATAATTTTTTTTTGTCAATGTGTGGTGTTGGAAAAGCACAGCAGGTCAAGCAGCATCTGAGGGATAGAAGAGTCGACATTTCAGGCATACGCCCTTCATCAGGATTCCTGCTTGACCTGCTGTGCTTTTCCAGCACCACACTCTTGATTCTCATCTCCACCATCTGCAGTCCTCACTTTCTCATAGATTATTTTTGAACAATAAAGGAATTAATAGATACAGTGGAGCTGAGTCCAAGATCAGCCATGATCTTAATGAATGGCAGAGTGGGCTTGAAGGTCCAGACAGCCTACTCCTGCTTCTAGTTCTTATGTTCTGTACCTTGGTCCTGTGCCATAGCAGGAGAAAGTGAGGTCTGCAGATGCTGGAGATCAAAGTTGAAACTTTATTGCTGGAACAGCACAGCAGGTCAGGCAGCATCCAGGGAACAGGAGATTCGACGTTTCGGGCACAGGCCCTTCCTCAGGAATGCCTGTGCCATAGCAGACACCTGAGGCATCTTCCACTTATCGCAACATTAAACTTTGTCCTAATGGCTATGTTTATGTGCAGTTGCATCAAACTGTGCATAGCTGTTCGGTATGCAAACACCAAGAGTCCCATTTCCAAAGAGAGGCAGAAATTGGGTGTTGAGTTTTAAGTGTGGGTTAGAAATCTACTCCTGACACAAGGGAGAAATATATTATTTTGGCTGGCTTGGGGAAACAATTGCTTAAAGGACAAGAGCATGGGGATTAAGGTGGGCAGCCTCTACCCCTTGGTTTCCAGGATAGCAGGAAGGGTAGACTGATGCATTGGCAGCTTCACAGCCTCATCAAACTGATGGGAAGTGGTACGATGGTGAGTAAACAAATGCTCAACTCTCTCTCTCTCTCTTATTGTGGGATATTGAGTGGAATAACCTCAGCAGATTCCTTTGTCTAATGTTATAAGAATTCCAAAACCTGGAGTGCAAAGTTTTTGCACAGAGAGTGGTTCGTGTGTGGAACAAACTTCCTGAGGAAGTGGTGGCTATGGGCACAATTACATTGTTTAAAAAACATTTGGATAAGTACATGAGTAGGAAAGATTAGTAGGGATATGGGCCAGGGTCAGGCAGGTTGGACTTGTTTAAATTGAGATTATGTTTGGCACGGACTGGTTGGACCAAAGGGTCCTTTTGCGTGCTGTATGACTCTAAAAGCTTCTGCAAGTCTAATTAACTTGTATCTTCATCTTCTTGGTCATAGTGTTATTCCAGCACCACACTTTTCAAGTCTGGTCTCCAGCATATGCAGTCCTCACTTTCTCCTAGTTGGGCTGACAAGTGGTGAGTAATATTCGTGCCACACAAATGACAGACTGTGACCATTACAAATAAGAGACAATCTATCCACTGCCTCCTGGTGGTGTTACTATCACTGAATTCTCCACTACCAACATCCTTGGGGGTTATCATTGACCAGAAACTCAACTGGACCAACTACATAAACACAGTGGCTACAAGGGCAGGTCAGAAGCTAGGAATACTGCAGCAAATAACTCACCTCCTGACTCCTGAAAGCCTGTCCACCATCTACAAGGCAAATGTCAGGAGTGTGATGGAATACTCCCTACTTGCTTGAATGAGTGCAGGCCCAACAACACTCAAGGAGCTTAACATCATCCAGGATGATTAATTAGCATCCTACCTAATTGGCACTGCCTCCACAACCATCCACTCCCTCCACCACCGACGCTCAGTGGCAGTAAAGTGTACTAGTTACAAGATCCGCTGAAGAAATTCACCAAAGATCCTGAGAGAGCATCTTCCAAACCCATGACCACTTCCATCTAGAGGGACAAGGGTAGAAGATATATGGGAACCCACCATCAAGTTCCCCTCCAATTCATCATCATCCTAACTTGGAAATATATCGCCATTCTTTCATTGTCGCTGGGTCAAAGTGCTGGAATTCCCTCCCTAATCACATTGTGGGCCAATCCACAGCAGGTGGATTGCAGTGGTTCAAGAAGGCAGCTCACCACCAGCTTCTCAAAAGGAATAAAATGTTGGCCAGCCAGCAACGCCCACGTCCCACATAATAAATACATTGTTAAAAGACTTTTTGAAAGGTAAGAGCAAAATGCCATACCCACGTCAACTCATGGACTCCCAGCCATCTCAATGACCCTCATATTCTCCATGCCAACTTACAGCTCCCATCTATCCCTGATGGTCCTTCACATTCCCAATTCCCTCTCATGGTACTTCTCTGCCTGTTCACTCAATCTAAAATGTATACCATACACTATGTACAAAACTATTTAAGCTTCAAGTAATAATAACGATATAGTAATAATGACATGCATGGAACTGTTTAAAAATTAAAGTTAAATTAAAACTGCTTACAAACTAGTCATAATTTTCTTTTAAAAAATTCTGCTATCACAATATACAATCCTGTAAAAAGTGTCAATCAACCTGATCTTTAAAGTATCATCAACAACAGAAACTATAATCTCTTACAGTTTTGTAGGCAAGGGCTCTGTAATATTCAGGTGGCCTTCCCAAGACTCTCTGGCCCGGCCTGACCAGACCTGGGCAAGAACTAAGGCAGCCCACCCATGCTGGCTTCAACTGAAGGCCTTAAGCAGCTAATTAATTGCTACCTGATGGTTGCTTTCTTTCTGGCCTCAATTTTGATACAGGCAGTAAGGGGCCAGGAAAGGAGGAGAAGTTCAGCAGGTTTCCCTATTCAGGCTTCATGCAGGTAATGGGCAGCAGTGAGGGAGAAGGAGACATGGACGGGTGCCTTCATCACAGTCCCCCTTGTTTTGAGGTTGGAGCACCCTAACCTCCTGTTTAAGTACTCCCATCCAGCTCTCCATGAAGACTACCAGATCATTTCCATACAAGGGCGTATCACTAAAATGACTGTGGGTCTGCCATAATATGGATGTGTATTGTCCGCTACTCGTCCAGCAGTGAGGCAGCAAGCCCGTGCCACTTGTTAAATTCTGACTTATGCATTTCTGTGGGGTTTTAGTCCTAATCTTCTAATGCAAAAACTTTCCCTTGAGAATGAAAAATTGCAAATATAACTCCATTGTTTTGGAAAGTTGAGAGAGAAAATCAGAAAATTATAGACCTGTTAGTCTCACATTCGTTGCAGGGAAGCTATTGCAATCCATAATTATGATCAGGGTGACTGAGCGCTTAGAGAAATTTGAGCTGGTGACAGGGCCACTGTAGCTTTGTAAAGGTTTGATTATGTATATCAAGCCTAACATTTTTGAGGAAGTAACAAATGTCATAGACAGGGAAATATCTGCAAATATGGTGCATGTGGATTTCCAGATAACGTTCAAAGAATACAAATCCAAATTAAGAGTCATGGCAATGAATGTGAATGAATTTCCTGATTTGCTAATTGCTCAGGCTATCTAAGATAGAGAATGATACCAAATGTTTGAATACCAGAAGTGGAAACAGATGACCAGTGGTGTTCCAATAAGAATCCATTTGGAACTCAACTAAATTATTAATGATCTTGACAGCAATATAGAGCGGCAAATATCCAAGGTAGCCAATGACACAAAGATGTTATGGTTCTGTTTGCCGAGCTGGGAATTTGTGTTGCAGACGTTTCGTCCCCTGTCTAGGTGACATCCTCAGTGCTTGGGAGCCTCCTGTGCAGCGCTTCTGTGATCTTTCCTCTGGCATTTGTAGTGGTTTGAATCTGCCGTTGCCAGTTGTCAGTTCCAGCTGTCAGTTGCAGTGGTTGGCATATTGGGTCCAGATCGATGTGCTTGTTGATTGAATCTGTGGATGAGTGCCATGCCTCTAGAAATTCCCTGGCTGTTCTCTGTTTGGCTTGTCCTATAATAGTAGTGTTGTCCCAGTCGAATTCATGTAGCATGGTACTCATCCACAGATTCAATCAATAAGCACATCGACCTGGACACCCAATATACCGACCACTGCAGCGGACAGCTGGAACTGACAACTGGAAGCGGCAGATTCAAACCACTACAAATGCTGGAGGAAAGATCACAGAAGCGGTTCACAGGAGGCTCCCAAGCATTGAGGATGGCACCTAGACTGGGGACGAAACGTCTGCAACACAAATTCCCAGCTCGGCGAACAGAACCACAACAACGAGCACCTGAGCTACAAATCTTCGCACAAACCTTGGACACAAAGATTGTTGATATGGTCAATGATGGAGAAATATGCATAAAATTATCGTGACATTGTTAGATGAAGTGAGAGGGAAAAACTCAGATGGGCTTTAAGTGCATCAGTTGAGGTCATTATTATAGATTGAAAAGGATTGGTCTGAGAGTCTTATTAAATTGTGAAAATCTAGGAACAGAAACCAAAGAGTCCATATACACAAATCACGAGGACATACTGATCAGATGCAAATAAATCATCCAAAAGTCTAAAGGGGAGGGTTGGCATATCGAGTTTTGTAACAGCTACACAAAGCTGTAGTTTGACCATATCTGCAGTACTGTGCACAGCTCTGAGAACCACACATTAGGGAGAATATGGTACACAGTACTGTTGGAATGAAGACAATGTAGGTTCACCAAAATATTACCATGGTTCCGAGAATTAAATTAGGGATGAAATTGCATAAATTAAGCTTAAATTCTCTGGATTGTAGAAAACTAAAGAATGATTTAATTGAGATTTTTGAGATTTTGAAATAATTTGACAGGGTAGCTGGCACGTTTTATACTGGTGTGGAATTCCTGGGCAGAGGTACATAATGTTAAAATCAGAGTCAGGTCAATTATAGGAAGGTTATTAAGGTAGCCATATTAAGGTATATTGGTTATAAGGAGAAGGCATCCTGTCTATTACAGAAGGATTATTAAGGTATCCATATCAAGGTATATGGATATGAAGGTATATGGAATCAAAGGTTATAATACAGCTGAGCCATGATCTTACTGAATGGACTGAATCATCTATTTTGGTTCCAATATTGCTTTGTTCCTAAAGACAGCAAATTGTGAATCTGCTGAGACACAGCAGAAAGTCATTTCATCTGCTAGGTAAATTAGAGTACTATCTCAAACTATTTAAAGCATGCCTCATACCATCACCAATAGCTATTACATATAATAAAAGTGAGATGAAAATATCTAAAGGCAAGGACAGCAGATGCCTGAGAGCACCACAACATTGAACAGGCCCTTCGGCCCACGATGTTGTGCCGAACATTTGTCCTAGCTTAAGCACCCATCCATGTACCTATCCAATTGCCGCTTAAAGGTCACCAATGATTCTGACTCTACCACTCCCACAGGCACTCCTCCATTCCCAAAGTCTCCTCTCATCACCTTGGCACCTTTCCTAGCAATTGCAGAAGGTGTCTGACTGTCTACTCTATCTATTCCCCTGATCATCTTATAAACCTCTGTCAAGTCACCCCTCATCTTTAGCCGTTCCAATGAGAAAAGGCCTAGCACTCTCAACCTATCCTCCATTCCAGGCAACATCCTGGTAAATCTCCTCTGCACCCTCTCCAAAGCTTCCACATCTTTCCTAAAATGAGGCGACCAGAACTGCACACAGTACTCCAAATGTGGCCTTACCAAGGTCCTAAAAAGCTGCAACATCACCTCACGACTCTTGAATCCAATCTCTCTGCTAATGAACACTAATACACCATAGGTCTTCTTACAAGCTCTGTCCACCTGAGTAGCAACTTTCAAAGATCTATGAACATAGACCCCAAGATCCCTATGCTCCTCCACCTTACTAAGAACCCTACCATTAACCCTGTATTCTGCATTCTTATTTGTCCTTCCAAAATGGATAACCTCACACTTGACAGGGTTGAACTCCATCTGCGACTCCTCAGCCCAGCTCTCCATCATATCTAAGTCCCTTTGCAGCTGACAACAGCCCTCCTCACTATCCACAACTCCACCAATCTTTATATCGTCTGCAAATTTACTGACCCACCCTTTGACTCCCTCTTCCAAGTCATTAATAAAAATTACAAACAGCAGAGTACCCAGAACTGATTCCTGCAGAACTCCACTTGTAACTGGGCTCCAGGCTGAATATTTACCATCTACCACCACTCTCTGACTTCGACCGGTTAGCCAGTTCTCTATCCAACTGGCCAAACTTCCCACTATCCAATGCCTCCTGACTTTCCGCATAAGCCCTACCATGGGGAACCTTATCAAATGCCTTACTAAAATCCATGTACACTACATCCACTGCTCTACCCTCATCCACATGCTTGGTCACCTCCTCAAAGAATTCAATAAGACTTGTAAGGCAAGACCTGCCCCTCACAAATCCATGCTGGCTGTCCCTAATCAAGCAGTGTCTTTCCAGATAATCATAAATCCTATCCCTCAGTACCCTTTCCATTACTTGGCCTACCACCGAGGTAAGACTAACTGGCCTGTAATTCCCGGGGTTATCCCTATTCCCTTTTTTGAACAGGGGCACAACATTCGCCACTCTCCAGTCCCCTGGCACCACCCCCATTGACAGTGAAGACGAAAAGATCATTACCAACGGTTCTGCAATTTCCTCTCTTGCTTCCCACATAATCCTAGGATATATCCCGTCAGGCCCGGGGCACTTGTCTATCCTCAAGTTGTTCAAAATGTCCAACACATCTTCCTTCCTAACAGGTATCTCTTCTAGCTTACCAGTCCATTTCACACTCTCCTCTTCAAAAATACGGTCCCTCTCGTTCATAAATACTGAAGAAAAGTACTCATTCAAGACCTCTCCTATCTCTTCCGACTCAATACACAGTCTCCCACTACTGTCCTTGATCGGACCTACACTCGTTCTTGTCATTCTCATGTTTCTCACATACGCATAAAATGCCTTGGGGTTATCCTTGACCCTATCCGCCAACGATTTTTCATGCCCTCTCTTAGCTCTCCTAATCCCTTTCTTCAGGTCCCTTCTGGCTATCCTGTATCCCTCCACTGCTCTACTCTGAATCCTGTTTCCTCAACCTTATGTAAGCCTCCTCCTTCCTCTTTACCAGACATTCAACCTCTCTCGACAACCAAGGCTCCCTCACACGACCATTGCATCCCAGGGACTAAAGGAGATGGCGGGGGCAATAACAAATATACTTGTGATAATTCACTAAAATTTGTTGGATTCTGGGATGGTTTTGACAGACTGGAAGCTGCAAATGTGGTGCCACTATATTTCAAAAAGGACCCGTTAGCTCAACTTCTGCAGTGGAGAAAATGCTTGAATCTCTCAAGGAAGTAGTGGTGAGATATCTGGGTAGAAATTGTCTCATTTAGCAGACACAGCATGGATTCATGAAACGCAGGTCACGTTTAAGGACTTACTGGAATTATTTGAGGATACGACGAGCGCGTTGGCCAAGGCGGACTCTGTGGATGTGGTGTACCTGGATTTCCAGAAGGTATTCCGTAAGTTGCCACACAAAAGGCTGCTGAATAAGGGAAAGATGCACAGCATTATGGGTAATGTATTATCATTGATACAGGATCGATTAACCAACAAAAAATAAAGAAAGGGCATAAATGGGTGTTTGAATCAGTGTTGGCACTACAACTATTTGCAATTTACACAAATGTTTTGGAGTTGAGGACCAAGTGTACGGCGTCAGAGTACACATTTGATACGAAGATGAGGTAGAGCAATGTGTGCAGAGGCCACTAAGTCTGCACAGGGATACAGATCAGTTAAGTGAGTGGGTAAGGATCTGGCAGATGGAGTTCAATGTTGGGAAATGTGAGGCCATCCATTTTGATGGGACGAACAGCAAACTGGATGATGAAATGGTAAAAACTTGTACTATGCTGCTGTACAGAGGGAGCTGAGTGTCCTTGTGCATGAATCACAGGAAGTTGGTTTGCAGGTGCAACAGGTAATTAAGGCAGTAAAGGGAATATTATCCTTCATTGCTTGAGGGATGGTTATGCTACAGCTGTACGGGTGCTGGTGAGGCCACACCTGGGGTACTGTGTACAGGTTTGGTCTCCTTACTTTAGCAAGGATGTACTGGCACTGGAGGGAGTCCAGAGGAGGGTCACTAGTTTGAGTTGGGAGTTGAGAGGATTGGCGTATGTGGAGAGATTGAGAAAACTGGTTCTATAGTCATTATAATTTAGAAGCATGGGAGGTTGGAGAGGAAAAAAATAAAATTATGAGGGGAGTAGATAAAATAGAAGCAGGGAGGCTATTTCCACTGGGGGCGGGTCAAACTACAGAGCATAACCTCAAAATAAGGGGGAGCAGATTTAGGACTGAGTTCAGGAGGAGCTTCTTCAGCTAAAGGGTTGTGAATCTGTGGAATTCCCTGCTGCGTGCAACATTTGACGTTATCATCTTGAATGCCTTTAAGGCAAAAGGTAGATTTGTGAACAGGAATGGAATTAAGGGTTATGGTGAGAGAGCAGGAATGTGGAGCTGAGGCCATGAAAATATCAGCCCTGATCTTGTTGAATGGCAGAGTAGGCTTGAGGGGCCAGATGAAAGTTCTTGCCTTGTGCCATCAAAATTGGCCTTTGTCCAATTCAGAACATTAACGTTTAGATCTGGTATATTATTTTCTGTAACTATTTTAAAACTAGTAGAATTATCAGAGAATCCCAACAGTGTGGAAGCAGGTTATTCAGCCCATCATATTGATACTGACCATGAGAGCCTCCTAACCTCCCCCTGTAATATTGCATTTTCCAGGGCCACCCAACGGTCCGAGATGTCTCGCCCATGTCCACAGAACCGCCTGTCTGTCCCTCTAACTATAGAGTCTCCTATAACTAGCGCTCTCCACCTCTCCCCCTTTCCCTTCTGGGCCTCAGAGCCGGACCTCGTGCCAGAGACCCGGTCACTGAAGCTTACCACTGCTAGGCCGTTCCCCCCCAACAGTATCCAAAGCGGTATACTTATTGTTGAGGGGAACGACCACAGGGGATCCCCGCACTGCCTGCTTCCTCCCCTTCCCACCTCTAACTGTTACCCAGCTACCTCTGTTCTCTGGCGTAACTATGTTCCTGTAGCTTCTATTTATCACCCTCTCAGCCTGTCGAATAATCCTCAGTTCATCCAACTCCAGCTCCAGTTCCCTAACGCGGTCTGTGAGGAGCTGGAGCTGGCTGCGCTTCCTGCAGGTGAAGTCGGCAGGAGTATCGGTGGTCACCCCTACCTCAAACATCCTGCAGGAGGAACATTCCACTGCCTGCTCTGCCATAACTCTACACTTAGTCTCCAAAACAAGAACACTGAGTAGCTTACCTGTTCAGCCGACTGAGTCCTTTTTTTAAGTTAGAGGAGGAAGGATGGTGGGAGACACTACACATGTAGTGTCTCAGGTTCCTTCTCCACTCAAACGTCTTACCTTCCCAGAAGCCTCTGTTGATGACTTCCGGATTCCCGCTCCTAGTTGAAAAAAAAACACAGACTGCGAAAAGAGAAATGTTAATTTAAACTGGTCTCCACTTACCTTCCGGCTCCCCTCTCTGTGCGCTCGCTGTAGCACTGAGGTCGAAACCTCGGAGGTACACACTTTTAAATCAAACTTCTTACCTTCCCAGAAGCCTCTGTTGACAACTTCCACATGTTTCCTTTTAAGTCACACACCACTCTGAGCTGGAGCAACAAAATCGATCTAAGAAGCAACATTTTGATATAGAGGGTAGTGCGTGCATGGAATGAGCTGTTAGAAGAATTGGTGGAGGCTGGTATAATTACAGCATTTAAAAGGCATCTGGATGGGTCTATGAATAGGAAAGGTTTCGAGGGATTTGGGCCAAATGCTGACAAACAGGTCTAGATTTATATTAGGATATCTGGTTGACATGAATAGGTTGGACCGAAGAGTCTGTTTCATTGCTATATATTTCAATGAGTCTAATTCAAGACCTCAGAGCTCATATCCTAACAGTGAGTGCTCTTGTACATCATGCACTGCAGGGGTTCAAGAAAGAAGCATTTCACCAGCATCCTAATTAAGGTTAGGCAACAAATGCTGGCCTAGCCAGCAATGTCCACATCT
Source organism: Chiloscyllium plagiosum (assembly GCF_004010195.1). Taxonomy (NCBI): domain Eukaryota; kingdom Metazoa; phylum Chordata; class Chondrichthyes; order Orectolobiformes; family Hemiscylliidae; genus Chiloscyllium; species Chiloscyllium plagiosum. The sequence goes on from NC_057714.1 coordinate 28,669,288, forward strand.
TGTGAACAAATAATTAAAAAAATTAAATATTATTTTAGAGTTGGCTTTTTTAAATTAAAGGGTAAACCGTAATTTAAAAATCTTATTTTTCTGGAATTCCTCCCAAAACCTTTTGCCTCTCTATCTCTTTCCTTTTGTAAAAAGCTTGTGAAAACCTCCTTTTTGATGAAAATCTTGGTCATTTGCTTTCATATCTCCTGATGTGGCTCAGTGCCAAATTTTGGCCAATTCATTTCCGTGAAGCATTGTATTATGGGACATTTTATTCAATGAAATGAGTGATATAAATGCAAGTTGTTGTTGTCAGCACTCCCCTTTCTCCATAGTCCAAAGAACTAATTTCTTTTTACGTGTTAGTCCAAGCACAAGTGCTAATTACGCATTTAAGTATAATAATCTTTGTGTCAGCTTTAAAGGAGAGGGCATTATCTTCTTTTGTCCATTCTTCGAAAATTGAAGTAATCAGGTGTAATGCATATTAATGTGGTCAGTATTTTTGGCATGTGAGCAAGGAATTAATGGCTTTGTTTTTAAGTTTCCAAGGAAGCTATTTTCCCTCGGTATTTTATGCACTAAAGTGCCTCTGATGTCTTGAGCAGCAACGTCTGGATGACCTGCCTTTAGTGCAGGACATCATCTTGGGAAAACAGTTTAAATGTATGCTAGGAATGCCACCCAGAGGATGATTAACACTCTAATGAACAAATAAATTGGCTACAAACACTCATTACAGAGGCTGCATGCCATTTTGCTGGTAAATGCTTCAATTACTGACCTCCCCTAACAGTGGCCTGTGAATTGAAGTAAAGAATTTATTGGTGAGCATAACAACCATTATGTGGAAGCTGAAACAACTCCACAGAGGCCGGGTATCCAATCATCAAGTCATTGGTTATTTACACGTGGAGAGTCCTTAATACTGATTCAGTTTCCTCAGAGCCAGCTCCCAAAGTGAACAGAAGTTCTGACATTCCTGTTCTTATCTGTCAGCCAGGGCTCCCTGCTTGGAGCAGATTAGCAGCCCCAATCAGGGAACTCATATTCTATGAGGTCCACCCAGCTGACCTTATTATAATAACTGCAACCTTCTCCCTCCGAGTCTGAGGTCATATGTTGGTTGTTTTCTTTTGTAACTTCTCCTGGGGCGTTTTAGCACTAGGACAGGTTCCTCTAACCCTGCCTTTGATATGGCCAGCGTGTAGTGCACAGTGGCTCACCTCTGGCAGCTGGAGCATCTTGGAAGAAATTCCATCTTTTCTTCAGATGGCAAAGGTGCAAGGCAGTGACATCCATTGTGTCCATCTCGGATTCCGAAGTTTCTTCAACATTTGATGCAGAGGGAGAACTCATGGTTCTGGAACAGTCAGAAAGGCTGTCGAGGAGCCGGGCATGTTTTGCTCCCTCACCGTTTGCGAGTTTGCAGCTTGCATATTGTCCATGTGCTTTTTCAAGACCGCCACAACCACCCAAAATTTATACATCGTGTTGACCATGCCTTTTACCCACGCAGGGCCATTCCCTTGGATCCTACACCAAACCTCGTCCCCTGAAGTGACCTGTCTCTCTCGTTTGGCAGAGTATTGTGTCTGGCATTGGCTTTCCTGATGTCATTTTACCCATCCCCCCTAGGTCTTGGAAGATCAGGTTTAACTTGTACAGAATCTCCTTCCCATTAACAAGTCTGCTGGAGCTTCCCCTATGGTTGCATGTGGGGTGGTCTTATAATCAAATAGGAACTGGGACGGTTTGGTATCTAGTGAAGATGTAGGCTGCTTCTGTAAGCCTACCTTCAAAGTTTGGACTGCTCTTTCTACCAGACCATTGGATGATGGATGGCATGGAGCTGTCCTTATATAACAAATACCATTCGACTTTAGGAAATACTCAAATTCCCTGCTGGTAAATTATGGACCATTATCTGTGACCAACACTTCAGGGAGTCCCATGAATTACAAAAAATGTGCACAGTTTTTCTACTGTTATCCCCAGGTTTGACAAATGAACCCAATAAGTGCCCAGCCACATTGAGTGGGAGTCCACAATGACTAAGAACATTGAGCCCATGAAAATACCCTTATAGGCAATGAGTCACCAAATCCAGGTTTACCTAACCATTCCCACAAATGTGGAGGAGCTGCTGGGGTAATTTTTGTGCTTGTTGGCACTCTGGTTAATGCCCCACCAACATGGCTCTATCTGCATCCAGTCCTGACCACCAGACATAATCTGTCACCAACATCTTCACTATGGACACCCCTTGATGACCCGGGTGGAGTTCAGCCAGTATCTTGAGATGACCTTTGCTCAGGACAATCACTCTTGCTCCTCATAATAACATGCCATCCTCAACTGTGATCTGGTCTGTCCAGGTCCAAAAAGGGTTCAGTTCTGGTTGTGATGGCCTTTTGGTTGCTCCCATCACCATCAGCTGTTTCAGTTTCACCAGGATTGAATCCTTCTGCATCCAAAGTCTGATATTGTCAACTGTGGCTGGATGTGTGTCCAGAAAATTTAAAACCACAGAGTCTTCCACTGGTGGCACCACCAATGGTGTATCTGCCAGCAGGAGACAGCTCAATGCATCTGCATTGGCTACTTGGCCTCTTGGATAGTGTTCCAACTTGTCGTTATATGTCCTTAGTATTAGAGGCCACCACTGAATTTGGTCTGAGGCTATGAGCGACACTGCTTTGTCCTCTTTACGTAGACCTAGCAAGCATTTGTGGTCCGTTATTATGATAAATTAACATCATCAAAGGTATTGGTGAAATGCCCAGCCTCCAAATATGACCGCCAAACCTTCCTTCTCTGTCTGGGCGTATTTATTCTCTGCATTACCGAAGGTCCTGGTTGAATACTCTCTTGAGCATTCCTCTCCAATGGGCCACTTTATGTGCTAATACCTTACTGAGGGCATTACACATTAATACCAGATCTGGCTTGGCATCATTGTGTACCTTGATAGCTGTTTCTTCACTTCCCTGAAAGCTATGACTTGGCTACACAATCATTTCCAATGCTGACCCTTTTTAAAGAGTTGACGCAATGGTGCCAGGATGGAGGCTAGGTTATGTATGAAGGGGTATTTAGGGACTCACTATCTAAATGAAGCAGCTGGGCCTTAGATAGTGAGGAGAGAGGAAGGAAGCAGACAACTGTCTGCAGGGGAAGGTGATTGCAGGGGAAGGTGCCATGAGGAGATATGTTGGGAGTGAAGGAGGAATGGACCAGGATGTCCCAGAGGGAATGGTCCTTGTGAAAGGCTGACAAAGGAGGGGAGGGGAATATGTATCTGATGGTGACATCCCTCTGGAGGTGGCTGAAATGGTGGCTGATGATCCTCTGGATGTAGATGCTGATCAAATGATACTTGGGTACAAAAGAGACCATATCGCTATTGTTGGAGGGAAGAGGTGGGTGAGGGCCAAGGTACGGAAGATGGATTGGACCCAGAGGATGACCCTGTTGATAATGGTGCTTGGTAATCCTCAGTTGAGGAATAAGACAGACATTTCAGAGGCTCCTTTGTCAAAATTGACATCATCAGAACATATGCAACAGAGACGAAGGAATGGGGAGAATGGAATAGAGACTTTACAGGAAGCAGGGTGTTAGGACATATAGTCAGGATAGCTGTGGAAGTCAGTAGGTTTGTCGTGGCTATTGGTGTCCAACCTGCCGCCAGAAATGGCAATAGGGATGTCAAGGAAGGGAAGGGAGGAGTCAGAAATGGACCAGGTGAAGGTGAGACCGGGGCAAAAAATTGGAAGCAAAACTGATAAACCTTTCATGTTCCAGACGAGGGAGGGAAGTAGCACTGATGATGTCATTGGTATACTGGAGAAAGAGTTGTGGGTGGGGTGCTGAGTATGACTGGAACAAGGAATGTTCCACATAGCTCAAGAGTCAGGTGTAACTGGGGCCCATGTGGGTACCCATGGCCACCCCTATATCCTAAAGAAAGTGAGAGGAGTTAAAAGAGAAACTGTTCAGGGGGTGGACAAGCTTGACCAGAAGGTGGAGGGTGGTGGTTGATGGGTTCAGGTCAGGCCTTTTTTTCAGGAAGAAGCAGGCAGCCCTGAGACCTTTCTGTTAGGGGATGGATGTATAGAGAGATTGTGGATCCGTGGTAAAGAGGAAGCAGCTGGATCCTGCATACCAGGAGTTCTGAAACTGACATAGCACTTCAGAAGAATCATGGATGTAGGTGGGAAGAGACTGGACAAGGAGAGAAAAAGATCAAATTGAGGTAGGGACTGAACATTTGATGTTCCTCGTACAACTAAAACACTAGAGATTAAAGCCAATGAGGAAAATAAACAGACATCAAAGGAGCACGAACAGCCACACAGGAATCAATATTCTCTGGAATGTCATACCTCCTGATCATTGTAAATATGATTATGAGTATTGTGAGTGTTTTTGTTGCAGGGATGCCTCAGGGGAAGGGATGTTTGAGTATTTGTGTAAGAATGGGGCACCGTCACTTTAACAGTGCAATCACGTGATGTAATAATGACATCGTTGGCTGTTTTGGGTGGAATACAATCTCTCTCAGCTTGTTTATTGTAAAGTGAACACCTCCTTAATAAAGCTCCTGCTGTTAAACACTTCAGCCTTCTTGTACTCTTGGAACTTGACACTTCTTTTTCATTTCCCCTCTATTGTATGTACTATGAAAGATTGTTCCTGCTGGTAGCATTTGACCAACTGCACAGCTGGGCACTGGTGACAAAACTCCTGGAAGTTCCTGGCAGTGGTAAGTGGCAAGGATTTCCACCTCTGATGAGTGCAAGGTAATGCATAACCATGGGAACATGGTGCATGCACAATTTGGAAAACAGCAGATAATATTTGTAAACTTGCTAGGGTTCATGGAGAGAAAACCTAACCTGAAACTCCCTGAAATTGACACTTGCTCTTTTTTTTGGTAAAGTCCATCCCATGGACCTCAATTAGGCCTTTGACCAACTTTCCACATGGAAGTTAGCCCGAAAGGTAAGAGGCCATGGGATTCAAGGCAAGTTGGCAGACTGGATTCAAAGTTATCTTATACCTAGGAGTCAAAGAGTAATGACGGAAGGTTGTTTTTGTGATTGGAAGCCTATAACCAGTAGTGTGCCACAAGGATCAGTGCTGGGACCCTTGCTGTTTGCTATGTACATTAATGACTTGGACGTGAATGTGGAAGATATAATTAGTAATTTTGCAGATGATACAAAAATTGGTGGTGTTCATAGTGAGGAGGATGGTCACTGACTATACTCTGATACAGAACCTCTGGTAAATTGGCAGAGCAATGGCAGATGGAATTTGATCCTGAGGTGATGCAGTTTGGGAATCATAATAAGGGAAGGATGTACAAAATGAATGGTAGGTCCCTAGTGAGTACTGAGGAACAAAGGGACTGTGGTGTACATGGATACCTGACGGTGTCAGCACAGGTAGACAGGATGATGAAGAAGCATATGGGATGCTTGCCTTTCATTAGACAGGGCAGAGAATACAGGAGCAAGGAAGTCTTGTTATGACATCATAAAACATTCGTTAGGCCACAGATGTACTGTGCGCAGTTCCAGTCACCATGCTTTCGGAAGGATGTGATTGCACTGGAGCAGATGTCGAGGAGATTCACTGGGATATTGCCTGGAATGGAAAATCTCAGCTCTGAGGACAGACTGGACAGGTTGCGATTGTGTTCCCTGCAGTAGAGGAGGCTGAGGGGGGATCTCATTGAGGTATACAAAATCATGAGAGGCATAAGCAGGGTTGATCCTGAGAACCTTTTCGCCATGACAGACGTGTCTAAGAGAGGTGAGGTGAAAGTGACAGTCTTTGACATCAAGGCCACATTTGACTGAGTATAGCATCAATGGGCCCTGGCAAAACTGGAATTAATGGGTATCAGGGGACAAATCAGGGCTGGTTAGAGTCATACCTGGAACAAAGGAAGATGGTTGTGGAGTGTCAGTCATCTCAGCTCCAGGACATCTCTGCAAGAGTCCTTCAGGGTAGTGTCCTAGGCCCAACAATTTTCAGCTACTTCATCAATGACCTTCCCTCTGTCATAAAGTCTATAGTGGATATGTTTGTCGATGATTACACAGTGTTCAGCACCATTCATAACTGCTCAGGTACTGAAGCAGTCCGTTCTCAAATGCAACAAGGTCTGGACAATATCCAGGCTTGGGCCAACAGGTGGCAAGTAACATTTGTGCCAGACAATGACCATCACCAATAAGAGACACTCTTACCATCACCTCTTGACATTCAGTGGTATTACTATCACTGAATCCCCCACTGTCAACAAACTTTGGGTTACCATTGACCAGAAACTCAGTTGGACTCACCACATAAACACCCTGGCTACAAGAGTAGGTAAGAGACTAGGGGTACTGTGACAAGTAATTCACCTCCTGACACCCCAAAGTCTATCCATCATTTACAAGGCATAAGTCAGGTGTGTGATGGAATACTCCCCGCTTGCCTGGATGGGTGCAGCTCCAACAACACTCAAGAAGCTTGACTCCTTCCGGGACAAAGCAACCCGCTTGATTGGCACCACATCTACAAACATATAATCCCGCCACCTCCGGTACTCAGTAGCAGCAGTATGTTCTATCTACAAGATGCACTGCAGAAATTCACCAAAGATCCTTAGACAGCACCTTCCAAACACACTCCAACTTCCATCTAGATGGACAAGGGCAGCAGGTACTTGGGAACACCACCACCTGCAAGTTCCCCTCCAAGCCACTCACTATCCTGACTTGGAAATATACTGCCGTTCCTTCGCAGTTGTTGGGTCAAAGTCCTGAAATTCCCTCTCTACTGGCATTATGGGTAAACCCCTAGCAAGTAGGCTGCAGCGATTCAAGAAGGCAGCTCGCCACCACCTTCTCAAGGGCAAATAGAGATGAGCCCATGAGCCAGCCAGCGATGCCCAAGTCTCATGAATGAATTTGTAAAATAAAATCAGAGAGCATAAGGAGTAAATGGTTTAGAGAGGACCTGAGGAAGGATTTTTTTCACCCCGAGGATGGCAGAAATACGGAACGTGCTGCCTGAGAGGGTGGTGGAGGTGGGTACTCTCACAACAGTCAAGAAACATCTGGATAAGCACTTAAAATGTTCGGGCATAGTAGGCTATCGACCAAGTACAGGTAAATGGAATTAGTATATTTTGCTGTTTGTTGATCAATGTAAATATGGTGGGCAGAAGGGCCTGTTTCTTTGTTGCATGCTTCTACAACTCTATAATCTCAATATCTCTCCAGATGCAATTTTAAAGCAATGTTCAGATAGGTAGGAAAGATCTCATAGCCACGATTTTTTAAAAAAGTGAGAATTGTTCTTGTATCCTCTCTGACATCTATCTATTAAAAATAAATTTAAACTGATGTTGTGGTCATTTAATTATTTGTTGCTTGTAGAACATTGTTATTTACAAATTGTCTTTTAAATTTTCTGCTCTACAACAGTGACCTCCTTTCAAAAGTACTTAATTGGTTGCAAAGCCATTTGAGATGGCCTGATGTTGTGAAAGGCACTATATAAATGCACATTTTAATTCCTTTCCATTCACACATTTTATTGCAAAATCTGAGCACAGTTAACTAGAGATTCTGAAAGAGGACATATTAAAACAGATGTAGTACAATGAAATGACTTAATGTATTCCAGTTATTGATTTTATAATAGCTATTCCTATTCTGCTTTAATATTGGATTTCATTATTCAGAATATTCAAATGACAGAAATGCAAGTTAAAATAAAGAGCAATTTTCAAATTTCTAATTTATTCCCTGCTTTGTTCATGAAAAGTCAAAACATTTCCATCTGCTCCAAATCTTGGCTGCAGAGATTGAGATGGTGAATGTATTAATTGACTAAAAATATCTAATGTATCAAATAGGAATTAATAGTTAAGATTACTTGCATGCAAGGTATTTAAGTGTGACATATGGATAAAATTCTTCTAACTTTCTAGCTTTCAGTTGTTGATCTAAAATCCAGACCTAGTCCGATTTCCTTGGAATAATTATTATTGTAAGCTCAGAAACAGTTGAATCAATGTATTGTATTGATGTGGGGCGTTTTTAAATGGAATCAGTAAAGGGGATGGTGGCATATTCAGATCGACTGGATACTGCAACTTTCTCGTAGGATCAGCTTTGCCGAGATGTGTGTTCTCGGCAGGAACTTTCAGGAATGACTTAATTTGTTCCCCACCACATTCAAAAGAACATAGTATTGTGTGTGTGTGTGTGGTGGAAGGGGGAGGTGCAGTACCTCTGGCTTGGGACAAGGGAGGTTGAGACATTGCTGTAGGATTTAAGAAAAAACAATCCTACTCCTCCTCTTGGTCCCTCTTAGGATGTCCTTTGTCTTTGCTGGAGTAGCCCTGTCTGTCCTTCCCAACACTGAGGGCAATATTCAACAGGTTTCCTGCTTGGTCCTCAGATAAAAGTAAAAGATATTTTACAGTTCATCACATTCGTGGCCAGTTTAGGTGAGCATCTTATCTGTCTGCATAAGCATGCAGGTTAAAATCAAGAACAGAAAAGCTCCTGTTTCCACACAGAAACGACTTTTTTCCATATGCCACCATATTCTCAATTGACTCCACTTACAAACAATCAATATAGTTAATTGGTTCAACTACCTGTATAAGTCCAATACTAAGTATTCCCATTAAATTAATAAGATCAAGATTTTGGAAAAACAGAAGAATCAGTAAGTTCCTGGCCAGGCTAAACATAAACAGATCGAGGCAGGGGGCTGTTAGGGACAATTGCCTCTTCTGCAGTTACGTTCGGGCCCAGATGTCCCTGGAGAAGGAGCACATGATGACTATCAACACCCTAGAGGTTGTCAGGGAGAGGTGGGGCACCGTGGGGTGTGGAGTGTTTTATTTCCCCCCCCTACTCTATTTTGATTTAATCTCTGCCCTCCCTTTAACTTTTTTGATCATGCTGCATTACCCTTTGTTGAGAAGGGCTCTGCTTGTCACCAGCCGCTCGGGTGTGGACTTTCTTCCTGGTGGTAAAATATAAATAAAGATTTCTGCACTTGTGTTTTTACTGTGTCCTACACCTGCACACACACAACATAGATGGGGGGGGAAATAAGCACTACTGATGTTTGGCGGTTGTGCGGGAGTTTATATTGAACAAAAGATATAAACAGGGAAAAATATGTAACCAGGAGATTAGAATCTCTTCAGGAATAAAATAGAATTAGAAAGTTAGAAACCTATATTCTTCCTTTTGGTTTAGAGAACCATATTAGTTGGATATTATAGCGGGCACTTGACCCCAATGTTGAGCCCATACAGGGGGGTTACTGAGACCAGCCTGTTGGCATTAAGCCTGCTGGTGCAGCATTCCAGGGGGTAATCTCCTAACTGACTATGACTGACAATGAGTTGGCCCATGGTTTTAACCCTAATCAATGGTCCTTCATCCCCACCCAAACTCCAAGGACTAGGAAACCTCAATCAGTGGTCATACAACACAGAAGGTTATTTGACTGTGTTGGACCATTGAAAAATAATCCACTTCATTTCACTCTCTGCTTTTCTCCCCATAGTCCTGCAGTTCTCTTTCTTTTGAAAATTATCCATCCTATTACAATTTGTAAGTAACTATGGTAGCTACTTTCACCACTCAGATCAAACCAGTTCTCTGAGTTAAATAAAAAACTTCATTCACCCATTTTTGTCAATTAAATTAATACATCCATTGAGCAAAAAACCCAGCCTGAACATGGAAATAGTTGTTCTTGTTTGCTTTATCAAAACCTTTCCCAATTGTAAACATCCCCCTTACATCCCCCTCCTCTAGTCACTGAAGAGCAAGTTCTGGATTTTAGCACTTGATGAAGGAATGATGAGTCAGGCTAATTCCTACTGCTGTGATTCTGTCTCCTGCATGATAGTGTCCACCCTTGGGTGACAATTTTCATTGCAAGTTGTTGGGGACAATTTGCCTCTAGTGGGGACTGAAGCAAATGCACACTAAAGTGAACAGGTCAGAATCTTGACTTTGTTTTACCGTGATTGTAACCCAGTTCTGGAAATGAAACCCTAGCTCTTATACCTTATCGCCCCACTTCCCATCCATCTCATGACACTTTTTAACCTTAACACATAGTGTAGTACAGTGGCACAAGGATGGCATGGTAACTCAGTGTTTAGCACTGCTGCCTCACAGTGACAGGAACCCATGTTTGATTCCAGCCTTGGGCAAGTCTGTGTGGAGTTTACACATTCTCTCTGTGTCTGCATAGGTTTCCTCTGGGTGCTCCGGTTTCCTCCCACAGTCCAAAGATGCATGGGTTAGTTAGATTGTCCATGCTGAACTTCCCCAATGTGTCTAGGAATGAACAGGCTAGGTGGATTAAACATAGGATATGCAGGGTTACAGGGATAGGTGGGTCTGGATGGGATGCGCTATGGTGGGTTGGTATGACTGGATGGGCCAAATGGCATCTATTTGAATTGTAGGGATTCTGTGATGTCTCCAATGTAGCCTCATATCTTATCTTTTCTGTATCTCTTGTGCCAATTACCTACTATCCAGTATGGGCAGAACTGAAGAGCTCTCTAGTAAGGCAAGGATGTGTTTTAAATGCGTATTAAATAAACTAATAATTTTCCATTAAAGCTTCATAGAGGAAAAGTTCCACTTAAGAACATAGAAGATGATCAAATACACCACCATTTAAACTTCTGTTGAAAACACTCATATCTTCTATGTGCCTTTTAAGTGGTTATAAATATGTCAACATTAACATACAAGCATTGAACAAGTCTTCAGCACACATTAATACTGTTAACTACTCATAATGCTGCCAATCAAACAAAGCACACTGTCTCCATACTGAGTTAAATTCAATCGTAGGCTTTGAGTTCAGTCAATCATTTGTAATGATATTCCATTTCACAAATGAAGAACTAATTCCTGCAGAACTAATACAATACTCTCTTTGACGTTGTCTCAGCAATGACCAGCTATTCTTTTATTTTGAAGGATCAACGGACGAAGTTTCAAAGAAATCGGGCATCTTTATGATCACTTCAAAGCCTCAACAAATGTTTGAGCTAGAAACCAACAAAGGAATCAAAGAACAGAATGTAGATGATTTTTTTTAAATTCTCAGTCCTATTGGATGCAGAAACATAGTTCATCCACTATAGAAATCACATCAATGTAGCTGAAAACATATGCAATGATGATCAATTTAATCATTGCTTAATTTTAATGTCAGATATGTATGATAAATAACTGCTTTAAACACTATTTAACTTATTTTTAATACATAATTGAGTCAATTTGTAGTTGTCAATTCCTTTTCAACTTACCGAACAAAAGGTTCTTGACTTTAGACTAATGCTTCCAAATGGCTTATGACTCCTCGAGGTTCCATGAATTACGTGCACTAACAAAACAATTGCAAACCCATTGAAATAGTGAGGGTTGAAAATGCCTATGTCCATAATGGAGTAGGCAAGGGTGGGATTTCTGTGTGCAGGTTCACTATCTGCACCCTTATCCTGAAGCTATAAAAATCTTATATACCAGGAATGGGGCCAGGAGTGCCAGATTTGGAGCCAGCCTGACATTTTCACCCTCCCGCATACCACCACTTCCATTCCATCAGAGATGGAAACATAAAATTTCATCCCTAAAGCCAGTTCCTCTTGTCTGGCCCTTGGTATCTGCTATGTACTCTTTGTGAAATTCTTCCTGAAACATAGTGCTCAACTTGCCAATCAGTCAGTACTGTCCTTTCACATAATGTACTTGTTGTTTTCCTCTTACTTTGCTATGCTTTGTGAATTGTCCTGATTAATATAAAATGAAAAGATTTGACGAAATTTGCCTTATTCCAGCAATACGCAAAACCTGTTTCACTGTCCTGATGGTAGAATTATACACAATGACAGTAGCATTTATATGGTTGAGAGTGTGGTGCTGGAAAGGCACAGCAGGTCAGGCAGCATCTGGGGAGCAGGAGAATCAACATTTCAAGAATGAGGCTGTGAGCCTCGGGGATGGAGAGATAAATGGGAGAGGGGTGGGGCTGGCGAGAAAGGTAGCTGAGAGTGCAATAGGTTTATCGGAGGTGAGGGTAATGTTGATAAGTTGGAGGGGAGGGTGGAATGGATAGGCGGGAAGGAAGATGTACAGGTAGGACCGGTCATGAGGGCAGTGCCAAGTTGGAAGGTTGGAACTGGGATAAGGTGGGGGGAGGGAAAATGAGGAAACTGGTGATTAATGCCGTCGGGTTGGAGGGTCCCAAGGAGGTAGATGAGGCGTTCTTCCTCCAGGTGTTGGGTGGTTAGGGAGTGGCGATGGAGGAGGCCCAGGATCTACATGTCCTGGCGGAGTGGGAGGGGGAGTTGAAGTGTTCGGCTTTCGGGCGGTGGGGTTGGTTGGTGTGAGTGTTCCAGAGATATTCTCTGAAGCGCTCCGCAAGTAGTTGCCCTGTAGGAGACCGCATCGGGAGCAATGGATACAGTAAATGACGTGTGAAAGTACAGGTAAAACTCTGTTAGATGTGGAAGGCTCCTTTGGGGCTTTGGACGAAGGTGAGGGGGGAGGTGTGGAACAGGTTTTTCAATTCCTGCGGTGGTGTGGGAAGGTGCTGGGAGGGGAGGGTGGGTTGGTGGAGCGTGGACCTGACAAGAGAGTCGTGGATGGAATGGTCTTTACGGAAAGTGGATGGGTGGGGAGGGAAATATATCTCTGGTGGTGGGGTCCATTTGTAGGTGGCAGAAATGGAGGATGATGATGCGATGTACACAGAGATTGGTGGGGTGGAAGGATGAGGACCTGGAGATTCTGTCCTTGTTGCGGTTGGAGGTGGGGGAGGTGGGTTGGCACACTGATACTCTGAAGCCAGGCGCCAACTCGAAGACACCTTCTCCTACCGCCCCCTCAACCATGACCTCTCCTCCTATCTCCAAACCATCTTCTCCCAACCGTATACAACCTCATCACCTCAGGGGATCTCACACCCACAGCTTCCAACATCATAGTTCAGGAACCCCGCACTGCCTGGTTCTACTTCCTACCCACTATTCACAAGCCTGACTGCACCGGCCGACCCATCATCTTGGCCTCAATACTGTCCTATCCCCCTGGTCCAGGAACTCCCCACATATGTTTGGGGCATCACCAATGCCCTCCACTTCCTCCAAGAGCTTTGTTTCCCTGGTCCCCAATGCCTCATCTTCACAATGGACATCCAGTCCCTATATACCTCTATCCGCCATGACTAGGACCTCCAAGCCCTCCATTTCTTCCTGTCCCGACATCCCCACCAGTACCCTTCCACTGACTCTCTAATTCGGTTGGCTGAACTGGTCCTCACCCTCAACAATTTCTTCTTTGAATCCTCCCACTTCCTCCAGACCAAAACACCTGCATGGGCCCCAGCAATGCCTGTCTTTTTGTTGGCTACATGGAACTGTCCATCTTCTGTAGTTACATTGACACCATTCCCCACCTTTTTCTCTGCTACATTGCTAACTGTACTGATGCCACCTTGTGCTCCCACGAGGAGATTGAACAGTTCATCAACTTCGCCAATATATTCCACCCTGACTTTAAGTTCACCTGGACCATCTCGGACTCCTCCCACCCCTTCCTGGACCTCTCCATCTCCATCAGCAGTGACTGACTCAACACTGACATCTTCTACAAACCCACCAACTCCCAGAGCTACTTGGACTACACATCCTCCCACCCTGCCTCCTGTAAAAACACTATCCCTTATTCACAATTCCTCCGCCTCCACCTCATCTGCTCCCAGGAGGACCAGTTCCACCACAGAACACACCAGATGTCATCCTTTTTTAAAGACCTCAATTTCCCCTCCCATGTGGTTGATGATGCCCTCTAGCGCATATCATCCACATCCCGCACCTCCGCCCTCAAACCCCGCACCTCCAACTGCAACAAGGACAGAACCCCCGGTCCTCACCTTCCACCCCACCAACCTCCATATATATATTGTATCATCCTCCGCCATTTCTGCCACCAACAAACGGACCCCACTACCAGAGATATATTACTTTCTCCACCCCTATCTGCTTTCAGTAAAGACCATTCCCTCCACGACTGCCTTGTCAGGTCCATGCCCCCCACCAACGCACCCTCCCCTCAAGACACCTTCCCACACCACCGCAAGAATTGCAAAACCTCCCCCCTCACCTTTGTTCAAAGCACTAAAGGAGCCTTCCACACATGTCATTTACTGTATCCGTTGCTCCCAATGTGGCCTCCTCTACATTGGGGAGACAGGACACCTATTTGCAGAGCGCTTTAGAGAACATCTCTGAGACACCCGCACCAACCAACTTGATCGTGGCCAAACACTTCAACTCCCCCTCCCACTCCGCCAAGGACATGCAGGTCCTGGGCCTCCTCCATTGCCACTCCCTAACCACCCGACGCCTGGAGGAAGAGCACCTCATCTTCCGCCTTGGGACCCTCCTACCCCACGACATCAATGTTGATTTCACCAGTTTCCTCATTTCCCCTTTCAGATGCTGCCTGACCAGCACCACACTCTCAACTCTAATGTCCAGCATCTGCGGTCCTCACTTTCGCCTAGCATTTATATGGTGTCTGTAATGAGACTTGATTATCACTGTTGGCAAAATATCTAGCATTTCAACATAACTTTTGCCTATAGCAAGGGCACAATCCCCACACTGTTGAAGGTAGACATGTGGCCTGCCTTTTTGCCCGACACACAGTAAAAATGTACAGCTATTTGCCATGGTTCATTTTGTGGTTTCATACACCAATGAATAATTACCAGGGTCCTGCCTTTTGATAGGTAATTCAGGAAGAAGGAGAAGATAAAGAATAACTTTTAATGAGGTAAAACATGGTAATTAATAAACTTTCCAGCAACATTATTAAACAAAATTCAGCCAAAAATTACATAAGGGCAAGTGATTAAGATGGAAGGAGAATGACAGAGACATTCAGTGTGGGCTTCCCAACATAATGGCCAAGTTAGCCAAAGTCAATGGATTCACAAATTCATGGCTGTATGATTCTGCTGTTAAGATATGAAGCCAGTTTTAACATGGTAAGAGTGAGAAGCTAGGTCTCTGTTCCAATCTGAACTGCAGCTGGACAAATCTAATAGTTTCTCAAACTGTTATGAGAAATGAATCAAGTATTAGGTAAGTTTGACTGAAAATTAGGCAAGTGCAATCATTTATTCCATTCACGTTATAGATTAGCTTCAATACAAACTGTTCCTGAGTAAAATTATTTCTTTAACACTTTTAACTGGAAGATTTGAGGTAAAAAAATATAGTAGTTTCAAACACTAAAATCAAATGATATACAGATAACCAGCTGACGTATTACCAATTTATTTCTCATCACACTGTTACCTTTGTAATATAACTTTTCATTATTTTCACTATTCGACTTTTCACTATTTCGTTATTCTTTCCTTTCTGATGCAGACAGTGGACTAAATGACTTTATTTCACACACGTGGTAAGAAGATGACTGTTAAACCCCACGCTCAGTGTTCTTTGACCTGACAATTGTTTGGCCATTTGCCTGCTTTCTATTCTCCTCCCCTGCCCTCTGCTATTGTCTTTAGCAGATAGCAACAGTTACCCTGGTGATTAATGTGTGTTAAATGGTTGCAGATTTTCAGCTGATATCTTTGATTCATTGAACATTTATGTGAAAAGATAGCCATGTGGGATATTTGGCAAGACTGATTTGTTACTGATTAAAGAAATTATTCAGTATTAGAAACGATTGAATTATCTGAACCAGAAAATACACAACAAAATAATCTTTTTTTTTAGAAAGCTGTGTTGTTTATTTGAGATTTACAACATTGTTTTAATTGTACTGATCAATGTTGTGAACATAGTGAATACTTCTACAATGTGGATAATTCCAAAATGTTTTGAATAATCTGACTTCGCAATGTGTACAATACTAAGGCTGTGTATAGCTCAGCTCAGTCAAGTAGATTACATCTCTTATTTCTCATTGTCAAAGTGCAAAACATGCACCAATAAATATATGCACAGTGAGTTGCATAGTAATTGTTTTGTAGCAGAGGTGCTTCTCCTCTCTAATAAATAAAACCACATAATTTATCTTTGGCATTATAAAGCTGAAGTATTTTTGTGCCACCATCTTAGTGCTTCCATTCGGGAGACCCATATATGGTACTTACTGTTAATGTTTCTTAAACAATGTTTTGGAAAGAATATATAAGCAAAGCAAAATAGGCTATAAAATTTAAATCACGCTTTTCTTTACCTTAATACAGTTATTGCTTCCCTTTTTTGTGCGGCATGTAGCAAATTATGAAAACAACAGGAAATGCCCCTAAATTCAGCATCATATATTCAACGGTTTTTCTTTGTTGCATACAGACTCTTAATGAGACTGAAGAATCTTCACTTCAGTGAAGAAAATTCATCGCAACCCTCTTGCCTTGCAATTTAATCACTGTATACCCAGGAAAGTACTGACAGTTGTCCCATGGAAGCTATTAAAGTTCCTGTCCAAGGTTAAATGAAATTGCAGTTTATCAGAGAAGCATTGAGAAAATAAGGGAATCTGTTCATGGCTGTTGATTAATGCCAAGCCTGATCAACACAAGGGGGTTCATTAAGCTATACATCATGTGGGCAATTTAACATGTCATTGTGCCTGCTGTCTGCTTTCTCTGTGCATTGTGTTATGCACCCTGGTTGCATCAGCAATTTGATATAAAGGTTTGTATTAAATAATTTGTGTAAATAGATTTGCATTGTACTATTATGTGTTGTAATTATTTTGCATTAAATGTTATTGATGAACTGTTATAGCAAAAAAAAAGAAACTTTGGACAACTGTAATTTTAAAAATTTGTTTTAAAAGTGCCTTAACCAAAAATGTAGAGTTTTGATTGGAAGCAACTTCTTTCTTATTATGAAATACATATTCAACTTGCTTTTGTGCAAGAATTTAGTTCAGTAATTTGTTTTGGAAATAAAATGGAAACAGATAATGGTAATGTTTTACAACATTTGTGTATTTCATAAATAAATAATTGATTCTAACAAGTCTGTTACTTAATTAAATTAGGATTTCCATTATCACCTAGCCATTTTACTGTCGGCAAAGATTCAATTTTATGACAAATGACCTGGAGTATAATTCACCAAAATGGGTAGATTTACAGTCGATGGACCAACTGAATTTAAGGGTTTTACACAGGACCAATGTTAAAAGTATTAATAAACAGTTTGTGAATTGAACATATTTGCTCATAAAGGAATTATTCTAGTGTTTGGGTTGTACATTTTTGGCATAAGTATGAAAAAAATCACAAGATGAATTATTGGCGAGTAAGCAGGATTCAATCTTTTATCCAAAACACTATTAGCCTTTTCTCCACCTTGAAGAAATGTTTTGACATATACACTAAACATGCCCAACCCAGTCATCAAGGGGTGATAGGGTAAAAATTCTGTACATTGTCATGACACCTATGTTTCTTTACAACATGCAAATATAAATTTAGCTGCATAATTGCCAGTGCAGTTTAGTTCTTTGAAGTTCACTGTAAGTGATCATTATGACTCATAAAATCAATTCCAAGATTGGACGTGATGGCAATTTTATGAACAAAAACATTCTGGTAGCTAAAATATTGGATAACACATCCATTTTATTTCTCAGTAATTTTCTTTGTTGAAAAAATTTTTTTCCCAATAAAACATTTGCTATTTGATATTTACTATAAAGGCAAAACGTAGAAATTGAAATTTAAAAATGAGAATAAATTGATTATCCAAAGTAAAATATCTTAAAAAATAATCACAATAGAATATATTTATCTTTTCACCAGTGTCAGCTCCTTAGCTATGGAATGACTAAAGTTTATTGCCTTGATTAGAGTTGTGGCATATAGATTAAATTAAAATATTCTGAAGTTTGAGAATTTGATACATTTTAAAAGCAACAGTAGCATGCATGAAATATTGCTTTTAGTAATAAGAGAGTGTATTATTTGTTGCTGTCATTAATTACCAAGGATTTGTTTACCAGACAATAATTAATTACACCTCTGGGAAACTCAAGAGTCAAACATGAATCAAGGCAGACACTTGACTTGATAAGGAGCAGTGAAAGTTGCACATAATTAAGCAGGGCACTTGAGACCAATTGTTTGCAGAATGATTTTGCTTGGGCTAATTGACACTAATTATTTAATCTGATTTTCTTCTTCCCTGTGTTTCTTCAGCCAATATGCTGTTCTTTGTTCACAAAGACAGATGCATCAGGCATTTAAAGGTGTTTTTATTGCACATGAACTGTAAAGCCAAATCATTACAAAAGTGAATTTGTTTATTTCACAAAGTTGCAATGCTTGCGAGCAAGGGAAGAACAAACTTGTAAGTTGTGAAATAAGACAATGCAAAGGGAATAACACAAGAGATACGAACAGCACTATATACAATATTGTTTTGTGGGGAAAAGAATTGCATGCTTTCAATTTTTAATGCTGTTATTTAAATTACTTATTTTATCACCTGTGAAAAGGTAAACATATGTTTTTGACATCCTATTTTATTACTTAATTTTGTGTTATTTATTACAATACTCTTAAAAGATTTATTTAAAATATCATTTTTAATTATTTTCTGAATATGGGCATCCCTGGCAGGGCTAACATTTATTGTTTATCCTAAAGTGCCCTTGAGAAGATGCTAATGAGCCACATTTCAGAATACCACCCTCTAGATTGTTGATCTTTGTGTGGTGACAGTAAACCAGTAGTACATTTAGGTTGTGAATTCCAAAGTTTTGACCCATCAATGATTAAAAAAAGGTAACAGGTTTGCAAATCAAAATGCTGAGTGGCTTGGATGGAAATGTGGAGTAGCTGCTGATGTTACACACCTGCTACTACCCTTCCAAACTGAGGTTATAGACTTAGTTGATGCTGTCAAAAAAGCCTGATTGCTGAAGTATCACAGACTCTCTTAGAGTGGAGGCAGGCCATTCAGCCCATCCAGTCATACCCTTTAGTCCAACCCATCCATGCCAACCAGATATCCCAACCCAATCTAGTCCCACACTGACCCTCTGAAGAGCATCTCATCCAGGCCTACACCCCTCCCCTTATCCTGTACCCCTGCATTCCCCATGGCTAACCCACCAGCCTGCACATCCCTGGACACTATGGGCAATTAGCATGGCCAATGCACCTAAGGAGAATCCACCTGAGACTGGAATTGAATTTGCATCCTGGCACTGTGAGGCAGCAGTGCTAACCACTGAGTCACCGTACCACCTAGTACATCGCATGGATGGTATGCACATCGTGGGCTAAGGATCCATTTCATGTGCTGCTCCTGTGTTTTCTTGTACTTGCAAATATTGAAAGTGCTTGCCATGGCCAGGCCACATTTTTGGCTCTGCTATGTGCCATATCAATCCCTGCAAACCAGGAATGGGCTTTCATAATGTGAGTGTATGATGAACCGATAAGGAGATGGGCTATAGAGTGAAATTGGCACCTTACTTCGCTGGCAGGGATCTGGAGGTCTGGCAGACAGGATGATGGGCAGCAGGACTAGCCTCTTTCCTCAGGACTAGAGACCGGACTATGGCACCAGATAGTGCCAGTTTAGTCAGCGCAAGGTCTGTTTGTCTGGAGGAGGAATTGCAGGAAGAAAGTTAATGACCCATTGTATTCTGCAAGGCAAGAGCCACCATCTTCTCTCTTTTACCTCATACCCACTCTAAATCTGCATGGGGCACAGCTCCCACCAAGAGTCTTAGTCTACCACTTTCACTATTGCATGTAGCATTTTCTCCCAAGCCAGCCAATGGCCCCAAGATTTCTAACCTTTGGTGCCCTCTGTCCTTCCTACAAAATCCCTCAGGACACATTATCACTTTTCTCCCAGCTACAACAACACTAACAGTGTTGCTAGACGTGCCCACCTTACTAAGTCCATGTCATTCTCCTATTCCAGCAGAAAACGATCCACAGTATGGGAGGGTGGACACAGATGGTGGTGTACTGCTGGACATTTATTTAAACACTCTGTATGAGGAGAAAATCCTTGCTTTAGCGGGAGATATCTGTGACCGTTCATGATGCCATGATCTCCATGTCATGGCAAAGAGTAAGTTTCATTGTCAAGTGCTCTGTTGCTTTCCCACTCCCACCATGGTGAACATATTCTAAGATGCTCAAACGTCTACCGTAACTTAGTCCCTCTCTTCTCTTCTGCATCCACACAGTCTTGGCCTGAGGTGAACAGTTCCCTCTGGTTGCCCACTGCCCCTCCAGGTCTGAGGAAGTCACAGATCCACCAACAAGGCTGTCCCCTGCACCCACCCTCCATCAGCTCAAATACCAATGCTTCACTGGGTACTTTAGCACAATTAGAATCGGGAAAGCACTCCAGTCAGCACATCACTGGCCAAGGAAGAGATGCCCTAGGTCACTGGCACACTGAGGACCAGGAGAGACCTCAGCCAGGAGAGACCTCTCTGAGTTTGGCGATTTAAAGCTTAATTAAAAAGCATAAACCCAGCAAAGCAGCATGGACGTCCACCAATGCCATCTTGACTGTGGTGGTTGTAGCTTGTTTGTACCTTCCTGCTTTCCTGGACAGCTTGGTGCCAGAATACCCATTGCCTGCCACACATTCATGCAATCCTGTATTTTATCACTGCAGCCTGGATGCCCCTTCTTTGGACAGGGCATTACGGGTGGCGACTAGCTGGAGGAGGAACTACAATACAGGCCTCCCCTTAAATATCTTCTTTGGACACACAGAGGTCCATGATTCTTCACATCTACCCTACCTGCCACCCTCAACACCATGGAAGTTCAAGTTGAAGAGCTTATATCTGCATCTGGCCAGGACACCCTCAGCATGACTGGGTCCTCGAGCCACTATCTCACCCCACTGGAGCCATTGTCCGAAATTCCAGGTCAACAATTACTACCATGGAGCAGATTCTCTCCTTTCCAGTTGTGGCCTTGGGGACTGCGTCCAAGAATGAAGGTCAAAATCCCACCTTCTGAGGGCCTCCAGGTGGCATGTGTGACATGTCATTGCTGATACAATCTCACAGTTGTGAATATGTGTTCAGCTATCGTCACCAGCTGCATGATCAACTATCACTTTAGGTGCAGCTATAACTGTGAAGGTAAAGTGGGTAGCCATATTTGTCACCACACAATGTTATAACCCTGTCTGAACCATAGCTATTGTTAGAGCATCAAATGTCATCATTATTTAATAAAGGAGTACCAGATGTTAAAGAGTCATAGAGTCATACAGCACAGAAACAGACCCTTTGGTCCAACAAGTCCATGCCAAACATAATCTCACCTGCCTACTCCAGGCTCATATCCCTCCAAACCTTTCTCATTCATGTAGTTAGCTAAGTGTCTTTTAAATGTTGTAAATGTGTTTGCACCCATCACTTCCTCAAGAAGTTCATACTACACTCTGCGTAAAAAAAAAATCCCCTCATGTCTTTTTAAAACCCCTCTCCTCTCACCTTAAAAAGATACCCCCAGTCTTGAAATTCCCCATTCTAGAGAAAAGGCACCTATCATTAACCCTATCTGTACCCCTCATGATTTTATAAACCTTTGTAAGATCATCTCTCAATCTCTTACACTGCTGTGAAAAATGTCCCAGTCTATCCAGTCTTTCTTTGTAACCCAAACCTTCCATATCCAGTAATATTCTGTTTCATTTCTTCTGAACCTCTTTAGCTGAAGAATATTCTTCCTATAACCAGGCAACAAGAACTGGACACTGAATTTCAGAAGAGGTATCACCAGTGTTGGGGAAATTGAGAAACAGGTTTGTAAAGCGATCTCAGTTATCTGTAAGAATAATAGGGTGGTTATGGTAGGGGATTTTAACTTTCCAAACATAGACTGGGACTGTTAAGGGTTTAGATGGATATGAGTTGATTAAGTGTGTACAAGACAATTTTCTGATTCAGTATGTGGATGTACATACTAGAGAAGGTGCAAAGATTGACCTACTCTTGGGAAATGAGGCAGGGCAGGTGACTGAGGTGTCAGTGGGGGAGCACTTTGGGGCCAGTGACCATAATTCTACTAGTTTTAAAGTAGTGATGGAAAAGGATAGACCAGATCTAAAAGTTGAAGTTCTAAATTGGACGAAGGCCAATTTTGACAGTATTAGGCAAGAACTTTTAAAAGCTGATTGGACGCAGATGCTTGCAGGTAAAGGTACGGCTGGAAAATGGGAAGCCTTCAGAAATTAGATAACGAGAGTCCAGAGGCAGTATATTCCTGTCAGGGTGAAAGGAAAGGCTGGAGGTATAGGAAATGCTGGATGACGAGAGAAATTGATGGTTTGGTTAAGAAAAAAAAGGAAGCATATATCAGGTATAGACAGGATAGATCGAGTGAATCCTTAGAAGAGTGTAAAGGCAGTAGGAGTATACTGAAGAGAGAAATCAGAAGGGCAAAAAGAGGACATGAGATAGCTTTGGCAAATAGAGTTAAGGAGAATCCAAAGGGTTTTTACAAATACATTAAGGACAAAAGGGTAATGCGGAGAGAATAGGGCCCCTCAAAGGTCATCAAGGAGGCATTTGTGTGGAGCTGCAGGAGATGAGACAGATACTAAACGAGTATTTTGCATCAGTATTTACTGTGGAAAAGAACATGGAAAATATAGAATGTAGGGAAAAAGATAGTGACATCTTGAAAAATGTCCATATTACAGAGGAGGAAGTGCTGGATGTCTTGAAACGCATAAAAGTGGATAAATCCTCAGGACCTGATCCGGTGTACCCTAGAACTCTCTGGGAAGCTAGGGATGTGATTGTTGGGCCTCTTATTGAGATATTTGTATCATCGATTGTCATAGGTGAGGTGCCGGAAGACTGGAGATTGGCTAGCGTGGTACCACTGTTTAAGAAAGGTGGTGAGGACAAGACAGGGAACTATAGACCGGTGAGCCTGACGTCGCTGGTGGGCAAGTTGTTGGAGGGAATCCTGAGGGACAGGATGTACATGTATTTGGGAAGGCAAGGACTGACTAGGGATAGTCAACATGGCTTTGTGCGTGGGAAATCACGTCTCACAAACTTGATTGAGTTTTTTGAAGAAGTAACAAAGAGGATTGATGAGGGCAGAGTGGTAGATGTGATCTATATGGACTTCAGTAAGGAATTCGACAAGGTTCCCCATGGGAGACTGGTGAGCAAAGTTATATCTCATGGAATACAGGGAGAACTAGCCATTTGGATACAGAACTGGCTCAAAGGTGGAAGACAGAAGGTGGTGGTGGAGGGTTGTTTTTCAGACTGGAGGTCTGTGACCAGTGGATTGCCACAAGGATCTGTGCTGGGTCCTCTATTTTCTGTCATTTATATAAATGATTTGGATGCGAGCATAAGAGGTAGAGTTAGTAAGTTTGCAGATGACACCAAAATTGGAGGTGTAGTGGACAGCGAAGAGGGTTACCTCAGATTACAACAGGATCTTGATCAGATGGGTCAATGGGCTGAGAAGTGGTAGATGGAGTTTAATTCAGATAAATGCGAGGTGCTGCATTTTGGCTCCTTCCTATTGGAAAGATGTCGTGAAACTTGAAAGGGTTCAGAAAAGATTTACAAGGATGTTGGCAAGGTTGGAGGATTTGAGCTATAGGGAGAGGTTGAAGAGGCTGGGGCTGTTTTCCCTGGAGCATCGGAGGCTGAGGGGTGACCGTATAGAGGTTTATAAAATCATGAGCGGTATGGATAGGATATTTCGACAAAGTCTTTTCCCTGGGGTGGGGGAGTCCAGAACTAGAGGGCATAGGTTTAGGGTGAGAGGGGAAAAATACAAAAGAGAAGTAAGGGGCAACTATTTCACGCAGAGGGTGGTACTTGTATGGAAAGAGCTGCCAGAGGAAGTGGTGAAGGCTTGTACAATTGCAATATTTAAAAGGCATCTGGATGGGTATATGAATAGGAAGGGTTGTCCCAAAGCATGCAAGGATAACATGGAGCACTTTGTCTGTACAGCGCTGCCACGTATACCCAAGCCTGTGCCTGCATGGGCAGCTCATCTACAGGAATTTTGTATGGCCCCACTGGAAAAAGGTGCACACACACTGGGCCTCATGTCATGGCATTCTGACTGCTACCTCTGTACAGAGTGTAGCTCCCTGAACCTCCAACGCTAATGCAGATGAACATGACATCCCAGGACATTCTCATTCAGTGATGCCACTGTCCCTCTCTCATCTGAAAGACAATTCACCAAAGAAGAATGACCACGGGACTCTTGCACTTTGCCCGCATCAGAAAGGCACTTTTTGCAGGAAACATTGTATTTGGAGATCACTCAACACTCCACAGGGACCACTGGGGACAGTTCCAAAGAGTGTGTGTGGGAAATATCAGAAACAAAGCAGCTCCTCAGCAATGGGATCATTCAGCAGTCACAACACACACAAATATCATTTGAACATCATCCTTCAAGCAATATCTATATGGAGCCTTTTACATTGTAGACCTAATTCAGAAGTTTTCTGCACAAGCCATATAGCACACATATAGCACATGGTTGTAAGTGTGGTAGAGGATGATGAGACATTCTCCCTCCTTCCCAACCCACCTCCTGCATTATTCAAAAAAGGCAGCATTGCATATCAGATAGTGATGTGGAGATGGTTTCGTACCATGTTGTGAGGTAAGCAGCTTAGGCAGGCTGAGAGACCTTGAAATGAGTTAGTGAATTGTGGAACAGAAGGGAATCTTTCCAGCTCGTTTGACATTACTTCTGCTTCCAAGCCACAACTCAGATTAATTTGTGATGATTAATGAAATGATCAAGATTGCTTCTGACCAGGATTTCTCATTGATACAGTTGGTCACTGCAGGAGGTGCACAATTTAGAATTCCATGATTACAAAGTCCTCAACTCCGTACTTTAACAGCTGAGCCCCAGACCTACAAGCTTTGCTATGCCAGACATTGTGATGGACACCCCCCTCGAAGCCAGAGTGCTGATTACCATTAATGATATCTTTCCAGCAGAGCCCTATGACTCACTAACATCTTCCACTTTTACACGTGGAGATGCCCTCCCTTCACTATTATTGTCTTGTCTGTGTCCCACTAGACTCTAAGCCCCACAATTAACCTCCCACCACAACAATGGCAATCATAATGACACCTTTGGCTTTCAGTAAACATATCCCTGGGATAGCGACATCCTTCCTCCATTTACAGCCATTCAAGTAATAATCTGTCTTCCTATTGTTTTGTACCAAAGTGGATAACCTCACATTTATCCAGGTTATAATGTACCTGCCATGTATATGTCCACTCACTCAGCCTGTTCAAATCACACTGCAACATCTCTGCATCCTCCTCACAGCTCACCTTCCCACCCAAGTAAATCTATTGACCTTCTTGCTATTGATAACATCCAGGTGATGATGTTATATCAGCTTAAATCATGAAGCTCTGATGCATTCCTGCAACACCTTGATGAATCTCAATCTCTTTTCTGGATGGAGTGATAGTGTGCCAGGAAATGTGTGATGCAAAGACTATGACTCTACAAGAACAAAGGCAACTGCCGAATTGTAATAATTATTGATGCAACTCTTTGGT
Source organism: Chiloscyllium plagiosum (assembly GCF_004010195.1). Lineage (NCBI taxonomy): Eukaryota > Metazoa > Chordata > Chondrichthyes > Orectolobiformes > Hemiscylliidae > Chiloscyllium > Chiloscyllium plagiosum. The sequence goes on from NC_057714.1 coordinate 28,694,970, forward strand.
ATACTGTTGTTGGATATGTTTATAGGTGGTAGAGTTGCTCAGTGGCTCGCACTGCTGCCTCACAGTGCTTGGGACCCAGGTTCAATTCCAGCATTGAATGACTGTCAGTTTGCATGTCTCTCCATATCTGTGTTAGTTTCTGTGTGATACTCCTGTTTCCTAAGATGTGCATGTTAAGTGGAAATGGTCATGGTAAATTGCTCCATAGTGTCCAGTGAGGTGCAGGCCAAGTAGATGAACTATGGTAAATACCGTGGTGTGGAAGGCCGGGTCTTGGTGAGATACCCTTCGGATGGTCGGTGCAGACCTGATGGGCTGAAGAGCCTCATTCTGCACTGTAGGGATTTTTTTGGCTGACCAACTTAGAACAACATCCTGAACTAATGACTGACCAGGATTCTGATCTTGATCTTGGCAGCTCCTTGACTGACTTACTGCTCATTCCCAGACTGGTTACACTGTACCTCTAGGACACACCAGGCACAAACCTCAGACTGCAATGATATGATTCCCCTCACCCTGAATCTCCCAAGTGACTAACTGACCATTTCCAATTCCCTAGCCTGATATCAGGTAACACCCATGACTTACGTTCTGTTACCCCCAGCAGATGACAGTCCCTGGACCTAACCAATACAATCCCATTAGAGTTTGTGACATGGCCATGTGATTGAGGCATGTTCAGTCTTTGCCACATAAACTGCTGGCATATGCTGCTGGTGTGACATAGCTATAATATGTGGTGAACAGCAACATTTCCGTTCCCTTGACTGTTCATTGCTAGAAAACATGGCAAAATTGCTTTATTCTGTAATCTGTGCTACAAGGCAAGGCAAGACGAAGGCTCTTAATGAATTTCTCGCTCTGACTGAGGTTGCTATGTCCCAGTGTCAATGATTTCTCCACACACTGTGATATTGAACCTTTTTGCTCCCACTTCTGCCTTCATGTTTACTTTCTCAATCATGATTCCCACCCAGCCTCCAACGACCTCTTCTCCCAACTCCAACATACTCTATCCACTTGGATACCCCATGCTGGCCTCTTACCACCCTCCCCCCCACCCCCCCGTCCTCTTTATCTCCAAGTGCAACATTGACTGCCTCAACCTATCAACCGAGCTCATCCACTCCAAGCTCTCACCCTCAGAAAGTGCAGCCCTCCATTGCCTCTGCTCCAAGCCTAACCTCACCATTAAATCAGCGGAGAAGGAGGCGTGCAGTGGTAGCTTGGTATACCGACCTCTACATTGCTAAAGCCATATGCCAACCCATGGACACCTCCTTCTATCACCCTCTCAACCACGACTTCCCCTCCCATCATTAAACCATTATCTCCCAGACCATCCACAAACTCATCATCTCCTGGGATCTCTCACCCACAGCCTCCAACCTCATAATCTGGGAACCCCGCATCCGCCCGGTTCTACCTCTTACCCAAAATTCACAAGCCTGACTGCCCTGGTCGACCCATCGTCTCCACCTGATCCAGCCCCACCGAACATATCCACTTATATCTCAATACTGTCCTGTCCCCCTTGGTCCAGAAACTCCCCATATATGTTCAGGACTCCACTGACACCCTCCACCTTCTCCATAACTTTCAATTCCGGGCCGCAAATACCTTGTCTTCACTATGGACATCCAGTCCCTGTATACCTACATCTGCCATGGCGAAGGCCTCCAAGCCCTCTGTTCCTTCCTGTCCCACTGACCCAACCAGCGCCCCCTCCACCAAAACACTCATTCAATTGATGGAACTGGTCCTTACCCTCAACAACTTCTCTTTTGAATCCTTCCACTTCCTACCGACCAGAGGACCTGCATGGGCCCCAGCTATGCCTGGCTCCTCATGGGATACATGGAACAGCCCCTGTCCCATAGCTACACTGGCATCGTCCCCCACCTTTTCCTCTGCGACATTGATGACTGTATCGACGCCTCCTTATGCTCCCACAAGAAGGTTGTTTAGTTCATCAACTTCGCCAATACCTTTCAACCTGACCTTAACTTCATGTGGACCATCTCTGATACCTCCCTCTCCTTCTGGACCTCTCCATCTCTGTCTCCAGTGACCAACATCTATTTCAAAGCCACCAACTCCCACAGCTATCTTGAGTACACCTCTTCCCAACACCTCCCCCTGTTTTAAACCTCGATGCCTTACTCCCAATTCCTCCGCCTCTGCTCTATCTGCTCCCAGGAGGAGCAATTCTACTCCAGGAAACCCCAGATGTCCTCCAGAGGGCCACAATTTCCCCTCCCATGTGATCAACAATGTCTTCCACCGCATTTCCTCCACTTCCCACCCCTCTGCCCTTGAACTCCAACCTTCTAACCGCAACAAGGAAGGAACCCCCCCCAGTCCTCACCTTCCACCCCACGAATCTCCGGATACAGTGCATTACTTTCTGCCATTTCTTCCACCTACAATCAGACCCCAACACCGGAGACATATTTTAATTCCTACCCCTATCTGCATTCCACAGAGACCATTCCCTCCGTGACTCCCTCATTAGGTCTACGCCCCTCACCAACCCACCCTCCACTCCCAATACCTTCCCTTGCCACTGCACAAGGTGTAAGCCTTGTGCATCACACCTCAAGGAGCCCACACCTCCCCCCTCACCTCCTTCCAAGGGCCTAAAGGATCATTTCACATCCAACAGGAATTTTCCTGTGCACCGACCCATCTCATCTACTGAGTCTGTTGCTCTCGATGTGGTCTCCTCTACATCGGGGAGATGACGCCACCTCACTGAGAGGTTCAGGGAACATCTCTGGGACATGAACACCAAACAACCCCACCCTGTGGCCAATCACTTTAACTCCCCTTCCCACCCTCCCAATGACATGCAAGCCCTGGCCTCCTCCACTGCCAAATAAATGCCACCTGCCAACTGGAAGATGAACATCTCATCTTCCAACCCAGGACCCTAAAACTACATGGCATCAGCGTTAACTTCACCAGCTTCCTCATTTCTCCTCACCCCACCTCATCCCAGCTCCAACCCTCCGACTCAGCACTGCTCTCTTGTCCTCCCTGTCCATCTTCCTTCCTACCTATCCGCTTCACCCTCCCCAGTGACCCATCACAATTACCCCCCACCTGCAACCACCTATTGCCTTCCCACCTACCTTCACCCCAGATACACCCCCACTATTTATCTCTCAGCCCCTTTCCCCTTCCATGTTTGTGATGAAGGGCTTATGCCTGAAACGTCAACTCTCTTGCTCTTCGGATGCTGCCTGATCAGTTGTGCTTTCCTAGTGCCACACCTTCTGACTCTGACTGTCCAACATCTACAGTCCTCATTTTCTCCTCCTCCTGCAATGTGCAAAAAGGCAAGGAAAGGCAGAGAGAGAAAGTTTGCACATCATGACTGCACAAAGTGAGGTGAGCACTAGAAAGCGAGGTAAATGAAGAGCAGTTCTGAGATTGTTGCCAGTTCTGATGCATGAGATACCTGCCAGTCCCTGGGTACAAAGTATGCTGGCAGCAACATTGCAATGTAATGTAAGGACTTAATGAGCTCCAAAGTGCAATATTAAAGTGCAGAACTGTATTACAAGTGAAATAGAGATGAACCATGTTGAATGTGTTGAAGCTGGTTCTTAGCCAATGTCTGGAAATATTGTAACCTGCACATAAATGAGGTGAGTTGAGGTAATAACAGTACATGTTAAGTCAGGTAAATAGAGCCCTCACCAACAAGATTCTGTTCTGGTCATTGAAACCGTACGTGGACAATCACATTTGATTTTCACAACATCGGGAATCACCTTTTTTCATTTTCACCATATTTTGCAAACTGTTTTAACGTAACCCATATTGTTCAGGGCCAAGGAAATTTCAGCCCACTACCCTATCTTCCCGAAGTTCCTGATATCCCTTGTCACTCTCTCAATCTTGCATCAAAATGTAATTCCATTTTTTTGGTTGTAATGATCCCATTTACTAACTTATTAATGATAAGCAGAAATAGTTTTATTTGCAGTTCCAAAAAAAAACTCCTGTTCGTTCTTGATACTTTCAACGGCATAAATCAAATGTCAGCTAAATATTCATAAACCAGTTATTTTAGTTTCAAGTTAGATTTTCAACTTTTTTCATTTAAATTAATGGTTTGTTTTACATTTTGTTAATGAGTCAGTTACCACTCATTAATCATTACAATATTTAAACATTCTATTTATTTACTTACCCAAGTTTCACAACAAACTCAAGCTCCAGATATATTCTTCAGTAATAAAGTCACAGAATCTGAGTCATAGCTGGTATAATTCATTCTCCATATTCGTCGAGAATGATATGTTTTTCAAAGCAGAATCTCTAAAATCTCTGAAAATGATTGTTCAGAAACATTATTTATATTAGAGTGGAGAATAAAGCCCATTTCTGCTCATAAATAAGTAAGTTAGTAAATGGAATCATTACAACCAAGAAAATAGGAATGCTTTTTGATGCACTATATAGTTAGGAGTGATACAGTGGCAGTGTCCCTACCTCTGGATCAGAAGATCTGGGTTAATCATGGAATGTGCATTTGTAGTGTGGCCAGAGAGGTTGATTATTAGCCTGTACATGTTTTCAATTTGCTGGCAGTGAGAATGGGAAGCTCTTCCTGGTCAAGCATGCTCCAGACAGCAATACAATACTTGGCCATCAGCATGGTTCGTCCCTCTGATAAAAGAACAGGTGTAAATACAGACAGTCATAGGTAGTTGTTGATTACAACCAGAAAATAATGGGATAGATTTTCACTGCAAGCCTCAGGGCTCCAATGTCAGGACCACACCGAGTCTCAAATGTCCACTGGCTGGCAGAAGGTAAAATCCTCAGTCTTTTGGGGAGCAACCTCCGAACTGGCTTTTCTGCAATTATCTGTCCTATAAAGAATGCTGTCAATCCAGTCAGAGAGCCTGTACTGTGAGAGGCCGATGGTAGTTTGGAGATTGTGAGGGCACCTCAACATGTAGAAACAATTAAATCAAGACCAGCCGGTCTATATGAGTAGAAAGTTAACGCTGTGGAGTTGGCCATAACTGCAGTCTTTCAGGCTCATGGCCTTTTTAGTGGCAAATGCACAAAGGCCTGCCCTCAGCCTGCCACCAGGAGGTCACATCCATTGTGCTGGAAGCCTCCAAATGTGACATGAGGAGGATTGAGGGTGAACCACTGGCAAAAAAGTACAAAGCAGGTTATAAAATACTCCCTTTGGTTCCTTAAGAAGCATTATTGGCTTCTCCCTTGAGTGAGCTCACAGCGAATCCTATTCTCATGTTGCGCGTGGAAAAGTTTCTGGAGTAAGCTGAAAACCATCCCTGTGATTCTATTCAGATTGACAATAATGTTAAGAAAAACACCTATCATCTCCCACCAAAGCATCCTTCAATTTTTCTGAACTTTCCAATAACTGTCTCTTTTCTCTCTTTCTTATGATGCACAAAGTATTTGAATTTAACATATATATAGCTTCAACTTGGATTTTATAAATGATGTAGCTAAAGCTGGTGAGCTGTCTCTGGATTTAGTTTCGCTCAGGATGGTGTGGTTTCTCTCGAAATACTTGGTCTACATTTTTGAAAGTGAAGGGGTTGTTTTAGTGAAAGGTTGAAAATAGGCACAGAACATGTGCTGTGCTAATAAGATATGTCTGTTTGAAAGTCTGGTTTTAGCACACAATTTTGGCCCTAATTGTTGATTACCATAATTTGAACATGCCTGTGGTGCTAAAATAGACACCTGCAGGTTTAGCACTCAAGCACTGATTAGAAGCAATTTTCCTGGCGCCGTTTACATGGGCTTCATGCACCCACTTCCACTGACAGCAAGGAATTAGCTGCTGTCACATGGTAGCATGTTGCAGAATAGCTCAAAGAGTGAGGCAGATGTTTTACAGGCTCTTGGAGATGGCTGGAATTCCTGGTGAAGAAGGTGCAGGGAGTGGGAGATATTGTGTACTTGCAGAGGAGAAAGGCATTAATGGTGCCCTCTTGTGATTCCTGCCTGCCGCTTGATGCATGTGATGTTGGAGCCAGAAAGTGTAGCGCTGGAAAAGCACAACAGCTCAGGCAGCATCCGAGGAGCAGGAGAGTTTGACATTTCGGGCATAAATCCTTCATCAGGAATGCGTACGGGGAAGGGGGCTGAGACATAAATAGGAGAGTGGAGGTGGGGGGAAGGTATGTGGGAAGACAATAGATGGATGCAGGTGGAAGGGTAATAGCGATAGGTCGGAGGAGAGGGTGGAGCAGATAGGTGGGAAGGAAGATGGACAGGTACGACAGTTCAAGAGGGCGGTGCCGTGTTGGAGGATTGGATCCTAGATGAGATGGCGGGGGTGGGGGGGGGAGATTTGGAAACTAGTGATGCCGTGTGGTTGAAGATGAGGTGGAAGATGAGGCTTTTCCTCCAATTGTCGGGTGGCTAGGATTTGGCGGAGGAAGAGACCCAGGACTTGCATGTCCCTGGGAGAGTGGGAGGGAGAGTTGATGTCCATGGTGAAGATGAGGCAATGACGGCCAGGGAAACAAAAGTAATGGAGGAGGTGGAGGGCATGGGTGCTGTCTCAAATGAATGTGGGAAGTTCCTGATGTTGGCTTCATTTCCTCCACCCATTCCTCCTGCAGATGAAGACTGTAAGACCATACCATAAATGAGCAGAAAGAAGCCACTCACCCCCAACAATTTGGTTCTGCCATTCCATCATGACTGATGTGTTTCTCAACCCCATTCTCCTGCCTCCTCCCTGTAACTTTTGATCTCCTTACTAATCAAGAACTTATCTATCTCTGTCTTATATATATTCAATGACTTGCCCTCCACAGCTTTCTGCAGTAATTCCACAGATTCTGCAATTCTGCAGAGATCCACAGATTTATTCCCCTTTGGCTGAAGAAATTTCTCCTCTTCTCAGTTCTAAAGGGCTGTCCCTTCATTCTGAGACTGTACCCTCCAGTCCTAGTCTCTTCTGTTTGTGAAAACATCATCTCCACCTCCACTCCATCCAGGCCTTTCAGTATTCTCTAAGTTTCAATCAAATGTCCCCCTTCCTTCGGGAGCCTCTGAAAGGTACTCAAAAGTGTGCACTCTCTTTTTTCAGCGAGAAGGGGTAACATAGTCTTTACTCTTTTTTTAAAATGAAACAGAGAGAGAATCTTTGGAGCACATGTTGATGGAGTCTTAATGAAATCCTGACAAAACTGAGCCAGAAAGTGTTCTGATGCATTTCAAAAGTCTTCTTTAAAACCTTCAGGAACAAATGTGCAGTAAAGTATGAGTATCATTTTAAATAGCACTTGACACCATCAGTGGTGAATCTCCTGTTGAGCTGGCTGCTAGTCAGGTGAGCATTAGTTTAGATATTATTCTCCAAAAGTTCATTCAACCTGTTTAATGACTGACAGCAACAATTTACTTGGCAATCGGCTCCTCAGTTCTCGAGGCAGCTGTCCCTAGCACAGGTTTACAATTCTTTACCAAAATGGTATCCTGCATTAACGTTAGGTTAAATGACCATTGAATCTCATAGATTTCCCTTAGCGACATGAGATATCTTTCATGCTGAAAGAAAACACTGAAGATAATCTCAAAGTCATGTATTAGCACCTCTTTTGAATGTCTGCGAGATATCACAAACTATTTCCAAATGATTTAGAAGTGGTTAGTCCGGACATAAGGTTTAATGCAGTAGCCCATTTCTTCATAGCAGCAAATATAAAATTTAGAACTGTGGATGTTGAGGATCTGAAACAAAAACAGAAATTTCTGCAGAAACTCAGCCAGCCTAGCGGTCTGTTCTCCATCTATCTGCTTACTCTTGCCCCCATCCCCCAGCCACGTCTTCCACATATACACCACCTTTTCCCAATTGTTATCAGTTCTGAAGGTGGGTCATTGGACTCAAAAGATTTATTCTGCTTTCTCCTCACAAATGCTGCTGGGCCTGTTGAGATTCTCCAGCAATATCTGTTTTTGTTCTTCATTGCAACATCCTAACCACAGTGATGAAAAGAATGAAAAGTCAACCAAATTTAGTGTTGGTTCTGAGAAGAATATTGGCTTGGAATCTAAGATGACTACCTATTCCATTTGAACAGAGAGTTTCATCTTTAGGTTAACATGCCATCTGAAGGATAATACTTTTGTCATTGCAGCACCGTCTTGGTACTGCACTGAAGTATCAGCCCAAATTATAAAGTCAAATTCTGAAAAAAATAACAGAACTGATCCTAGTTCATGCACATCTGAGCAATGAGGAAAATATTGGAGATCCCAGTATTGTTTGGCTCAGAGCAAGAAAACATTTCAGGGAGGTACTATTTAAAAATTCAGAATGCATAAGGGTGAAAATATGTTGAATCCTGTTAAGATGCTTGATGGTCCTACAAATATTACAGTCAGCTGAAGAGTTGACAACACATAAGGAATGAATTCCAAAATTAAACTTACTACTCTGGTTAATGGAGGAAGTTTTCAAATTAGGCTGCACTCATTTAGTGAAATGTATTTGCAAAATTGATTAAGTATGCTTTTGAAACCTGACCAAGAACTTCCACCAGATGTTGTTTCTATGGCCTGAACAAATTGAGCACTTACACACAGCAATGAGTCATAGGGTCATAGAGATGTACAGCGCGGAAACAGACCCTTCGGTCCAACTCATTCGTACTGACCAGATATCCCAACCTAATCTAGTCCCACCCACCAGTATTTGGTCCGTATCCCTCTAAACCCTTCCTATTCAGTTCTTCTCAATTTCCTTCCTTATGCAGACTGGTATAGTTCCAACATGCCTAGACTCAGGCATGATGAACCTGTTGATGTATTGTTACGTCTTTTAACGAAACCTAATGCAGAATTCTACAGCCTAGGATTTTGTGAACCCATTAAATGTACAATGCCGTTCGTAGGGAAAGTCAATATATTTAGCACAGTAGAGAAGAGAGTCAGCAGGAGTGCACGAGAAAACAAAACAGCCACAAAACTATTAATGAAGCTTGTTTTTGAGAATGGCAGTATGTAGGCCCAGTCATACATTTGAAGAGAAGTGGGATAAAGCGCCCAGGAAGCCAAATGATATCGAAAATAGACCCAGCCAAATGCTGTACAGTAGATGTATTAAAGTGGTGGGTGTTGTCTGTCCTTCTCAGCAGGTTTCACTGATCAGAGAGGCTGATGCTGATCTCTAATATTTGATAGCAAGTTACTAACTACACAGTGCTTCTATTCGCAGTAGAAATCATGATCCCTGCCAATGAATCACAAGAAGCAGTATTTGGATCACCAAGTTGCCATATATTACTTTGTTAAACTGCTAGCATGTACAGGGCGCATACAAATACATAAACATTAGCATTAAGTTGCAATAGAAATAATTTATTTCTACTAGTGAAAAAATAGATTGTACTATGTAACCTTTGAGGCAGTAGAAGAATCATTTTGTAAATACTTGGAGTGTTTAAGCAATGTTTCAGATGCTTGAATCATTTTTGGTGATAGTAGGTTGAGAGATACATGATTGTCTCAGAAAGATTTATTGATAGATGTTGGTAATCAGTATAGATTTTGACCATACCGTTTGAAATGATCAAACCAGATCTAATACAAGGCAGCAAGATTGCTCATGCACTACAACCTGGCCTGCAAACCAAACAGTTCAGCATGACACAGAAGTTGCACAGAGTGTTAGTCAAAAAGAAGAAAGTGAGTGTCTTCAGGTGCAAGGCACTGAGGAAGGTTTGGGTCACGAAGGAGGACATATAAGGAAAGTGATCAACACAAAAATTCAAGCATCCTCAATAATCTTCAGCCAGAAGTGTCAAGTTGATGATCTATCGTGGCCTCTCCAGAGATGCGCAGCAGCGCAGAAGTCAATCTTTAGCCAATTTGATTTACTCCATGTGGTATCAAGAAACACCAGGGTCACTCAGCTCCTGACCTCATTGCAGCCTTAGTTCAAACATGGACAAAACAGCTGAATTCCAGAGGTATGCTGACAGTGACTGCCTGTGACACCAAGGCTGCAACATTGGAGTCAATGGGAATCAGGAAAACTGATTGGAGTCATATCTGGAATAAAGCAAGATGGCTGTGGTAATTGGAGATCAGTCATCCCAGCTCCAGAATATTCCTGCAGAGTTCCTCGGGGCAGTGCCGCATGTACAATGATCTACAGCTGCTTTATCAATGACTATCCCTCCGTCATATGACCACAAGTGGGAATGTTCACTGATGACTCCGCAATGTTCAGCATCATTTGCAACTCCTCAGACTTTGAAGCAGTCCATGTTCAAATGCAGCAAGATCTGGACAATATACAGTTTTGCACTGACAAGTGGCAAGTAACATTTGTATCGTGCATCAGCTGATGATTTTCTCCGACAATTCTGTGGCTACGAGACCAGGGCAAAGGCGAGGAGACCTGCAGCAAGTAACTCACAAGTAAGTTTTTGTTTTATTCATCCACAGGATGAGGGCGTTGCTGACCAGGCAGCATCTTTTGCCCATCCCTAATTTCCCAGAGGACAGTTAAGAGTCAACCACATTGTTGTGGGTCTGGAGTCATGTGTAAGGATGGCAGTTTTCTTCCCTAAAGGACATTAGTGAACCATATGGGTTACCTGCATGAGTGATACTCCAACAGCACTGTTGAAGTTAACACGATTCAGGAAAAAGCAGCCTGCTTGATTGGCACCATAAATATTTACTCCCATTACTACCAATGTTCAGTAGCAGCAGTGTGTACTGTCTGCAGGATGCATTGCAGAAATTTACCAAGGCTCTTCAGACAGCACCTTCCAAACCCATGACTACAACTATCCAGAAAGATAAGGTCAGTAGATACATGTGACCACAAGTTCCCCTCCAAGCCAGTTACCATTCTGATTTGGAAATATAATATGCTTCTGTCAGTGTGGCTGGGTAAAACTCCTGGAGCTCCCTTCCTTATGGTATTGTGGATTTATCTAAAGCAAACTGGCTGCAGTAGTTCAAGAAGGCAGCTCAACACCACCTCATCAACAGCAGCTAGTGATGGGCAATAAATGCTGGCCCAGCCAGCGATGCTCACATCCCATGAGTGAGTAAGAACAAAGCCAAAACAACAAGGATGCTAATTGAAGGCATTTAGATGGAGACACCATACATTTGAAAAATTGATGTGGAGAATAAAACTGATGGAATTCCCACTGCAGAAAAGCTAGAGTGGTTAAGAAATGTTCAAGTGCAGATTAAATTTGCCAGCGATGAGCTTTGACAAAGCTAAAAAGATTACAATATGCATAATCTTGCTGTTTGCTGTTCCAACTATGAGTATCTAATGTTTCATTGTCAGTTCTCATGCAAGCAGATACTTAGATACAGGTCTTTGTCATCATAAAGTTCTTCTATGTCCATATATGATACATCAATACAGAATGCAATATTTATATTGAATTTGGACCTTCCAACTTGATAAAAACTGAACAGTCTTTACAGCTATAACATTTCAACATGACTATAATTCTATGAAGTACAACAAGCCTTAGCTTTATTCCAATATTGGACACTATTACAGGCTCAAACACTGGATTCATAAACTACATGTTTGTCATTTTATTTCAATGACTAGAAAAGTATTGGATTTCCATGTTGAGTGTTCATAGATTTGCTAATGGATCCATTTATAATTTAAAAACAAGCATTCCAATAAATAATTAGGAAAGGAGGAAAGGATGTCTGCTGATCAAGTCAATTCACTCTGTGGACCATGTAAATATTGCTTTATCACTTACTTTTTGCAAACCGTTTAATTTCCTGAGCTAGGAGTAGAAATACTGAAATTGGCCTCAATGAATGGACTAAAGAAAGATATAAGCAGGTTAGTCTGATTAATATCCAGGGTCTCCTGGAGGAAGTATGAGTGTGCCATATTGTCCATCTATTTGAACAATAGGTGCTTTCTCTGGTACACAATGAAAGAACAGTAGCCGGCAAGATATTAATTTTATGGAATTACTCATTGGAGAAGAACATGTGCTTTAATGTATTTCCTTGGTAAGGTTGCTCATGTTTCATGCAATTTGCAGTGATTCTGAAAGGCTAGTATGTGTGAAGGCATTACTACATTAAAGAAATCATGTAATAGTGATCAAGGATATAGTTGACAGCACCTGCTGGCTCAGGTTCACTTCCTTGGCAATGACATGGAAATCTCAGGACCAGCAAGAGGAAAATGCAATGCCAAGTCATCTGCTGTCAGAGAAATGGTGCGCTGGAACCTGGTGGGTGGTGGCCTTGGGCGGCACTGCTGGAAAAGCAATTTATGTAACACCCTTGGGCGTTCAATGTTGGACTGTTTGCTCAGTTGTAAGCAAAGGTTAGTGCATGGATTTTAAAATGGTTAGAAGAAGGAAATAGTTGGAGTTGAGAGGCTTTGTCAGGCTGTTGTGAATTGGGTAATGGTTAGTGAGTTTTGAGAAGATTTGTAGATCAGATTGAGGTTCTGGATGTAGGTTTGCTTGTTGAGCTGGAAGGTTCAATTTCAGATATTTCATCACCATACTAGGTAACATCATCAGTGAGCCTCCGGATTGGTCTTACTTTTCCCTTTCTACATCCTAAAAGGCATTGTTCCTTCATTGTGATCCTGCTCCAAACCATAATCTTTCTCAACTTTTGGTCCACTTCCTTCTATATCTTCTGTTCAAATAATGAGATGTAACATCTACCCTTTTACCTCTTCCCTTGCCACCAATCAGTGCCTAAATATTCTGTCTGGCAGAAACACTCATTTACTTGTACATCTTATTTTAGTAAAATGCATTCACTGGTCATGGTCTGGCCTTCTCTATGTTGGCAGAAAATACAAGGATGGAGTGGTCAGTTTTCAGCTCCATTCAGTTTACAAGAGTGACATTGAGCTGCCTGCTGTTTGTCATTTCAAGCTCCACTTGATTCTTACTCTGATCTGTCTATCCTCAGCCTCCTACGCTCTTACAGTGAAGGTCAAGAGAAGCTTGAGAATCAGTTATTTCTATTTGGCCTTTTATAGCCGACCAGACCCAGTCTTGGGTTAATAATTTCAGAACATAATCTCCATCCCCATTTTTATTGGATCGCAGCCGTTGGGGACGATTAATCCTATTCCCATTTACACCGACTCTGGGCCCACGTTTATCTATTCATTTGTCCCACTAACATCTCTTTTTCATTTGCACTACTATTGCGTTTGTTACTTAAACTCTCTTGCTTGCTACTCTACCTTTTTTTTTCTATTTGCTTTCAGTCTTTCCTCTGCGGTAATACTTGCTGAAATCCTATGTGGAAGAGAGGAGGACCTGGAGCCAGTCACCAGTACCTAAAAGGGTGAGAATGTGGAGAACTCTGTACTTCTGAGGTAGGGGTGCAGCAACTTCATAAAGAGAAGACCAAAACTCAACTGAGCATTACAGACTGGCAAATTCCAAGGTCCAGGGCTATGTGCTGAGGGATGTACTAAAGCTTTGAGCAGCTGACATCAAGGTGCACTGGGGAAAAAAGCACTGTCTGAGGTCTTCCTGCTGAAGTTAAATGGGGGTCTGTTGAGTTATTGGCTCCTCAAATATAGTTTTGTGCAAGTAAGTGATGCCTTTGGTTTGTGTATTGGATACAGTCAAGCTCCAATGTTTGCTTTCTTTCTTCATTTGTCATTCTATAGAACTACACTGCAATTGCGACTATATATATGTTTAAAATAAAACAAAAATAGATGTGAGAAGGGCAGTGATAGCAGGGGTTATAAAAACAACTGGCGGCAGACAGCCTCTGCAAACTATTTCTATCTGTCAGAGCTGAAATGTGGTGTCACAAGAAAACAGGTAAATGATTGATAAGTATTTGTTCTGTGTCTCTTTTGATTAAATCAGGAGATATAGTTGTAGCTAAAGAGTGCAGTTAATAAATTCAATAGTAAAACGTTAACATTAAAATGACTCAATTAATTAATCGACTTGGCAGGCGAGGTGTTGCAGCTGTAGTATGGGGGAGCTGCTGGATGCCAGTGCAATCCACAGTGACCACATCTCCAGCAAGTATGAGCTGCTTCAGGAAACTCTGATCAGAGTTGATGAGTTAGAGTCCAAGCTGCAGGCATTACAACACATCAGGAAAGGGTGAGCTGTCTAGAAAACTACATTTGAGGAGGCAGTTATACCCCTCAGATTATTGAAATCCAATTTGGCCCATGGTGAGGATAAGTCAGTGTAACTGTGAGTGAAGTAGGTAGGGGGATCCAGAATGTAGATTTAAAGGAGCATCAGCCAGTGCCCTTGTCCAATAGATATACAGATCTTGTTTCTAGTGTAAACAAGGGAACAGACTTCAGTGAAGATAAACTGATTACAGATCCATAGTCCAGAACACCATTAAAGCAGGAGGAGAAAAAAGAAATATAGCCTTAGGGCATAGCATAGTTAGAGGAAGAGACACTGTTCACTTAAGCAAAGACAGAGTCCTGAAGGCTATGTTACCATCTGATGTCAGGGTTCAAACATGTCTTATGGGCTGGAAGGAATGTGGAGTCAAAGGGGAAGTATCCAGTTGTCAAGGTCTATCTACATAATTATATAATTAGATGAGAAAAAAGATTCTATTGTGGGTTTGTGAAATGCTCAGGCTAAATTAAAAAGTAAAACCACAAAGGTAATAATCTCAGCATCTCTACCTGACCCACTTGCAAGTTAGTGTAGGGATAATAAGATTAGTGAGGTAAACAGGTTGCTAAACAATTGGTGTGGGAAAAATGGGTTCTGATTTGTGGTGCACTGACATCAGAACTAGGGAAAGAGAGAGCTGTTCCATTGGAATGAGTTTCATTTGAAGCATGCTCCGACCAGTATCCAGGTGAGTCATATAACTACACTGGTAGATAGAGCTTTAAACTAGTTAGTGACAGGAAGAGTTCAATTGAAAAGATGTTTATAAAAACAAAAAGAAGGCGCTCTTGAAGTATGGTGGTAGTGTCCCTACCTCCACACTTGGAGGTCTAGGTTCAATTCCCACCTGCTCCTGAGATTTGTCATAACATCCCTGAACAGGTCGAGTAGAAAATAGCTAAAATTAAAAAGAACCAAAAGATCAGATGTGCAGAATAATGAGAAGGTTAATGACAATCAAAATACAAGATGAAAGATTAGAACGTATACTCAAAAGATTGCAGTCAAAATTAAAACCAAAGTAATAATGATATGAAGTTAAATTTAAGGCTCTTTATCTGAATGCAAACGGTAATGTAACAGGATAGATGAGTTGATGGCATAAATAGAAATAAAAGAATATGACTTTATGTCTATTTTGGAGATGTGGCTATAGCATGACCAAAACTGGGAACTCAGTATTCAAGGGTATTTGCTGTTTGGAAAGATTAAGTAAAAATGAAAAAAAAGTGGTGTAGGTTTGTTAACAAAGAAACATATCAATGTAGTTGTGAATAATGATATAGTTGCATTAGATCATGATGTGGATTCAGTTTATGTGGAAATAAGAAACAGTACGGGAAACAAGTCACAGGCTGGCAAAGAGTTGCCTCAGCATAGGACAAAATATAAAGCGGGAGTTAATGAAAGTTTGTAACAATTGTAGTGGGTGATTTTAATCTGAATAATGACTGGAAAATCAGATGGGCAAATCCAATATGGAAGATAAAGTTATAGAGTGTATCAGAGTTTGCTTCTTAGAGCAGTACGTTGCAGAACCTACCCATGAAAAGACTATTTTAGACCTAGTAATTTGTAATGAGATAAAATTAATAAGAGTTCTCTTGACTGAACATTGTCTAGGGGGTTGAGATCACAATATGCTTCAATTTGCAATAGATCAGTTCGGGTCTCATGCCAACATCCTCAACTTAAATAGGAACAATACAAAAGAATGAAGAGCGAGTTGAGCAAAGCAGACTGGGAAAAAAGACTAAGAGGAAGGTCACTGGATAATAAGTGGCAGACATTTAAGCAGATGTTTCATCTTGCTGAGCAAAAAAAATTATTCCAGTCAAAAAGGACTCAGTGAGAAAGATAGACCACCCACATTTAACAAAAATGACTGAGGAGAACGTCCAATGAAAAACTAAGGCATACAAAGTAGCAAAAAATATTATGCCAGAGGATTGTGAAATTTTCACAGATAATTGAAACAATAATGAGGAGAGAGAATATGGAATGTGAAAGCAAATTGGCAAGACATATAAAAACAAATAGCAAGAGTTTCTACAGGTATACTGTATATGTAAATAAGGAGAGTAGCTAAAGTAAATGTGAAACTCTTGGAGGAAACAACTAGGAAATGCGTAACAGGGAACAGGGGCACAGCAGGTAATTTAAATCAATATTTTGCATCTGTCTTCACTGTGGAGAGCACTATAAACAACACAAATATAACAAATAAACAAGGTACTGATGAGAGGAAAGAACTTTAACAGTCTTGATCAAGATGAATAACTTATTTGACAAAGTAGTGAGTCTCAAGGCAGCCAAATTGCTGGGACCCAATGCCTGGTAACTGAATGTTTTAAAGCATGTGAGCTTCAGAGATAGTAGGTTAAAGTAGGTTTAAGGAAAACTATAAACATGATGGCTCTGTTCTAGAAGGGAGGGAGATAGGAAACAAGAAACTGTTGACTACTTCATCTAAGAGATGTTGTTGGGAAAATGCCAGAGTCCATTTCTAAGAAAGAAATAGCAGGGCGTTTTGAAATAACTTAAAGCAGTTAGTTAAAAATCACTCAACACTAGGTTATAGTCCAACAGGTTTATTTGAAAGTACAGCTTTCAGAGTGCTGTACATTCAAATAAACCTGTTGGACTATAACCTGGTGTTGAGTGATTTTTAACTTTGTCCACCCAAGTCCAATACCAGCAGTTCTACATCATTAAAGCAATTAAACAGAGTCAATATGATTTTATGAAAGGGAAACCAAGTTTGACAAATTTGCTAGGGTTCTTTGAGGATTTAACAAGCAAGAGCTGATGAAGGGAAATCAGTTGAGAAAATGTATTTGAATTTTTAGGAGGCATTCGATAAGGTGCCACATAAAAGTTTATTACACAAGATAGGAGCTCATGACATTAGGGGCATTTATCGTGGATTAATGAGTGGTTAACAGACAGAAAAAGAGAGTCCAGATTAACAGGTCTTTCTCAGATTGGAAAGGCGTAACCAAAGGAGTGCCACAATGATTGGTCCGAGGCCTCAATTATTTACTTGGCATATTATTGACAGGAAAAGGGGACAGAGTGTAATTATTCCAAACTTTCTGATGATCCAAAAAAGATGGGAAGGCATCTTGCAAGGAGAACTGAAGGAATTTGCAAGGGGAGAGAGGTGAGACAGTGGGAAAGGTCTTGGCAGACGGGGCTTAATACAGCAAAGGTATGGGGTCATGTGCTTTGGTAGGAAGAATCAATAGGCAGGCTGATATTTAAAGGATGAGAAATTACAAAACAAATGCAGTGCATAGAGATCTGAGTGTTCTTGAACATGAATTGCAATCAATTACCACATAGTTGCAGCAAGTAATTAAGAAAGCAAATAGAATTTTATCTTTATTGCAAGGGGGAGTTGGAAATTAAAAATCAGGAGGTCTTGTTACAACTGTACACTGTACTGGTGAGATCACATCTGGAGTACTGTGCACAGGCTTGGTCTCTGCATTTAAAAGCAGTCAGAATGATATTGGAGGCTGTTCAAAAGAGATTCACAAGGCTGATGCCTGGGATGATGGTGTTAGCTTTTCAAAAATGGCAAAACAGGTTAAATCTTTATTGATTAGAGTTTAGAAGAATGATGTGTGATCTAATTAAAACATATCAGATTCTCAGGGAGCCTGACAGGGTTGATGTTGAGAAGATGGCTCCACTAGTGAAAGAATCTTAAACCAAGGGACAGGCTATCAAATAAGGGCACACTTATTCAAAATGGAGAGGTAAAGGAATTTCTTTTCCTGGGGATAATGAATGTTTGGATTTCTCTACCCCAGAGAGTTGAGGAGGCTAGATCACTGAAAACATTACAAGGAGAGATAGCTCGACAGATGTTTCAAATATTTTGGAGTTGAGGGCTATGATGAACTTGGAGGAGTTGAGGTTTAATAACACTGTTCCACCATTCAATAGGATCATGGCTAATCTGATATTCCTCACATCCACTTTCCTGCCCTTTTCCCATAATCCTTAATCAAGAATCTATCTATTTCAGCCTTAAATGTACACCAGGAACCTGCCCCACATCTATTTGTAGTTCCAAAGACTGAGAAAAGAAATTCCTCCTCATCTCAATATTAAATTAGCACCCCTTCATTCTGAGATTATGCTGTCTGGTTTTAGACTCTCCCATGAGGGGAAACATCGTCCCAGCATTTACCCTGTCAAGAGCCTTAACAATCCTACATGTTTCAATGAGATCCTCATGCATTCTTCTAAACTCCAACGAGTGTAGTGAAGAAGGTATTTGGTATGCTTTCCTTTATTGGTCAGAGCATTGAGTACAGGTGTTGGGAGGTCATGTTGCAGCTGTACATGACGTTGGTTAGGCCACTGTTGGAATATTGCTTGCAATTCTATTCTTCTTCCTATTGGAAGGATGTTGTGAAACCTGAAAGGGTTCAGAAAAGATTTGCAAGGATTTTGTTAGGGTTGGAGGATTTGAGCTACAGGGAGAGGCTGAATAGGTTGGGGTTGGACCGTTGGGGGCTGAGGGGTGACCTTGTAGAACTTTATAAAATAATGAGGGGCATGAATAGGGCAAGGTCTTTTCCCTGAGGTGGGGAGGTCCAGAACTAGAGGGGTTAGGTTTTAGGGTTTAGGGTGAGAGCGGGAAGATATGAAAAGGGCCTAAGGGGCAACATTTTCACACAGAGGGTGATACATATATGGAATGAGCTGCCAGAGGAAGTGGTGGAGGCTGGTACAATTACAACATTTAAAAGGTATCTGGATGGGTACATGAATAGGAAGGTTTGGAGGGACATGGTCCAAGTGCTGGCAAATGGGACGAGATTTGATTAGGATATCTAGTCGGCATGGACAAGTTGGACCAAAGTGTCTATTTCTGTGCTGTACATCTCTATGCCTCTGACTCTAAGAGTAGAGTCCAAAACTGTGTAAGCTTTGCTTTTAAGACAATCCCTCTATACCAGGGACCATCCGAGTTAGCCTCCTCTGAACTGCTTCGAATGAAATATCTTTCCTTAAACAAGAGAACCAAAACTGCTCACAGTGCTCCAGATGTTGTCTCAATGGCTCCCAGTATAGATGGAAGACTTCCATACTGTTTTACTCCAACCTCCTCAAAGAAAGGGCCAACATTCCTATACCCTTCCTGATTACCTGCTGTACCTGTGTGCTAGCTTTCTGTGTTTCATGCACAAGTACCCTCATAATTCTCTTTACCCTGCAATTTTCTGCAGTTATTCTCTATTAAATAATAACTTGTTCGTTTGTCCTCCCTTTTAAAGTGAACTTCACATTTTCCCACATTATACTCAATTTGCCAAATTTTTGCCCACTGACAAAACCTATTAATGTCTCTCAGTAAACTGCTTGCATCTCTCTTGCAACTTGCCTTGGGATACAAAGACACAGTTGCTGCACCTAGTTCATTGGTGGGGCAGGCTGGAGGGGCTGAGTAACCTACTGCTGCTGCTGTTGCTTATGTTCTTATGTGTCGAACATTTACTATTTGGGTGAAAGGTCATTGTCATGAAATGTTAACTGAAGTCCGTTCTCCATAAGTGCAGTACCAGTGGGTTTCATTTTTAGTTTGGCCTTCAAGAGGGACTCAGTCTGCTTACTATGTTAATTAGTTACCTAACTCTTTCAGCCAAGGATTAACTTTGTGAATAATTCTGAGCACTCAAGGGACCTGTAAAAGAATATATGCTAAATGGTGGAAGAAGCCTAAATTGGCAAACAAAATTAAATTTCATTTATTGTGTCGTCATATATTTCTTTAAAAATAGCAATTATGCTTTGAATGAGGGAAGGCGCAGTGATATGAAAGAACAGAAGTTTTTGAGGTTCTAGTTCAGAAGATTTTAGATAAGTGTCCCAAGCAAATAACGTCAAAAAATTAACTAATGGAATATCAAATTTAATGGCAAAGCATGTAGAAAATGTATGTTGAGATATATTCAAACCTTAGTAATACCATTTTTTTAGCTAGCCTAGGATGTTTTTCACTGGAATGTAAGAGGTTGAGGGGTGACCTTATTGAGGTTTATAAAATCATGAGGGGCACAGATAAAGTGAATAGCAAAGGTCTTTTCCTAAAGGTGAGGGAATTCAAAACTAAGGAGCACTTTTTAAGGTGAAAGGAGGAGGTTTTAAAAAGGACATGAGGGGCAACTTCTTTACACAGAGAGTGGATCGTGTGTGGAATGATTTGCCAGAGGAAGTAATGGATGCAGGTACAGTTGCAATGCTTAAATGGCATTTGGATAAGTACATGAATAGGAAAGATTTGGAGGGAAATGGGCCAAATGCAGGCAAGTGGGACTAGTTTAGTTTGAGAACATAGTCGGTGTGGATTAGGTGGATCGAATTATCTGTTTCTGTGCTGTATAATTGTATGAATCTGTCACTCTAGTAAGGGGCAGTGCTTATTCAGGAGAATACTGCCTGGTATAAAAGTTCAAGTACGAGGAAAAGGACTTGAAGTTGCGTTTGTGAGAACAGAAGTGACAGAAGCTTAAATTGACAGTGTCATTTTCCTTAAATATATGGAGCATCATGAGCGCACATAGGATTTCCACCATACTTCCAATGATTTTATAGCTATAGAAGAAATATTTGGCCTAGGATTTATATGGAATTACTCTAGCTTTCTTTCAATGATTTATTGCAAAATTAATGGCAAAAGTAGAATTCATGGCATGTTTACAGAATTGAAAATATGGAAAAAATAAATACGCAGCACTAAACACACTGATATAACACTCTTCAAATAAAGAACAGAGCACCTTACAGCTGGAAAAGCAAATGGGAAGCAGGAATATGCAGAACCTATTGTTATTTGAAGTCACTTATCTATTGTAGGTAAGTGTATGTTGTTAAACAAATTAAAGTTAATGGTTAAGCTTTAATAATATATTTATACTTACTTTACACGTTCAAAGTTAACTAATTTATCAAGTACACGAATTTGTAAAATATACTACGATTTGAATTCATCTATTGTATTGGCTTAAATTCTAATATTGTAAGTGGTAATCTAGCTCACTGGATTTGGTGTATTTTATTAATGTACTGTCCTTCAAACCCACAACTCCTTAAATGTGTCTCTCATCGTCTTTGTGTCTTTGATCTATGTGCAATTAAAGGTCAGGCAAAAGGCAGTGAAGTAAATGAAATAGTCATAAATGCAGCTTTTAAGCTGTTGCAGTCATAAGTCTTAAACAACATACATTCTCAGGAATGGTTTTTAGTGCTATATTAAGGACATTATTTGCATTTCTATTAACTTTTATCTTGTCTCTGTCTTCTTCGACATTTAAAGTTTCCTGATTTACGGAGGATGACTTGCTGCACAGTAAACTGATAATTGGATGCTATTGAAAGGTTGTTTTGCATTGATTTAGTTGATGAACAGAGACATTACTGAAGTAAAGCTTTCAGCAGTGGTGGGACATCTTTGGTCAGGATCAATCTTACCGATTCTGGTCCTGTTGCTTTTTTGCTCTGGCATTGATTTAAACCTCCTTCATTCGACATCAATGGATTAGGAGCATTAAATAGTATTATCCCATCAACATTTTTATGGCATTAAAAATCTTATCCACCTTCATTCATTTAATTAAGTTTATTTTCTATGTATAACATAATTCATTTGCTGCATTAATAAGAATGCGCATAGCTTCTGACCAATGTCATTAAATGTTTAAAATAAAATCATATAACATCACATTTATCGAAAAAGGGAAGTGTTTTCATGTATGTATGTAGCTGTTGTCATTAGGATGAATCAAAGTGTTTCACAACCAATGATATGCCTTGAAAATGTCCTTGCTAATGATATGAAGGAAAACATGGCAGTTAAAATGTATACAGTAAGTTTCCATCAACATAAATAAGACAAATGACCAGCTAACTAAATGATGTTGGTTAACCAAGTCACCAGGATAAGTCTTCTCTTCACACTTTGAGTTTTACACTCCTATGCTATCAAGATCCAATTTTAGTAGAGGCAGCCACTGATGTAAGTGGGAAGCTGCCCTGCAAAGCACATATGCACACAATGAGAACCAACACCATCCCAACCTTGTAAAAATGGGACATGCATTATTCAGAGGTGGTACTTCTGATTTCTTGGTTCATCCATCATATGGACATTGGAAGAAAGTGAGGACTACAGATGCTGGAGATCAGAGTCGAGAGTGTGGTGCTGGAAAAGCACAGCAGGTCAGGCAGCTTCTGAGGAGCAGGAGAATTGATGTTTTGGGCATAAGGAATGAGGCATGCCGGCTGGTGGACTGAGAGATAAATGGGATAAGTCGGAGAGGAGGGTGGAGCGGATAGATGGGAAAGGTGATGGACAGGTCAGGAAGGCAATGCCGAGTTGGAGGCTTGGGACTGGGATAATGTGGGGGAAGGGGAAATGAGAAAACTGGTGATATCCATATTGATCCCGTGTGGTTGCAGGGTCCCAAGGCCGAATATGAAGCATTCTTTCTCCAGGCATTTGGTAGTAAGGGTTTGGTGGTGGACGAAGCCCAGGACCTACATATCCTTGGCCGAGAGGGAGGGGGTGTTAAAGTGTTCAGCCAAGGGGCAGTGGGGTTGGTTGGTGCAGGTGTCCCAGAGCTGTTCTCTGGAATGATCCACAAGTTGGCATCCTTCGTCCCTGATGTAGAGGAGACCACAATGGGTGCAATGGATACAGTAGATGATATTGGTGGAGGTACAGGTAAATTTCTGTTGGATGTGGAAGGATCCTTTGGGGCCTTGGACAGAAATGAGGGAGGAGATGTGGGTGCAGGCTTTATACCGCCTGTGGTGGCAAGGGAAGGTGCCACGAGTGGAGTGTAAGCTGGTGGGAGTGTATGGGATTTGACAAGGGAGTCGCAGAGGGAATGGTCTCTCCAGAATGCTGATCAGGGTGGGGAAGGAGATATATCTCTGATGGTGGGTTCCATTTGTAAGTGGTGGAAGTGGCGGAGGATGATAAGATGTATATGGAAGTTGGTGGGTTGGAAGGTGAGAACAAAGGGTTCTTGTTGCATTGGGAGAGATGGGATTCAAGGATGGAGATGCAGGAAGTGAAGGAGATGTGCTGGAGGGCATCATCGATCATGTAGGAAGGAAAATTGCGATCTTGGAAGAAGGAGGCCATCTGGGATTATCTAAGGTGGAATTGATCATCCTGGGAACAGATGTGGCAGAGGCAGAGGTATTAGCAATAAGGGATGGCATTTTCACAGGAGTAGGGTAGGAGGAGGAGTCTATGTAGCTATGTGGGCTTGTAGTAGATGTCAGTGGTTAGTTGGTCACCGTAGATGGAGATGGAGATGGAGTGGTCCAGGAAGGGGAGGGAGTTTCTGCGATGATCCAGGTGAATTTGAGGTCAGGGTGAAAAGTTTTAGTGAAGTTGATGAACTGTTTGACCTCCTTGTGGGAGCATGAGGCAGTGCCGATACAGTCATTGATGTAGCGGAGGAACAGGTGGGGGTTGGTGCCAGTGGTGCTGACGATGGACTGTTCCCACATACCTGACAAAGAGATAAACATAGCTGGGCCTATGCGGGTGCCCTGGCTACCCCTTTGGTTCGGAGGAAGCGGGAGAACTGGAAGGAGAAGTTGTTCAGGGTGAGGACCAGTTCAGCCAGGCAGATGAGGGTGTCAGTGAAAGGGTTCTGGTTGGGACGGTGTGAGAGGAAAAAATGGAGGGCTTGTAGGCCTTCACTGTGGTGGATGGATGTGTAGAGGAACTGGATGTTCACAGTGAAGATGAGGTGTTGGGGCAAGGGAAGTCTTGGAGGATGTGAAGGGTGTGAGTGGTGTCCTGAACATAGGTGGGGAGTTCCTGGATTAAGGGGGAACAGGACAGTGTCAATATTTGCAGAGATGGGTTGAGTGGGACAGGAGCAGGCTGAGACAATGGATTGACTGGGGAAGTCAGGTTTGTGAATCTTTGGTAGGTGGTAGAATTGGGCAGTGTGGGTTTCACGGATGATGAGGTGGAGGCTGTGGATGGGAGATACCCAGAGGTGATGAGGTTGTGGATCATCTGGGAGATGATGGTTTGGTGATGGGAGCTGAGGTTGTGGTCGAGCTCATCATATGGACATTGCCGGGACTCAATCGTCTGAGTTATAAGGAGAGATTGAGCAAGCTAAGACATTTTTCTTAGAGCAGAGGAGACTGAAGGGGGGACCTTATAGAGGCGTATAAGATCATGAGAGGCATGGATAGGGTTGGGGAATCAAGGGCGAGAGAGCACCCGTTTAAGGTTAGAGGGGAAAGAATAAAAGGGAACCTGAGGGGCAACTTTCTTACACAGAGGGTGTTATGCATATGGAATAAGCTGCCAGCAGAAGTGGTTGAGGTGGATACATTAACAACATTTAAAAGGCATTTGGAAAAATACATGGACAGGAGAGGATTAGAAGGATATGGGTCAAGTTCAGGGAAATGATGTTAATGTGGATGGACATTTTGATCAGCATGGACCAGTTTGGGCCAAAGGGCCTGTCTCCATGTTGCAGGACTCTATGGCTCTATGATCGGTGATAAAAAAAAGAGGGTCTTTGTCATGTGTCCCCACACTTGCAAAACCCAAAATTAAATAACTACTATTAGGCATAATTCTATAATTGGATCACTCTTGGTCAATAGTAATGAATGTGCTAATATTCATCTGTATGTTGAACCAATTTTAGATAACCAGGTAAGCATATAACATGACTTATTTATAAACACCACACATAGTATTTATAAGCACATCACATATTTACACAGAGATCTGTTCTCTGCAAAAAAAAGTTTCAGTCTTGCATCTTTTTTGAATCATCTACAAATTTGAGGAGCCTCTAAGTTCCCCTTTGCCTTCTCCATGGCAATACCTTTGTCAATTAAAGGAGGCTTGCTAACTAATCAATAACTTTTTCTCCTGTAGTATAAATGGTTGTGATTGTTTGAAATTTAGTTTTCTAGTATTTGGCCTGGTGAAGGACTTTAGCAAAATAATTCTCTTTTCATCATAATCTGATATGGGTGGAATCAATAAAGTTCACTCTCTGGCGTGAAAATGGAATGGTATATTTGATAAATCAGAATGAATAAAATGTCAATGAAAGGGGTATTTGTGAGAGTAAAAGTACGGTCCAAAGTTGTTTCATTTTATCAGCTCACACAAACAGAAAGGCAAAACAGGTCATGAATCTCATTAAAAAAAGACATTGTACAGAAATCTGAACCTCTGTAGCATTATTGCGAACAACTGAAAGGTAGGTGACACAGAATGAAATAGGTCTGCAGGGTGAAAAGAGACACTTATTGTATGATTTCTCAATTTTACTTTTCCCAATCATTTCATCAATATTTGAATATGATAAAAATAAACATGTTTCTTTTATTAAGCATTTTTCCAAATTGCAAGCTTCGGAGAGAACAATTCAACTTTAGCAGGGATAAAAATGAGCAGGAGAGGGTCAACCACCTGTTATACCCACATTGTTCCCTTGCTGAGGTTGAATTTCATCCCTGTAGATTGAAAGCACTGTTCATAATGGAGTAAAAATGATTGTTTGCTATGTAATCATGCAAATGTTTAAAGTGCCTGTAAAAGATTCCTATCTCTGATATTTTCATGAAAGCATTAACCCATAATATTAACATGTCAGTTAAAATTGTAGACAGAAGGACTTGACGTGACATGTTCAGTGTTCATGTGATAATATTGCCCATTGAAATCTCTAATCTGTCTACCTAAATCAGCAATTTTGCCATCATATGATGTCATGAGTGAAAATATCCTCTAAAGTACATATACCTGCATTCTATTTAAACTGTAACAATTGCACAGTCCTACAACTTAACTGAATGTTTGGTCAGGCTTGTTAAAAGAACAATGAACTTCACATATCCACCTCCAAGTTACATGAATCCCCATCTCAAAGATTCAGAGAGCAGCGACAGGGAACAAAGAGGTTTTTATGTTGAAGGATACTTGAACTTTCTGAGCATCAAAGGTACTATTGTAACTCGACATCTTTCCCTTAAGTTTGGGTTCATCCTTATATGAGCTGGGGCATGAGGTAAGTGTATAGATCTTCTATGTAAATGCTAAATCATCTTGTTTAAGCTTGGCCTTAAATACCTATTAGTGAGATAAAATTAGCATGAACTGGACACAACAATGAGATGCCTTGATCTATTAAATGAATATTGTGATCATCATCATGCTTCGCCAAGTTCTGAAAGGCACGTGATTAACACTTCCATGGAACAAAGTCAAATATTAATCACTAAGTTACTTCATTTTACTTCATTTGCACTCAGCAAGTGAATGTACAGAGTAACCTTCACTTAAATTCTAGCCTCTTTTTTTCTTCAATTTCAATTCCTCTTCATAAAGAAAGCATTACAGCAGCCAAACTGTCTCTGTAAAGCAACAATTTTGGCTGGTGGACACTTTCATTGATTTGAATCAACCTTCAGAGTTACATGGACCAAATTTCAAAATCTCTTCCCCTCACACTGTTTCCACATTTGTTTCGTGAATTTAGAAAAGTCGTTAGAAATCTGACCTGTGACTCTATCTTGGTACATGGTTGGACCAACAGAGCTGCCCATATTCTGCTGTTCCTGGAACAAGAAAAGAAAATCAAAGACACCGTTTTAAAGAGTTGACCACACTGCTTGTATTTTATAGAGATAAAACAGACGTTCAGCTAAAAATTGATTTGTACTGTTATTCGTGTTCAGAGTTCACAACTCATTACATGACTCCACTAGTTCACATTGAGGTCTGTTTATAGTGTTAGGTCAGTCATCTGCTGCAATGTCGACTGCCTTTACACTCAACAAGGAAGCCAGTGGTGTTCATTGACAGCATGCAATATAACCAGCCTTTTATTTTTAAAGGCACCTGATTGAATCTTCCCATAATTTGGTAAAGTGTCAATTTCAGGGAATTTCATAACAGGTTTCACTCCATGGGACTTGACAACTTTTCCTGCACAATTGCCCACTGTACACCTCATTACTTATGCAGCTGGCCTCCATAGTACCTCACTGCTCCATCTTGCGGTCAGCTGAGGTAGATACGCTTACTGATGCTGGGACCTTCCGACATTTACGAGCCACTCTAAACCCCAACTGAGCATCGCATCAAATGTTGTAAGCTAGAATTGACCTTCACAATGTATTGCTGTGCATTTGGTAAGACCATTTCTGTAAGAGGCAAGATGGTAGCTTGTTTTGACTGCATGGACCTGGTGTTCCTGGTGGAGAAGGGAGATGGAAAGGTCCATCCTTTTTCTCTAAGACCATCAGAGGAGACTACTGTCCAAGACTTTGATCTAAAGTTGCCACCAGGGTCAGTGCATAGCAATGCCGCAACAAGATTAAATGATGAGCAACATTACCAGTACCATGATGGTTCCAGCGCGTGTGTGTGTGTCTGGCTGCCTCCATGGGCAGGTTGGCAGGCTCCAGGGCTCAGTATGCAAAGATGACATGGCACACTCTGGAGCATGTTGTCGCACTTCATTCCCTGGACTACTAGGGAGTCCATGAAAGATCCACATTTAATCGAGAGGCTTAGGTAATGTTCTGGGGAATTGGATAACAGATGGTCAAATTCGAATTCAATAAGTGATCTGGAATTAAACGTCTAAAGATGACAATGAAACAATTGTCAATTATCATGAAATTCAATCTCATTCACTAATGTCCTTAAAGGGAAGGAAAATGCCATCCTTATGCGGTGTGCCCTACAAATGACTACAGAAACAGAACATTGTCATTGGCTGTCACCTGCTTTCTGGGCAATTAGGGATGGGCAATAAATGCTGACTTAGCCAGCGATGCCCACATCCAGTGAATGAAAAGGAAAACTGTAATCATACAGCTCTCCTGCCCCTGAACCATCTAACAGACTATGTCCAAGCCTCTGGATGTGATCAGATAATGCCCTTCACTGCCTGTTGTCATACCCCACAGTTGATTGAGAATTGCCATCTAGGCTTTAAGACATGATTGTTAGGTTGAAGCACATTCAGTATATTTGCCAGTGGCATATCAACAGATTGACATGCCATCCAACAGCATTATTTTCACAGTACATTTGCATCTGATTTAAGTACCAGGAATATCTCTTGCTATTACTACCTGCTGTAAGGAGTTGCAGTTTAATATTCATCCTGCTTGCCTGCTTTGTGAATGCACCTTCCTTGGCAATCACGTTTTAAGAGCAGGATTTGAACTCAGAGCTCCAGACTCAGAGATGCTACTCACTGTACCATGAGACTCCCAGGGGTAACATCACACAAACGTTGAAAAATAGCAAAGGGTAACAAAAGAATAGAGTGCACACAAATCACCAGGGCTCATTCTGGAGCAATAGCATTTGAAAGCAGCAAAGTCATGGTCAACTTACATAGAATCCTTTTATAATTTATATTATAAAATGTACAGAGAAGCTTTGGATCTGTGTATGGATAAAATGAAAAAGAAAACAATTTACAACAGTAATATCAGGTTGGCATGAGTGCAATATCAAGAATGGATGAACAGGCTGTGACTTTTTTTCTCTAGCAAAGTGAAGACTGAGGAATGATGTGATAGAGCTCTTGAAAACTATGAATGGGTGCGAAGAAAATGTTTCAATTTGTGCAATAATCCAAAACTAGATGTCATTCACACAAGATAGTAAATTCAACAGGGAAATTAGAAGAAACTTTGTCATTTGTGGTAAGAATAGCAAGCTCACCACCATGTGGAGTGGATAATGCAAACAGCATGGAGGAATGTAAGAAGCTAGCTAAGTACATGAGGGAGAAAGGAATAAAAATATGTTGATAAAGGAGATAAAGTAAATAGAATGGAAGGAAGCAAGTGTGGAACATAGACACAGGTATTGGGATGAATTTACGTTCCTTTTACATTGGTGGAAAGATTGGCAAGATGCTTGCAAAGAACCAACATGAAAAACAGTTAAGGAGCATACTGGGGTTCTGTTAGAGGTCAGTTTGGTATTAAAGCACAGATCAGCTTTGGTTTTGCCCGGAGCGGGGACTCCTGGCTGCGGAAGGCCT
The DNA here is from genome assembly GCF_004010195.1 of Chiloscyllium plagiosum. NCBI lineage: Eukaryota > Metazoa > Chordata > Chondrichthyes > Orectolobiformes > Hemiscylliidae > Chiloscyllium > Chiloscyllium plagiosum. The sequence goes on from NC_057714.1 coordinate 28,724,239, forward strand.
GAATTGTGGGGACTCCTTGAAGACCACGACATCTTGCAGAAGCCCAGGAGCTATGTTTGAAGACCCCTTGTATTGAAGGTGCACTCTATTTATGCAATTTCTTCTTATTATTTTTGTAACTCAAAATGGTGCTGGATTGTGGTGACAAAACACTTTTCACTGTATTTTTCTAGATCTATGTGGCAATAAATAATTCATAATCAAATTACAGAGTGATTGACATAGAGGCAAGTGAGTAGGATAGGTGGAGAATACTACTAGGAGGACAGCAAGGCAGTAAAAATAAGGCCTCATGGCTGTTCCTGTAAATTGCTGCAATTCTTTCTATTATTTGAATGGTAACTGGAAGTATGGTGAAAGAATGCAACATAGTTTAGTTGCTAGCATTGTGTGGCAACTTGAAGAGGCTACAACCATCCCTCAGTATCTGTATTTATGTTTATATGTAGATATATAAATAAGTGTGCTTCAATAATGTAAATTGAATCTTGACCCCTATTTCAAATTTTCATTCTTGAACATACATTTGAAGTTTATCATGTTTACAAACTTAGACGCATATCTTTTGATTTGAAAATAATTTTTCCACTATAATATAAAAGTTAATTTCTTTCTTTTGAATTATAACATTATTTTCTTAGCATACAATAATCTTTCTTTTGTTGTTATACTTATTAATCTACAAATCTTTTAATATTCAATTAATATTGTAATGCAAAATACATCCCTCTTGCGCAGTAAACAAGAATTGTCATTTCAATTGTACCTTAGAGCTCACTGCCCTATTTTTGTGTGTAATGGTGTTAGACGAACATTTCTGCAGAGAACAGGAAGTTTGAAACTCCCTGCTGCTAGCTGCAGCAGTTTTGGACTAAAGTTAGCAGAAAAGGTCATTGACCCTATTCTATTGGGTATCTGAGGGAAGGGTATAATCAAAAGAGCCACATGTTGTCATTCAACGCAAGTGGATTTTTTGGATTTGATAGGAGAGGAGTTAATTTCCCTGGTGACCTTTGTGTAATAAAATGGTATTATCTGTTTCAGAAAAGGCTGGTTAGCAGAAAATTGGGTATCGCAGCAAGACATTGTCACCTCAGTTAGATAAGTGTTTATAAGTTTATTAAATGGTTTAATTGACATAATGAGATTAGCAGAACATTGGAGATAAGATTCGGCACTTGACAGAGATAATATTTAAGTCATGTTAGCAAACATTTATCCTGTGAAGAGACAAATCAGCCTGCCATAATTTTTTTACCTGATAAGAAACACAGCATTTGATTCATCAGTCCAATGTAATCAATGTACGAGAAACAAATTTTGTGACGACAAAGACTTCTTAATAAGAAGCTAAAGCAATTTGTTTTGTTCCTTTTGTCTGCAATAATGAAAAATTATGTATGATGTTCAACACTATCTGTCAAAGTATTTTTAGCCACAAACAAACATTAAATTGAGAAGTATGGAATATTTAGATTATAAATGTTTTGCACTATTTTTATTGCTAAGCACGACACAATAACATTTCAATGAACCTAACTCTTCCTTAGCAAGTACTGCCTTAGCTGAGTCCAACAAAGTCTAAAAAATTAATAAAGTGGAAAGGAAGTATGGCAATATAGAATGCCTTGTGATATCTGACAAATCAAAAAAACAGTCCTTGGTCATTAAACAGATTGTCTTGTTGAATGCATGATACTCTAATTTATTCATGTTATTATTTATTAAGTTAAGGTCTTTACAGCAAAGATTTTCAAAAAGCATATTAATATTGTATTGAGTTGTATAATAGACTATTGCACTTAACTCAAAGTTACTTAATACAAATGATCTGAATTAAAATATTTTAGCACATAATTTCCATTTTTCTATATTATTTATATTGTTCAATTTGAATTATTAAACTTTTAAATATATAAGATATATTCAATCAACAATAATAGATGATAGCAGAGGCATGTAGGAAGTATAATGTCCCACTTGCAAGGCCACACATTAAATTTTTCACAGAAAAAAATGATGCAATTGTAGAATTGATCCCCAAAAGAATGGCTATAAGATCACAAAATGCAACAGAATAAGAATAGAATTGGATGTTTCACCAGCCATAATTATAAATGGAAGCTTCAGTGGAACACAATCTCCATAAGAATAGCAAAAGTCTGGGAATTCTAACAAAAGCATTTGACTAATTTGGTCACAGTGAATTAGTGACTTTATCATGTGAATTTGGTGCGCAGCAAAACTGGCCTCTAAAGCTGTTTATTGAATTTGCAAATTGAGACAGGAATCTAAGAGCGAAAGGTGCAAGGCACACTTTTTAATCATATCTTGCATAAATGTTAATAGCATAGTGTATTTGTTTTTCACTTTCTTCTGTCAGCAATGTAATGATGTACATAATAGTAGAAAATCACGCAAAGGTGCAATCGTGCAATTTTATTGTGAAGGTTCTGTTCACTGTCCAAAAATTTGTATTGGTAATTCAATTAACATTCCTTTTCCAAATCCTACTGTAAAAATTGAAAATAAAGCTCGTCAAAGCAACGTGTAAACAAACATATGCTATACTTGTTGGTCATGTTAGGTAGCAGTATAACCATGCAAATAATAACTATCTTGGGAATTTTGCAAAAGAGCCCATTTCATTTGTATTGAATCATTTGTACGGAGAAAAATAACATTTTGCATAGTCAGCAAATCTCAAATTATCTCAAACTGGGACAACAAAACGTTATTAAAATTACATCATTCAAATAAAAGATCTTTGCTTTCAAATGGTAGTAGTAAGCAACTGACCACTACTCATATTAATTTTGATTTGCTTGTTCTTCACTTTTTAAAAAATCCTCCACATGTAACGTAATGATTTGTTATGTTAAAACAATTACAAAGAAAATTTACAGCCCAGGAACAGGCTCTTTGGCCCTCCAAGCCTGTGCCGATCCAAATGTACTGTCTAAACCTATCGCCCAACTCCTAAGGATCTGTATCCCTCTGCTCCACACCTACTCATGCACCTGTCCAGATGCACCTTAAATGAATCTACCATGCCTGCCTCTACTACCTCTGCTGACAAAGCATTCCAGGCACTTCCACCCTCTGTGTAAAGTACTTTCTGCGTGAATCCCCCTTAAATTTTTCTCTTCTCGCCTTGAATGTGTAACCTCTTGTTACTGAATCCCTCACCCTGGGAAAAAGTTTATCTTTATCCACCCTGTCTATACCCTTCATGATTTTGTATACCTCAATCAGTTGCCCCTCAATCTTCAATTTTCTAATGATAACAATCCTAACCTACCCAACCTCTCCAAAGTGTCCACATCCTTTTGGTAATGTGGCGACCAGAACTGTACACAATATTCTAAATGTGGCTGAACCAAAGTCTTGTACAATTTTAACATGACCTGCCAGCTCTTATACTCAATACCCCATCCGATGAAGGCAAGCAATTGTATGTGATCTTGAACCATTTAGTAACAAGGTCTGAAAGATATTTTCAGCCTGCATTGAAAATTTCCACATATAAAATAGCTTTAAAGCTCAGAAACACATGAATTATTTTGCCACTTTTCTTCTGTCTGCCATTGGTGTAGTGTTAACTATGCTTGGGGGGGCACTTTTACCACCCACCTCATATCCTGCATGTAGGCTGAACATTTATGCTCCTTAACCCCCTGTTGATTTTAACATTGCTCTACAATGCTACCTGACTGTGTCAAACATTACCGAACTCCACAGCCTGCTTCTAAAGTTACTGCTGACCCTGCAGGACACCACCCTGCACATCAGCATTAATATGGCAGGAGATCTGACAGAGGCTCATGCATTCAGAGTTCAATTGAATGTCTTCCTATTTTATATATCGGACTGGACAATGTAGATATTAGTGCAGAGGTAATGTATCATGAGATCTCCAAATAGTGTTCTCGTATTTGTAAAATGTCACTGACTTTAATTAAAGTGTTTGCTTCTGTGTTTATAATTGCTATTAGAGGGAATGGGACTGTTGAACAAAAAAAAAACATGCTTTTGGATAATACCTTGTCACATCCCTTGGAATTGTCTCACAGCTTTTATCGTATAACGATATTTTTTCCAAGTGAAGCACAAATTGTGTATACAAACCTGAAAATTATTTTGTAAGTAGCAAGTTACAACAACCTCTGTTCTGGTGGAGTTCATTGAGGAATTTCATGGGGAATAAGTTCATGGGGAATTTATTGACCATACTGGTGACCAATAAAAAATGTGATTTCAATCATTTATATTCTCTTCAACAGGCCTTATCTTAATGTCTCAAGTAGAGTACCTCCAACAATGCAGTGCTCAGAGAATTGATACAGTGCAGAAGCAGACCATTTGCTTTATCATGTCTGGTCTGGCTTTCTGAATAAGCATTATTTCTTAGGGTAATTTTCTTTCCTGTTCCTTGTATCTCTGCACATTATTTTCATTTAGGTAGTTGTCGGATGCCTTCTCTGAACACCCTTATTGAACAATCTTCCCCCGCCACACTTCCAGGTTGTGCACTCCAGACCATAAATACTTGCTGTATGAAAATGTTTTTCACATATTGCATTTGCTTCTTGTGCAAGCCACTTTAAATCTGTGTCCTCTCATGAAAGGGAATAGTTACTTTCTATCTACCCTGTTCAGATTATTTACAATTACCAACATTTCGATTACACCCTCATCTCAGCCCTCTCCTCTCCAAGGAAAACACTCTTAATTTCTCCAATTCATCTCCTCATTAAAATTTCTCCTCCCTGGAACTATTCTTGAAAACTTCAACATTCTACTAATTAACTAAAAACATGGCCAACAACATTTTAGGATCATCTGTTATAGCTTGCCCTTTTTTAAAAAAAAGTTTTGAATCTAAATATATTGAAATGTATTTACCTTTGATCTCCAGAAGTAATTACAGTAAAGCTGAGAAGCATACATATTGTAAGTTCAATATGCCGAGGGATATACAATAACAACATTTTACATTAGATATTATATGACATTGTTATTGATTTGAATGCACTGTTCTGCTTGCTACACCATTTGTGTCTTGGCTGCTTAACCTAAGAAAGGTAAATTAGACCTAAATAAGTTCAACAGGCAATAGGGAAGGAAATAGAATGTTGGTCTTTATTTCAGAAGGAATGGATGATATAAGGAGGGAGGCTTTGTTAGAATAATATAAGGCACCAGTCAGGCCACAGCTGGATACAGTGAACAGCTTTGGTTACTTTATCGAATGAAGATATACTGGTGTGGGAGGCAGTCCAGAGAACATTCAATATGTTGCTTACAGGTATGGATGGAATCTCTCATGAGGAGTGGTTGAATAGTATGTGTCTATACTCATCCTGCTCTCATTTCGAAACATACAAGATTGTTAGGGGAAACAAATAAAGTAAATTGCTAAAAATCTGAAACAAAAACAGGAATTACTGGAGAAGTTCAACAAGTCTGGCAGCATCTGTGGAGAGAAAGCAAGGTCAATGTTTTCGGTCCAATGACTCTTCTTCAGAACTGATTGTAGCTCGTAAAAAATGGTACATATGCTGAAGATGGTAGGGGAGGAGGAAGGGTGGGAAAGAGTAAACAATAGATGGAGATGGAACACAGAGCAGAAGAACAAAGATCAACTGAGCACAGAAAGGAAGGGAAAATGGTGAGCTGGAGTGAAAGAAAAGCTGCTGATAGAGATCATTAGTGGATGAAAATGGGTTGACTGTGATGAAAGCAGCGATGTGATGTGGTGTATGGGATGGGTAAAGGATATGGAAGAAGGTTCTCAGGCCCTAAAATTATTGAACTCGAAATCTTGAAGGTTGCAGTGTCGCCAAGCGGCAAATGAGACGGTGTTTTTCCAGCTTGCATTAAACCTTATTAAGACACTGCAGCAGACCCAGACAGAGGTGTTGGCCAGGGGGCATGGTGGTGTAGTGAAGTAGCAGGCAACCTGAAGCTCATGCTCCTTTTTGCAGACAGAACGTAATTGTTCTGCAAAGCAGCCCCCAGTCTGTGTTTTGTAGAGGAGAGCACATTGCGAGCAGCAAGTACAGCAATTATATTGAGAGAAGTACAGGTAAATCACAGTTCACCTAAAAGTTATGTCTGTGGTCTTGGATGGTGAGAAGGGAGGAGCTAAATGGGCAGTGTTATACTGTCTGCAACTGCATGAGAAATTGCCGTGAGGATATGGAGAGCTGGTGGGAGCAGAGGAGAAGTGGTCCCAAAAGAATGGTCCTGTGGAAGGCTGACAAGGGAGAAGAGGCGAACTTGTGTCTGGTGGATGCATCCCACTGGAGATGGTTGGAAATGCTGGCTAATGATCCTTTGGATGAGGATGCTGTTGGGATGTAAGGTGAGGACTGAGGGACTGCGTCGCTGTTGTGGGATGGAAGAGAAGAGGTGAGGGTAGAAGTGCGTGAAATGGTCAGACCTGGTTGAGTGCCCTGTCAACAGTGGTGCAGGGGTGTCCTCAGGTGAGGAAGAGTGTCGGCATTTCTGAGGCCCAACCATGGAAGTTGGCATCATCAGAATAGATGTGATGGAGGTGGAGAACCTTGGAGAATGGGATGGAGTCCTTCCAGGAAGCAGGGTGTAAGGATGTGTGGTCAAGGGAGTTGATGGGTTTGTAGTGGATATCAATGGTCAGTATATCACCAAAAATGGAGACAGAGATAACGAGGAAAGGAAAGGAGGAGTCAGAGATGGACCAGTTGAAGTTGAGAGAGGATGGAAATTGGAAGTGAAATTAATAAACCTTTCCAATTCCGCATGAGGAAGGGAAGCAGCACTGATGATGTAATCGATGTACCAGAGAAATATCTGTGGCTGGGGGCTGGAATAGAATTGGAACAAGGAGTGTTTCACATGCCCCACAAAGAAACAGACATAACCGGGTCCATATGGGTACCAATGGCCACCCTTTTGACCAATAGAAAATAGGCGGAGTTAAAGGAGATCTTATTCAATGTATGGCGAGCTCAGCCAGCTGGAGGGGTCCAGGTGCAGGGAGAGGGTTTGAGATGGGTGAAGCAGCCTGTACGATGGGGAGAGGATGCCTGTCCAAAGAAATGGGCTCAGCGTCACGTCGTGCCCAAAATTCATTGAGGTGGAGATGCAGAGGGATAAAACTAAGATCATTGCAGAGTATGAAACATTTAGCATCAGACAGCAGAATGTTGGAAGGGATTCTTAGTGGACTTGAAGGGATAGATGGAGGAAGGTTGTTTCACCTTGTGGGAGAGTCTAGGACAAAAGGGTATAATCTCAGAGTAAGGGGTCACATATTTAACACAGAGCTAAGGAGGAATTTCTTCTCTCAGAGGTGAGTAAATCTGTGGAATTCTTTACCATATGGGATTAGAATAGAACATAATGGAATAGAATAGAATCCCTACAGTGTGGAAGCAGGCCATTCAGCCCATCGACATGACATGACACAAGTAACGTTCATGCCACATAATTGCCAGGCAATGACCATCTCCGATAAGTGACAATCTAACCATTGCCCCTTGACATTCAATGATGTTACAATCACTGACTCCTCCACTATCAACATCCAGGGGGTTAGCATTGACCAGAAACTCAACTGAACACACCACATAAACACAGTGGCTACAAGAGCAGGTCAGAGGCTAGACATTCTGGAGTGAGTAAATCATCTCCTGACTCCCCAAAGCCTTGTTGAGGATGGGTCATTCATTATAGACAGATTTTTCATGAATAGACAATCAAGAATTGTTGGGAAAAGGCTGAAAAGTGGAGTTCAAGATTATCAGCTCAGCCACGAGGTCATTGAATGCCAGAGCAGACTCAATGGGCTGAACGGCCCATATTTTCTCCTTCATCGTATGGACTTATGGTCTTAAATTGCAGTTTGATGTCCCAGTACATTGATCCTTTAAGAGAATACTCTCTGAAATGAAATACGTTCAGGTTTCTGCATGTGATTCTGTATTCTCTTTTATTTGGTAAGAAACATCCCAAGGTATCCTATAGAGGTATACAGAGAGACATACAGTCATAGAGTCATAGAGGTGTACTGCGCAGAAACAGACCCTTCGGTCCAACTCATCCATCCGACCAGATACCCCAACCCAATCTAGTCCGACCTACCAACACCTGGCCCATATCCCCCCAAACCCTTGTTATTCATATACCCATCCAGATGCCTTTTAAATGTTGCAATTGTACCAGCCTCCACCACTTCCTCTGGCAGCTCATTCAATACACGTACCACCCTCTGTGTGAAATAGTTCCCCTTAGGTGTCTTTTATATCTTTCCCCTCTCACCCTCAACCTATGCCCTCTAGTTCTGGACTCCCACACCCCAGGGAAAAGCCTTTGTCTGTTTATCCTCTCCATGCCCCACATGATTTTATAAATCTGTCTTTTTCCTGAGGTGTGTGGGTCCAGGGCTGGAGGGAATTGGTTTGGGGTGAGTGGGAAAAGATATAAAAGAGACCTATGGGGCAACCTTTTCACTCAGAGGGTGGTACGTGTATGGAATGAGCTGCCAGGGGAGGTGGTGAAGGCTGGTGCAATTTCAACATTTACTGGGCATCTGGATGGTGTATGAATAGAAAGGGTTTGGAGGGATATGGGTCAGGTGCTGGCAGGTGGGACGAGATTGGGTTGGGATATCTGGTTGGCATGGACGAGTTGGACTGAAGTGTCTGTTTCCGTGCTGTACATCTCTACAACTCTATGACTCTATAAGGTCGCCCCTCAGCCCCTGATGCTCCAGGGAAAACTGCCCAAGACTATTCAATCTCTCCTCTCTCTCTCTCTCTGGGGTGCGAATGGTTTCTGTTCTTCAGTTCACTTGCAGGTCAACTTATAAGCAAACTGGAACACAATGCAGACCAATATAAAGTAACTACTCATCAGTACGAGTGTTTGTAAATCATAAATCGGGTAGCCCCCTGTCTTCAGACAAGAATGAAAGTTGATCCACAGGAAGAGGTATTAAGAGAGATGACAAAATGTTTGTCCAGAATTATTGGAACAGTGTTTTCTCAAGTTGTAGAATTGGAGGCAGTTACAGAGATAATGAGGCAAGGCCATAAAGAAACAGCTAGTATATTTTTTGAGAGCGAAGGTCAGTTTGAAATCTGAATCTGAATCAAATGAATTGTAATCACAAGACTGCTAATAACTAGTCAATGATACGGAGCAATGATATCCCCCAAGTAACCGGAAGAATCATAGAATCCCTACAGTATGGAAGCAGGCCATTTGGCCTATCAGGCCCATGCAGACATTTTAAAGAGCATCCTATCCACACCCAGCCCTTTACTGTACCCCTGTAACCCCTAATCCATTTAGCCAGCACATCCCTGGACACTATGGGCAATTTAGCATGGCCAATCCATCTAACCTGTACATTGTTCGACTGTGAGAGGAAATCAGAACACTCAGAGGAAACCCACACAGACACGAGGAGAATGTGCAAACTCCACACAGACAGTCGCCCGAGGGTGGAATCAAGCCCGGGTCCCTAGGGCTATGAGGCAGCAGTGCTAACACTGAGCCACCATGCTACCCTGAAAAAAAAGACCCTATGGTGAGTTTGATTGAAGGGAAAACTTGTAATGAAGTGAAAGTTTGGGGTCTGGAAAGGAGTGCTTGCGTCTGGGAGTGGGCTCAGGGGTTGAACAGGGAGTTAGGTAAGTCCAGCAGAGGCTGCAGTTTGAGGAGCAATTAGAGGTTCAGACAATATTGGGGAGATATCAAGGGCCGGGTCCTTTGGGGTGGTACCACATCTTGGGAAAGATTGGTGGTAATCAGAGGTCATGCTGAGTCTGAAAAGGTGCTGTTCAAGTCCGGAAGGTAGTGTCCGAGGTCCAGAGGGGAGGTCTGGGAAATTTGGACCTTGCATCATGGGCATTCGGGACAAGGGGGGTGAATGTTGGCAATGTTGGATTTTGGGAGTCAAAAGGGGGGTTCAATGTTGAGTCATAGAGTCATACAATAAGGCCACTGATCCTTTGGTCTCACTCATCCAGATACCCTAAATTAACCTAATCCCATTTACCAGCATTTGGCCGATATCCCTCTAAACCCTTTCCATTCATGTTCTCATCCAGATACCTTTTGTCAGAGGTTAGAGGTGTCAGGATGGTTGGTTGGTACCAATTTAAAAATCCCCCAGAAATTAGAGCAGGTTTAATTTCTTTAATTTAAACTGGTGGCACAGTGGTTCAGTGGTAAGCACTGCTGCCTCACAGCACCAGGGACCAAGGTTTGATTCCAGCCTCAGGTGACTGTCTGGGTGGAGCTTGCACACTCTCCCCATGTCTGCATGGGTTTCCTCCCACAAATCAAAGATGTGCAGGTTAGGTGAATTGTGGGGAAATGGGTCTGGGTAGGTTATTCTTTGGAGGGTTGGCGTGGACTTGTTGGGCCAAATGGCCTGTTTCCACACTGTAGGGATTCTAAGTATCTCTTCTAAGTAAACTAATTCAGTTGGAACACTCTGAGGTGGCTGACTCTGAACTGACTTTTCTGGAGATCTGTGGAAGCTGGATGATTTCTTATCCGAGATTATAGATTTCTGGGCAATTCCTGAAGCATCGACTAAGTTGGCAATTATGCATGGACCCAATATGTAACCCTTGTCAACACTGCTCCAATGATTATGTTCCTGTTGGATGACTTCTGTTTTTACCTTTTCTTTGTTTCTGATCATTACATTGCCTGCTTGGTTGCAATGTAAAAAAAGTGAGGCACAAAGTGAACAATTTATAAAATTAAATGATTCCTTATTACAAATAAAAGCCAGCTAAACACCCTGGCACATTCACATTGCTTGCCTTTCAAGTGCCTTTGCTGAAAGTAGTTGTTGTATGTAGTGCTGCCTCAGTGGCTGCACCATGGCTACCAGAACAGCTGCTAACATGCACCAGAGTGGAGACTGTAAATGGCTGTGGCCGGAGAACCTTGACCAAGTCTAGGTCGAGAAAGCCTGTGTGTGGACCATATCATCTTGGCACAGGCAGTGGCCATCTTTGCTGTCAAGCTGACAGGCAAAAGTGTGGGCATTGGCTGAATGGCAGAGATAACACTGAGGAACGATTTTCATCTTGAGAGGACAGCAAGTTCATGCTCCATGCAGCCAAGGACACTGCCCAGTGGGAAGGAAGGCCAAGCATAAAGATCAGAATACTGTCCTGTATCCTGTAATGACATTTATCTATCCACATTGCACACCAATTCTGGGCTAACGTGAACGCAAATGATTTCAGTCTGTGTAGAAACTATTTTGGTGCTGCAGTGGAAGCTGCTACTGAGATTGGGAGATCTCCGCTAGTTGTCACTCTGGATCGTACTGTTGGATTCATGGCTGCAGAGACCAGAGCTCACAGGAGTTTGGAGGGTCTCAGATCATTTCTCAGCACTTTCCATAACAGTAGGCAGTCTCTAATCTGTCCCCCTACCGATGCCTGGGTTGATGAAGCCCCATTCTTGAAAAGTGGCAATGTGTCCAAAGTTCAGCAATACACTATCATCTCTCAGGATGATAACATTTGTGTTTCCTCCACTGTGACTCTTACAATGCTTCTGCCGTTGTCTCCAAGTTAGCCATCCTAGACTGCTGTTGCTCACATAGAGATGAAGCAGTCCAAATGCAGGCCCACAGGTCTAAAGCTGCCTGAGGTCCATTCATAAGACCAATCACAATTTAATCCTATTGAATGTTAGCAGCTTTCTACCAGATAGGTTGCAACACTGAGAAGGAGCATTTGGATCTAACAAAAGCACATTTAACTTGTAGAACTGAGTATTGCATTATGGAAAGTGCAGTAGGATTAAGTTGCTGGGGAATAGTTGTTACATGATGTATTTTATTTATGGATTGTGGCCAAGACCAAACTGCTATCATCTATAACAATTTAATAGTAAGATAGGATAGTGTGGAGCTATGGACATCTTGGATTTTTTTTATAAAGGAAGCCAGAGTCTGATGAGACATTAACAGCAGCCAGACAAGAGTTATAATTTTCCAGATCATTCCTCTCTTCCCATCCCCTCCTTATCCTCTTCTTCCTGTTTTGCCTGTCGTGATTGTCAAACTGCTCATGGCCAGACTGCAGAGGGTGGAGCAGACCACCATAAACCAGGAGCCAAGCTTTAATGAGTACTGAAGAGCTCGCTCTGATCAATCCAGGCAATGGATATGGAACAGTTGCTTCAATTGTGTGCTTTATGACATTTCTAGTCACAATGTGTATATCATTGTGGCGTTACTATCTATATGCCACTGGTAGTAGAGGCAAGTCATCAGTCACATGTAATTCCTGACACCAATATCCATTCTCTGGCTCGAAGTGGTCTTCTAGGATAGCTGGAATGGCTGACTGGTGCAGAACGACCTTATCATGACCTTATCCAGGAAAGCAGTCATTCATGGGTTGTTTGTGTCATGTGCTCAGTGCACACTCAGGGAATGGATACTTTTGTGATTCTGGGTCATCTCCCAATTGAAATATGAAATCTGCCAAGCTAGCTGTGTTCATTTTAAGGCCCTCAGCAACATGGGGAGTTCTATTACCCAGGCAAAGAGACGTGTCCAGACCTGCTTCTCGTTGTTTAGGGCACAGACAATAAAATCCCTTTCCTTGTGTACAGGATCTCAATTACCACTCTAATCAGATGGAAAAATGAGATATGTTACCAATGATGCTAGCAGCAGCTTGGAAACATCAACTGCTGTGGAAATTCAGAGCCACTGTGAGTTTGACAACTACGGGAAGTGCTATCATTGGCCAGCTCTGTGGCTTCAGGTCCAGTTTAATAAAGTGATACAGTTCAGTGACCATATTCACTTTGAGAGAGCTATACTGAGAAGAGGGGAGTTCAGAGCACTGTTCTGATTTGAGAAGTGCTGTGTGAAGATCCTGTGTGGACCTCAATCGAGAATCTTATTCTTTCTCTCCTCTTCAAAAAGGTTCATCTCTCCATTACGTATTGTCCCATATTCCAAGAGTGCTTGCAACAATAGTCCACATGAGAGTAAGTGTTGCACTCAGAGGTCATACCAAGCACATACAAGTTCTTCTGAGGTTCCACTCCCTTCAAAATGAAAGAACTACATCAACCCATCCACTAGCCTCCAGCAATTGCACAGCAACAAGTAAATACTATAATCAAAAGAATTTCACCTGAAAGGTAGTTGGTGATTTCTGTAACTGTTCTGGTGGCAATGTGTCTTGTGCAGCTGAATGCAACTTTGACACTGCATGCTAAGACGGGAATTCAGCAAGACTGGCAGATTGGGCACCAAAACAATGTTTGATGGTGACCAATACCTATGACCTCCTCACTCTATTTGCTTCATGCGTAGGCACTAGATGCTTGTGTTGGCTTTTTTAAATGTGACAATTAGAATGGTGCATTCCAAAGTCATTGGGAGTAGACGGCTTGCCATTTCTTCTTCTCCAAGCATTTGGAACACCAAATTCAGCGACACTGCACAATCACAATATACAGCCAATTTGTTTGTATATCTGTAGTCAGGGAAGGTGGTGGAGAAATGGGGCAGTGGTAATATCACTAGACCAGCAATCTAGAAATTTTCCAGGCACATGGGTTTGAATCCGCCATGGTGGACGGTGAAATTTGAATTCAGTAAAAATCCGGAATATAAAGCCAGCCAATGGCAACCATTCAAGCAATGTTGTAAAAACCTATCTTGTTTGCAAATGATTTTTAGAGGAATAAATCTGTTCTCCTTATTTGGTCTGGCCTAAATGGGACTCCAGATCCACAGCAATGTAGCTGGCTCTTATCAATGCACTGGGCAATTAGTGAAGGGTGATAAATGCTGGTCTAGACTGTGAAGCCCACTTTCTTTGAATGAATAATAAAACAGAATGCATGTAGGGAATACTGTACTTAGTGCATATATTAAACTTTGACTCAGGACCCATTATGGAGAAATGGAGATCATTGACACTAGCACTATTCCTCGCTATTTCTCCATTCACACCATCACATAGTAAAAGCAGCAAATGACAGAGTTTCAGGGTATACTAAGAATTGTGCATCTCATTGTTTTAGGCTACAAAAACTACACAATGGTTCACAACATCAAATGCTCTTTTTAAAGCAACTCTTGGCATTAACTTCTAGTGGTTATAGCAGGGTGAAAATTTACAAATGAATTATCTTGAAGTCACAAAATTTTAAATATCACAGAATTGTTCCAGCACACCAGGAAGCCAGTTGGCCCTTTTTGTCTGTTCCCACCCTAAGAGCATTTTGAGTAGTGCTACTTACGCTGTCTTCTTCGTAACTCGGCACATTGTTCCTTTATAGAAAACAAACCATTGCCCTCTTGAACATGTCAACTGAGTCTGCATCAACTTATCCCTTTCCTTGTGTACAGGATCTCAATTACCCACTCTAATCAGATGGGAAATGAGATATGTTACCAATGATGGTAGCAGCAGCTTGGAAACATCAACTGCCTTAGAAGTGAGATTTTTCTTGCTGATTTACGTTTATGAAATCAATGGTGGCACTTAGATTCAGGATTTAAGTTCAATGACCAGAATTGATTTGGATCAAATGCAATCACAGGCTGCTTTTTCTCCAGATTATGAGGGTGGGGTAGAAGGCAGCAGGGTTAGTTATATGAGAAAGGAAAGCATTGGGAGTAGAGTCTATATCTTCCCACTGTCGCAACATATCCTCATGAATATATAGACAAACATACAAATTAGGGATGGGAGTAGGCCATTCAGCCTATCAGGCTGCTCAGCATTCCAAATCCCACTCCAATGGCTTTCTCTGCTGTGTGACAGCCCCAGAGACAAAAAAAAACGCAGATGCTGGAATCCAAGGTAGATGAGCAACTTGCTAGAAGAACACAGCAAAGCAGGCAGCGTCAGGTGGAGAAGTCAATGTTTTGGGTGTAACCCTCCTTCAGCCGAAACATTGACTTCTCCACCTCCTGATGCTGCCTGGCTTACTGTGTTCTTCCAGCTTCCTATGTGTCTACCTGAAATGATCAGACCTTGCCTGCCTGCTCCTGGTTCTTGAAAGTAACCTTACCTGTTCTCTGAAGGTGCCGTGGCATTGAGAGCCTTCAGCCTTTATGCTGCAACTGCTAGCCACTTGTAGCTTCTGCTACTGTTGCCAGCCACCAGATTAGGCAGACACCACTGGTGGTTTATGGGATAGGATTGGGGGTTGGGGTGAGGTGGAGGAGGTGGGGGTGGTGGAATAGGGGTGGGGTGGGGTTAGTTATCCTCAATTAGACAATGGTCCCAGCTGCAGCCTGTTCACATGTGGCTGCAGTTGCAATGCCACCTGAGAGCTCCTCCATCTGCCAGAACAGGGTCTACTTCTGCTTTGTGCTCCAAAGGCCCAACTTGACACTGGGTGGCAAAATACAGCCCCAAAACACAAAACAACACTCCAACAATAATCCCCTCCAGTTTTACTTCAGCTATTAACAGCCTTAGTCGTTTATAAGTCACCGGTTGCATCGATATGGTTCAGTATAAACGTTCATAAATGTTCCACTCCTTTAATAGGTGAACACAGCAGCTTCTCACTAATAACACCAAGGTGCCACAATCTTTACAGTAACTCTCTTATCATCAGAGACACCTTAAATATAGTGAGGGTTATTTTAAGCATTTGCTCAACAGGAAGAAAAGAATCGTAGTGGAGTTAAATTCGCAGATTTTCAAACTCCAGTCCCAAAGACCAGGGTTGGGTTTTACAAGGATTTTTACAAGGTTTTATTTGGGTTTTTGTGGGCTGTCTGAGTAACCTGCTCTGGAGAGGTGTGGCAATCATCATATCTAAATCAGGATTGATTTCTAATATTTTGAATGTCCTTTTAAATGAAACACTAGCTGGCCCAGTTTTGTAAAACTTAGGAAGCTGGACAAATAAAAAGGGCAGTGCAAGCGAAGAGCTCCAGTAGATAAGTCCTCTTGGAGTTGGACTTTGCAAGACAGATTACCACTTTGGTCCTACATTTTATGAAAGAAGAGAGCCTCATATTTCTGAGATAGGATTATACTCAATACTCTCTCAGAAATGCACAGCAGTACTTCCATCTGACAGTACATTCTAGTTTAGAACTGTCAGGAGGAAGGCATACCACGACTCCTTTATCACAGCTATCAGCCACCATATTCTGCAATTTTAAGGCACAGTCACTTTGACAGCAGATAGTAAGGTAAGTGTGATATTGGGGTGCTGCGAGGGTAGGGGTCAGTTAGCTGGGAACTATAGGATGCCAGGTAAGTAAGATGCTGGGTAAGTAGGGTGCTATCTGCTATCTGGGAAAGAAATAACCTTAAGACCTTAAGACCATAAGACTTAAGAGCAGAAATTAGGCCATTTAGCCCATTGAGTTTGCTCCGCCATTCAATCATGGCTAATAAGTTTATCAACCCCATTTTCCTGCTTTCTCCCTGCAACCCTTGATCCCCTTGATACTCAAGAACCTATCCATCTCAGTCTGAGAGTCAAACACTGCACCACATCCAGGTGGGAGCGAGTTACCTGGACGCTTTGTTTCAGGAGGCAGTCACACTTGGTAGATTATGTAATTCAATTTCGGTCAATGATCAGGGACAACAGAGTGTGACTGTAAGTGAGGCAGGTAGGGGGAACCTGAGCTCAGGAATGGAGGAGCCTTAGCTCTTGACCTTATCCAAAAGGTATGAGATGCTTGTTCGCTGTGTGGATGAGGAAAAGGACTGTGGGGCAGATGAGCCAGTTGACCATGGCACCATGGTGCAGAAGGTCATTACAGAGGGGGGAGCAAAAAGACAAGAGGTAGTTATAGGGGATTCTATAATTAGGGAGACAGATAGCCTTGTTTGCAAACCAGATCAGGAGTCCCACATGGTGTGTTGCCTGCCCAGAGCCAGGGTGCAGGACATCTCTGACAAGTTTGAAAGGATATTGGAGCAGAAGGGGTAGGATCCAGTTGTTGTGGCACACGTTGGGACAAACAACATGGGCAAGGCTAGGAAGGAGGACCTGTTTGGGGATTATCAAGCACTAGGAATGAAATTAAGAAACAGGTCCTCGAGGGTCATAATCTCCAGATCACTGCTTGGGCCTGTGCAAATTGGCTTAGGGATAGGAAAATTAAGGAAAGAGGTGTTCCATTTCATGGGGCATTGACATCAGTTTTGGAACAGGAGGGATTTGTACCTCAGTTTTGGAACAGGAGGGATGGGATTGTCTCCACCTGAACCGAGCTAGAACCAGTGTTCTAGTGAAAAGGATAAATCGGGTGGTCACTAGGACTTTAAACTAGTGAGTCGGGGGTGGAGGGAAGTGGAAAACGACAGGAAGTATGATGGTACATAAAAATGTAGCAGCATGTCTGCAGGGGGATTTAAGTTCAAGGCAGACTATGAAAGAAGTAAAAAGGAAGGATAACTCAGGAGATATTATTAGAGATGTTGGATACCATGAGGGTAAGAAAGCTAGCGTCAGGGCTCATTACCGGAATGCTCGTAGCATTTGTAAAAAGGTTGATAACTTAATGGCACAAAACATCGCGAATGAATATGATTTACTAGCCATTACGGAGACATGGTTACAGGATGGTCACAACTGGGAAGTAAATATCCAGGGATACCAGATTATTTGGAAGGTCAGACAGGAAGGTAAGGGAGGTGATGTCGTTCTGATATTCAAGGACAACATCAGGGCAGTGCTGAGAGATGATATAGGTTCTATGAAGAATAAGGTTGAATCCATTCCCATATGGGTGAAAATTAGAAATTTTAAAAAGAAAAAGTGACTGATGAGTATAGTTTACAGGCCATTAAATAATAACATCACATTGGGGCAGGCAATAAAAAAAGAAATAACTAATGCCTGTAAAAATTGTTCGGCAATTATCACAGGAGATTTTCATCTACATGCCGATTGGTTCAACCAGTTCAGTCAGGGTAGCCTTGAGGAGGGGTTTGTTGAGTGTATCCATGATAATTTTCTTGAACAGTATGTAATGGAACCAACGAGGGAGCAAGCTATACCAGATCTGGTTCTGTGGAATGAGACAGGAATAATTCATGACCTCATAGTCAGGGATCCTCTTGGAAGGAGTGATCACAGCATGGTTGAATTTAGAATACAGATGGAGAGTGTGAAGATAAAATCCAATACCAGGATCCTTCGTTTAAACAAGGGAGACTGCAATCGAATGAGGGAGGACTTGCCAAAGTAAACTGAAAACAAAGATTTCATGGTGGGACGGTTGACAAGCAGTGGAGGACTTTCAAAGCAATTTTCACAGTGCTCAGCAAAAGTATATTCCAGTGAAATGGAAGGACTGTGAGAAAACGGATAATCTGCATTGGGTGTGTGAGGAAATAAGGGAGGCTATCAAATTGAAAGAGAAGGCATACAAAGTGGCCCAAAACACCATGAAACTTTAAAGGTCAAGATTAGATTCCCGACAGTATGGAAACAGGCTATTTGGCCCAATGAGTCCACACTGACCTTCTGAACAGTAACCCACCCAGACCCATTTCCCTCTGGCTAATGCACCTAACACTATGGGAAATTTAGCATGGCTAATTCACCTGACCTGCACATCTTTAGATTGGGGGAAGAAACTGGAGCAAACCCACACAGACTCAAGCAGAATGTGCAAACTCCACACAGACAGTTGCTCAAGGCTGGAATTGAACCTAGGTCCCTGGTGCTGTGAGGCAGCAGTGCTAGCCACTGTGCCATCCCAACAGAAAGCTGCAAAAAGAACTGTATAGAAAAGTAAGATAGAACATGAGAAAAACTAGCATAAAATATAAAGACAGATAGCAAAAGTTTCTGTAAGTATATAAAATGAAAAAGAGTGGCTAAAGTAAATGTTGGTCCTTTAGAAGATGAGAAGGGGCATTTAGTCATGGGATATAATGAAATGGCCAAAGTATTGAACAGGTATTTTGAATTGGTCTTCAGAGCAGAGGACACAAATAATATGCCAGTAATTCGCAAAGAGACAAAGGCAGGTGAGGACCTGGAAACAGTCATTATTACGGAAGAGGTAGTGTTGGGCAAGCTAATGGAGCTAAGGATAGACAAGTCTCCTGGCCCCAGTGGAATGCATCCCAGGGTACTAAAAGACATGGCGGGAGAAATAGCAAGTGCACTGGTAGTAATTTTCCAAAATTCGCTGGGCTCTAGGGCAGTCCCAGTAGATTGGAAAACAGCAAATTTGATGCCACTGTTTAAAAAGGGAGGTAAGCAAAAGATGGGGAATTTTAGACTGGTTAACATAACTTCTGTAGTGAGGAAGATGGTTGAATCTATTATCAAGGAAGAAATAGCAAGGCATCTCAATAGAAATTGTCCCATTGGGCAGATGCAACATGGGTTCATGAACAGCAGGTCATGTTTAATAAATCGTTTGGAATTCTATGAAGACATTCCAAGCAAGGTAGACAATGGGAACCCAATGGATGTGGTGTACCTAGATTTCCAAAAGGCCTTCGACAAGGTGCCGCATAAGAGGCTGCTGCATAAGATGAACATGCTTGGCATTATGGGGTAAATTATTAGCATTGATAGAGGATTGGTTGACTAAGTGGAAGCGAAAAGTTGGGATAAACGAGTACTATTCTAGCTGGCAATCGATAACTAGTGGTATGCCTCAGGGATCAGTGTTATGACTGCAATTATTCACATCATAAATAGATGATTTGGAGTTGGGGACCACATGTAGCGTGTCAGAGTTTGCAGATGACACTAAGATGAGTGGTAGAGCAAAGTATGAAGAGCACTTTGAAAATTTGCAGAGGAACATAGATACTTTAAGTGAGTGGGCAAAGGTCTGGCAGATGGAACACAGTGTTAACAAATGTGAAGTCATCCATTGTGGTAGGAATAACAGTAAAAAGGACTATTATTTGAATGATAAAACCTTGTAGTATGCTGCTGTGCAGAGGGACCTGTGTATCCTTGTGCATAAATCACAGAATGTTAGTCTGCAGGTACACCAGGTAATTAGGAAGGTAAATGGAATTTTGTCCTTCATTGCTAAAGGGATTGAGTTTAAAAGCAGGGAGGTTATGTTGCAGCTGTATATGGTGCTGGTCAGGCCACATCTGGAGTACTGCGTGAACCTTTGGTCTCCTAACTAGACAAAGGATGTACTGGCACTGGAGAGGGTGCAGAGGAAATTCGCTAGGTTGGTTCCAGAGTTGAGGAGGTTGGCTTATGAGGAGAGACCGAGTAGAGTGGGATTATATTCATTGGAATGAGGGAGTATCTTATATAAACGTATAAAATTATGAAGGGAATAGATAAGATGGACGTAGACAGGATGTTTCGACTGGCAGGTGAAACTAGGACAAGAGGGCATAACTTCACGATTAGAGGGAGCAGATTTAGGACTGATTTGAGAAGGAATTTCTTCACCCAGAGGGTTGTAAATTGTGGAATTCCATGCCCAGTGAAGTAATTGACGCTACTTCAGTAAACGTTTTTACAACTAAGATAGCTCTTTCTTTGAACAATAAAGGAATTATGGGGAATGGTGAGAGTGCTGGTAAGTGAAGCTGAGTCCACAAAAAGATCAGTCATGATCTTATTGAATGGCAAAGCACGCTCGACGGGCCAGGCAGCCTACTCCTGCTCCTAGTTCTTATGTTCTTAAATATACTCAATGACCTGGCCTCCACAGGGTTCTGTGGCAGTGAATTCCATAGATTCCCCCCTCTCTGGCTAAAGAAGTTTCTCCTTATCTCCATTCTAAAAGATCTTCCCTTTACTCTAAGGCTATGCCCTTGGGTCCTAGTCTCTCCTACCAATGGAAACATCTTCCCAATATCCACTTTATCCAGGCTATTCAGTATTCTGTATGTTTCAATTAGATTCCCCTCATCTTTCTAAACTCCATCGAGTATAACCTAGAGTCTTCAAAAGTTCCTCATATGTTAAGCTTTTCATTCCTGGGACCAGTCTCATGAACCCTTCTGGACACGCTCCAAGGCCAGTACATCCTTTCTGAGACATGGAGCCCAAAACTGCGTACAATACTCCAAATGTGGCCTGATCACACAACATACCAAATAACAAGCCAAAGATAGGATGCCAGGTGAGTCCGTGTTAGGGTGCCAGGTTATTAGGAGGCAGATTGGTTATGGTGCCAAGTAAGTATGATGCCATTGGATAGGGTGTCAGCTGGAGAGGGATAGAGTGCCAGTTCGGTAGGATGTCAAGTGGGAAGGGTGTAGGGTGCATAGGGTAGAAGGTGACAAGATAAGCAATTCAGTGTTCCGGATAAATCAGTGTGTTTGGGAGATATAGTGTGTGGCAGGGGGTGGGGAGCGTCACATCAGGCTGCACAGGGGTTGGGTCTAGTCCAGTCCAGCAGAGAAGTTTGAAAGGTGGGGTGACGTGAACTATGGGGTAGGGGGCAAGACTAGTCCAAACCTACAAATTTGGGTCCTGGCAGGGGGTCGGGCCAGGATCTGGGGACTCTAAATGGGCTGGGAGAGGTGTAGTTGGGTGTGTGTGAAGTAATATGGCATCAGTTTAATACTCAGGAGCTAAAGTATACATTTAATAGTCTAACATTTCCTGAGCAACTATTTTGCCTAACTTCATCAAAATCCTTTGAAGTCTCCAATATAAATGGAGAGGTTTTGGGGATTCCCAACATAGGGCAATCCCCCAGCGAAAAATCAAATTTCCTGGTCAATTCCTTCAGAGTGTGCTATGAAATGGATTCTGCTGCGTCCCCATGTATTATTCCCATCAACACTGGAACTGCAACAATCGGGCTAGTAGAAAACCTGGGCAGTGATGTCTCCCCATTCCTGAGATTATCCTCAACCATCCCTGTTTGCTGCTTTCTGCTGTTGGCTTTCCTGCACACTTACTGCCAGACCTCTCAATCTGTTTGGCTACCAGCAAGAAGTGGAGTGAAAGAAAATGATAATGTGTCCTGCCATTAAATCCAGCAGACCTCTGTGTTCCTGCACTTTAGAATTTCCACTCAGAAGTGTG
Source organism: Chiloscyllium plagiosum (assembly GCF_004010195.1). NCBI lineage: Eukaryota > Metazoa > Chordata > Chondrichthyes > Orectolobiformes > Hemiscylliidae > Chiloscyllium > Chiloscyllium plagiosum. The sequence continues at coordinate 28,746,253 of NC_057714.1, forward strand.
TGCCTCGACACCCTGCCGGCCTCACTGCAAGTATAAGCACCTTTATCTCTGCATCAGCCCCTCAGAGCATGTACAAAGATAGTAAAAGAGCAGATCTCCTGTAATTGCTCATGGCACATAAGAGTCTCAGAGAAGGATTGGGTTAAAAATAATGTTTCTGCATGATCCACAGCAATTAGTTTGTGTTTTTTTAATTATCCTAAACTCCTGCTAATTTGTTATTGCTCACATAATACTTTGACAGTCACAATGCCAATGTAACTAGTATTTTAGTTGCATCCTCACTTTGTAAAAAAATGAATTTATTTGTTTGTTTGTTTATTTTGGTTAGTATTGAAAAGAGAAGCTTAACCTTTTCGGATAACATCTCAGTTTTTTGTGAACTTTGTTATATCTTTCTATTTAAGCTGGAAAATTTTAACACAGATAATACTTCCTCTAGCTCCCTTTGATCTAATCTCTGACAAAGTCAATTTCCTGCAATTAGATGTACTACAAAGAGGGGATGAAGGTATTGTCAGTTAGAGAGAAATGCCTGGAAAAGCGCAGGAAAACTGCTCAAGTTCATTGTTGAACAATTTGTATATTTTTGCTAAAAGTTGTCAAAAGCACAAAGAATATGCAAATGATGTTATTTGCACCATGATCATAGAAGAAAATGTTCAAGTAAGTAGAGGCACGGCTGATAACTGTGTAGGAGGAACACAGAACAGACTGTGCTGCTAGTTGACATAGTTAGGCAGGGGGTAGAAAGCAAAGTCATTATATGCAGACAGTCCAGCAGTGATATATTATTACTGCCGCCCATGTCCACCAGGATTGTAAACTCTCTAAGCTTGGAAATTGTAACTGAAGGTATTCAAAACTCTAACAACAAGAATAATAACTGTGTGACCCAATTAGATATATCATCATCAGCGTAACAGTGTATTCAGCCTTTTTATCCATTATCTTAGTCAAATATTTTATTTTTAGATTAAAGTACAGTGTTAACACACAGTTCATTTCCTTTGTGTATAAGAAACATTTAAACACCATTCTTCCTGCTCGACAGAGAGTGATGTGTAAAAAGCACATTTGCTTTAATAAGCTACAGTTTATGCAGGACTGAAATACTGATTTTCGTAATGGAAGGCAGTGTCACACCCTTCGAAGTATAAGCAAGTTTGTCAAATATATAAGATGTGAGTATAAGAATGCAAGTTTTAATTACTTTATTTTGCGTGTCTAAACTGGGCTTATAATTCGCATACCTGTAATACATCATGCCAAATAACATAAGAATCATTTCTATCCAGTAATGTAAAGGTAGGTATTAATCATTTTGAACTAAGTCTACTTTTAATCAACCACATTAAATGTTATCTCAGTTATTAAAATAATAATCTTGACTCTACTAATAATATTCAAGACAAAAACAATTATTCTGAGTGATAAACATGCTACAAGGCCTCAAAAAATGCAAAAGAAAGCATAGAAAATATTTAGTCACTTTTTTTTAGCTTTAGTTGCCTTGTTAATTGTAAATAAAAATATATGTGCTTTAAATAAAACTATTTTCTTACTCAAGCAATGTAAAAACTATAAATAACAAGGAAGAGAAAACTCTTAACACAAATATGTGAGGTGACAAAAATGTTAATACAGCGCTGTAAACAGTCATGAGTTACACAGACATCACAGGAGAAAAGTGTCTGTTTACAACATGGGCAAATGCTGAAATCACCCCCATAAAAGTATCCAGTGGTTTTCTCAGTTCAAACTCATATTCTGTTTGTTGTATAATAAAATGTTTAAATGCATACTTAATTTGAAATTGTACATAAAATGAAAATCTGTACAGACACATAGACCCTATATATTGAAAACCGAGAAGAAAATGGTTTGTTTATTATCTATATAAACACTTCTTATAAGGCCTTTTTAATAGTTTAATTTTTTAGTGAAGTCTCTTTTTTTCTTAAAAGGCGATCCAACGCAAATAGAGTTAAGCCATATGAACAGCCTTCATACTTTCCTTAGCACTAAACGTGATATACTAGATTAAACCATAACTAATGGAAAAAAATCCAAATAAATATGTGAATTGTCCACTGCTTATTGTTACTGTAACAATGAACGCTATTTAGTTTGAGTGAAAAAGAAAGATAAATACTTATATTTGTCTTTAAAAATAATAACAAAATATAAATTCTAATTCTGTGAGATTTATGATCCAGCAGTCTGTTACTTTTGTGTGTAATATGTCTGAGAATGTCAAACCATAAAATCTGAGTTTTACTGGTGTTGTGTTAGTGTGACAGAACCTATGCAGGGGCAGCATTCTGCACTGTGGTTTATAGTCCATTTTCTCCCTGTTTCTGTGGCTATTACAGTGCACTTAGTCTGGCACTGTGCCAACATTGAGAAAGGAGTATGAATGTACAGTGTACTTACAAAATGTGACACAGATTCTCAATTAAATCTGTATATTTTTTAACACGGACTGACTGATCATTTTTCAGCCTGACTGCAAATTTCTTATTGCTATTAAATTGGTACATAACAGACCTATGTAAATTTATGCTGCAATATTAGAAACTTTATTGGCTAATTGCATTGCGTTAGATTCATTAGGTTATGTTTGTTGTTGTTCCCAGATTCTTTATTTTAGTTCTCTTATTTTTCTCCCATCATAGCCATTCACTTATTTCATATTCAACATTCTTCTGTGAAATGAGACAAAGGGGATCTATCGTCAGATCCTCCGTGGATTCAATAAGCGAAAACTGGCTGAAAAGATGAAAATGCAACATTCACACACTGGAAACAAGGTAATTAACAAATTAATGCCAGTTGGAAATTATGTTTATGAGCAACTGTTTAGTTCTCTGGAGCTTTCAGCTTCTTTTAAAGTTAACCAGCATTCCCCAAAGAAAATCTCTAATGCTTGCTGCATAAAATTTAAAATATATAGCATTGCAGTGACTGCAATGAGGTCAGCCAGGTAGACCTCAAAGAATATGAGTTCCCTGATTAGGGTTGTTAAACTGGTCCAGTCAGGGAGCCCTGGTTGACAGATAAGAACAGGAGTGTCACACATCCTGCTCAGTCTGAGAGCTGGCTCTGAGAGAGCTGGATCATGTCAAGACTCTCCACATGTAAATAAAGGGTGACTTGATGATAGAATACCGGTCTCTGTGGATTTGTTTCAGGCATCATTATATTTTTCTTTACAATAAGGCATAATGATTAATACAATTCTTGTACCATTTCTGAATGTGTTTTATACCTACATTACAATCTTGACAGTAGTACTGCTTATGTTTATCTGTAGCAAAATGATTTGTGCCTAATTAGAGCTCAGTAAACTACCTTGAGGCTTCTCAAGTATTTGTTGGTGCTGTATAGGGGTAGTCAGTTACCTTAGATGTCTATCATGCATTTTAGAATAATGCCAACAGAGTGAGTTTAATTCCTGTTCCAGGTGAATTAGACGTGGGCCTGCCTCCTTACTCTCCCTCTGAGAGTGGAAGATACTAACAAATTACTAATGACCAGGTTGAAACATGAGCAGACAATGAGCAAAGGAGCTGCCTTTATGCAGAGCACACATTAATGAATGAATATGAGATTGCTGTTATAAAGGGAGGACTTTTTTTATATTTTAACTTGATTAAATTAAGCTTTGCTTCCATATTTTTCAAAGTGAAGCCAGAGCTTCTTAGTTGATGCTTTTACAGATGAAGTCTTTTGTGCTTTCAGTCAATTTCCTTGATGACCTGAAAGAGCTGGGAGACTAATGAGTTAAAACCACACCATGTAATGGCAGCAATAACACCCAAATGTCTTGGGATGAAAACATTTTCTTTTATTTCATCCTTACAACTCTAAATGGTACTATCATCAGTAAGACATATTAGGGGTATTGTTTTCATTTATTTGCAAACAGGGCATTCCATTTGCAAAATACTAGATCAAAATTTATCAATGGATCACATGAAGCTGTTTTAAAAAATGATAAGTGAATTTTTTTGCTTCTTCTTTCTTCCACCCACCAATTTACTGAGTATCTTTTTCATGCAAAGAGTACTTTTTCAAAGCTGAAAAAAAAAACAATCCCAGTGTGGTGTGCTGGAAGGCAAGAGAATAACAAACTAGCAGGAACCACTTCAGGGGCATCTCCAAAAGTGGTCCAGCTGATGGGGCACCTCCCAGTATTAGGTTACTAACAGATGGGTTAACCCACTCAAGAAGGTAAATCACTCGATTTACTCACACTTAAAAGCCCACTTTACAGAGCTGGTGGCATTTTGCAGTGGTGGACTGGACCCCTGCCATGGCTTAATAAAGATTTCCACCCTGAGGTAGCTTCAGGAGGGTGTTGAAGCTCCAAGGCACAACAAGTGACTACATTTGGACAACTCCTAAAGGCCCAACATCTCCTTGGAAAATGTTTACAATTGATTCTTAGTCCACAAAGTTTTCATTTTATAAATTAAATGTGGTTGGTTTGACTCTGGAAATCCTCTAATTGCCTCAGTGGCAACCATGTTATAGAATGCAACTAAGGATATTTGAGAGCTATTTGTTCTATGATAGGGCCAGTAAAATTACAATTTGATCTATTCCTAAAATACTTAAGAATCTTTATGACGAGCATTTTCAGCAGGTTTTTAAAATGAATATAACAAGCAATCAAGATCTTCACTGCTTTAATTAATCCAAAATAAACATATTAAAATATTTTGCATGATCTATTAGTGGAGCTTCGTTTTTGCTGCTGAGTATTGTCTTGACTTCTATTCTGATTTCAACATGTGATGCTGTCTTTGGGTTGCTCTTTGAGTTGAATTTCAGAATCTTTGATGACTCACATCTGTAAACCTGGCTGGTAACTAAATAGGAACAACAATAAAGAGCACATAGTCAAAAGTGCTGGCAGAAAATGCTTTCACATTTTACCGAGAAGAACATATGAACGCTTTGTACCTGACACTTTACACAATATGCTCTTCGGCTTTGCGAAAACATTCTTTCATGTTCTGACTCTAATCAGTCATGTCTGCCAGCGGAGGAAACAATGAGGCTCATTGCTACATGCAACTGTCATTTGTTCCATCTTCCTGGCTCTTGCAGCTTCAATATCTTTGTGGTATTTAGTGAAAGTAATTTTCAGTTAGAATCTCCTGCCCTTTCAGTGAGTTTAAGTATGGCACTTCATCAATGACCAAAGAATTCCTACCTATCTGGAATGTATCAGGGCAGTTGATAAAGCTTCGCAGTACACTCTGTGATAGTACATCCCATCATAAATAAAAAGCAGAAAGGGCCTTTGTCACTGTTTATCTGTGCTGCTTTTATTCTTTGCCCTTGATTTCCTCTTCAGAAAATTGATGCACCCTTAAATTGAATCCGTAAGCTTGACAGGTGATGGTTAGGCTGATAACTGCTCAGATTTCATCAGCCAGTGTTTTTCTGGTGGTGCAATTCTAGGAACTTTCAACTAGATTACCTGTCATCCATAAAAGAGGGACAGTTGAAAGATGCAGTTTTGCCACCGCACCTCAGAGGAAATGAAAAGTGCAGGTGAGGCAGCTGTTAAAAACAGTACAGTTATTTTCTGTCACAAAGTTTCCTCCCAGGAATTTCAATCCTGCAGTCTTTAGGATTCAAAGTCAATAATCAGCAAATCAAGTGTAGAATTTTGATTACAGTTAATTATGTGAAATAGAATTGTAATGAAATAATGCTATTTTAGTCTGTATTATCCAATCAAAGTATTTAGATGTATTAATCCTAGCCTTGCAAAATGAAAGGCTGCAGTAATCTGCATGAAGTCTTTTTTTTAAGGAAGGAAGCTTGGCTGTCAGTGCCTCTTTAATAACAATTATGAAGGGTTATGATTAGCTTTAATTTTTTGGTGGAGGTGGTTCTGACTGTTTATACTGATTTTGCAAATAGTCTTGTTTAAACAGCAAGGGTTGATTACATCATCAGGGGAATTCACTTGGAAAGCAGCTGAATGAACAGCAGCAAAGATGCGGGGGTGCTTTAGCAATCCTGATATGGCAACACTAAATTTATCTCCATTTCATTGTCTCCCTAATGATGACATAAGCATTTATGCTGGTCCACAGAAATAGATTAAAGGATGTAGATTGCTTGTAATTCTCAATAACTAAATTGTAAAGGGGAATATTGAAAATTTAATTGTTCCTTAAAGTCTAAATGCAGATTATCTATCAATACATATACTCCTCAAACCTTAATGCAAAGTCTGATGCAAGTGATCAACCAAACACTTTTATGAAGTGAATACATGAGTGAATATGAGCAAAATAGACCTTCTAGTTGCAATCTCACTCATTCAAACATTTCATGATTGGGTAGATCTTCTTCCTTACTTTAATTTCTTAGATTAAAGTTTTAAAGGCTTTTATTAATTTTATCTGTTACAGTCATTAGTTTTGTTTAGATTTCTACATCTCAAATCTTGCTTTGTTATTTCCCCTAAATTGGGGATCTCATTTTTGATAGCTTATTTTGCCTGGCTGTGGTATGTTGCAGGGAATAAAGAAAACAGAGTGCTGGTTATTTGTGAAATACATGAATAATGCTGAAAATACAAATCAATTGAGTCATCATCTAAAAAAGAAAAAATGTAGATAGTGTTTCAGGTTATTCTTCACATGAAAAGTTTTATATTTGATTGAGAATTAAACTATAAAAGTGTCTAATACTTTCTTCACCTAATCCTACTACTGGTTGTAAAATCTTTTCAAGCCAAATGCCATTTGTGCTCTGGCTTACTGTAAACGATTATGATTAATGAGGGCATTTAATATTATTTCTTATTTTGCTCTCAACCAACACTTGTTATAATCAATTGCTTTTTATCTTATTTGTATTGGTACATATTTAATAGCTGTTTTATCAATGCATATATTTAAATGCTTAATGCTCATTTGATCATAGTTTCTAGCTTAATCATAAACACTTTCTAAAGAACCACTTTATTGAAGTTACCAACCAGCCAAGATCTTTCGGAACATGTTTACACATTGCAACACAGAAAGAGTAAATGATTGTTCATCATTCATTGGCATCATCTGGATTGCTGTTACATAGCCATTGTAAATATTAGATTATCTGTACTGCACATATACATTTGATGTTTAAGCTTTTAAAACTCATTGTTATGATTATTGATCAAATAATAATGCAACATTATAATGGGTGGCACAGTGGTTAGCACTGCTGCCTCATAGCACTTGGGGCCCGGGTTCAATTCTGACCTCAGACGACTGTCTGTGTGGAGTTTGCACATTCCCCCTATGTTTGTGTGGGTTTCCTCCCACAATCCATAGATATGCAGTTGAGGTGAATTGGCTATGCTAAATTACCCATGGTGTAAGTTATTAGTCAGGAATAAATGTAGAGGTATGGGTCTGGGTGGGTTACTTTTCAGAGGGTCAGAGTAAACTTGTTGGGCTTGTTTCCACACTGCAGGCATTCTTTTTCTAAAAACATTGTAAAGATATTTGATATTGAAGCATGAAATTCAATGCTGCACTTTAAGAAACTATGTGTTTCCTCTTTGGCCTACGTGTTTCCTCTTTGACTATGATCAGTTTGGATTAAATAACTGAAGGATAAGATTCTAGTTAGGGGCTTCTTTGGAAACAATGGCATTGGCTGTTTCTCTAAGCACAACCTACACTTTCTACATTCCATAGCTGGTGCAATGTGATATTTGTTCATTTGCAATATAACTCAGGATGTAATGTTGTGTCCCCCTTGATATACTGTAATCTGGTCTGTGTCTCCATATGCGCTTCTCCTGTTTTCCAATAAATGGAACTGACAAACACTGGTGAGATGAGACTGATGACAAATTAGAAACTGGTTTATTTTACTAATACATGTGATTGAACAAAATAACTATTTCCAGACTTATCAAAGTTATCCTATAATGTTCCCGATGTCACCATATGAAACAATAACACAGACTATACTGTATTGAATAATGGATGAAATACTCACTCTTTGCCTCATTGTCTTTCAGGGAAGATTACATCATACTGTAGTATGAAACATTTACAGCATAGAAACAGGAAATTTGGCCCAAAACGTCCATACCCATGACCATTACATGCTACTTGATATAACCTCATCATTATATCCTTCTATTCCTTTCTCCCTGGTGTTGTCATCAAGCTTCCTCTTAAATGCATCAATGCTAGGTGCCTCAGCTACTACTTGTTTCAGTTTAAAAATACTTTCTGGGTAATGCAGTTTCTTCTGAATTCCTTGTTGGCTTTGTTAATAACAATCTTACCTTTGTGGAAAAAAGCTCAGGTCACAAATAAGTTGAAACACCTTCTCAGCATTTACCATATCAAATGTGATGTTGTTTCTTCTTGTCATTGTTACATTGTCTGAGGTAGCCAATGTAAAATATACCACAAAAACTGGTATAGTTAAGACTGATGTTTCGAAGTTTCTTAACATCTCTAACTATTTACACTTTGATAAGATCTCAGACCTACATACAGTCTGGGTTTTCTGCTTACTGATGTTATGGCTACATTCCATGACTATAAACACAGCACATGGCTGAATGATTGACTGTACACTACACTATGAAAGTGAGGTAAAGACCTTTATCTGGAACATTACATGTCATTATGTCATTTAACTGTCTTACAGGAACAGGCCTGGTTGGTCTGGAATCTATGTAATAATACAACATTCTCTCACCATCCTCTTTTTCTTTTATGAATGGGAACCCTTTTCCAATAAGCACATACAATATGCATAAAATGTTATACCTATACACTAAGATCTGATCCTTATACAGTTATGACTTTGCTGAGCAGTTACTCTCCAGAGTGCTATCTGTCTTCACAGACAGATGTGTATTACTTGTCATAGATGTATGGTTGTCATCTGATTTGATATATACAGCATAAAAGTCATCATCCTGTGTGATGGGTAGATTATTATATGTAGTTCAGATAAGTTGTCTCCAACTTTGCAGGATTTGACCATTTTCATTATAACATCATATGACCTAAGCTGGACATAATGAGGTAGTATCTTTACAGGAACCCAAATATTCATATTACAATCTGCAATTCTTATATTTTATCCTCATTCAGATTCAGACAACTGCTGTATGCTTGTCAGTTACGTTCTTCTCCCATTTATTCCCTCCCTTCAAATACTCTGTCTTGCACATGTGATTGGGTGGTAACAGTGGGGGAAGGAAGAACTGAGTGGACCCATCCTCCAAGCAGGAGAGCTGCCTGTGGGTGGGTATCTGTTGCTTTCAGAAATAGTGCGGAGATTTAACATAACTATCCAAAAGATCTTTGCAAGTAATTTTACACTTGACTATCATGTAGTTCACAATATGAACAGTACATTCTTTAAGACCATTTTTAGACTGGGGCCAGTGAGGAGAAGCGCTGTATGGAAAGAGCACCAATACATTGTGGACTGTTGCCAAATACAATTTGTTGAGGAACACTAAACATACTGAACATGAGGTCATGACATCAACAACTGATGCTCTTGTGGTATATTTGATTTATTATATAAAAAGGAACTAAGTAGACAGTCACCAATGCATAATTGTGTACTTGGGCAAGAAAGGTATCAGTCTCAATCTTGCACCATGGCTCAGAATTAATCTTCTTTGGAAAGACAAGTCCTCTCAGTTATTGAGGTTGATATAGTTAACATATTTCACATGACTTGATCTGGTGATTGATGTCCTTATATTTTTTAAAACTTTTTTCATAGGATATGAGCATCATCGTCTAGACCAGCATTGATTGTTGATCCCTAATGGCCCAGTGGGAAGCTAAGTCAACAATATTACCATGGGTCTGGACTTACATGTTGGCCAGAACAGATAAGAATGGCAGATTTCCTTCCCTAAAGGCTATCAGTGAACCCGATTATTTTAACAACCACCACCTACTATGAGATAGTGAGGACTGCAGATGCTGGGGATCAGAGTTGAAAAGTGTGGTGCTGGAAAAGCACAGCAGGTCAAGCAGCATCTGAGGAGAAGGATAATTGGTTCCTGATGAAGGGCTTATGCCCAAAATATCGACTCTCCAGCTCCTCAGATGCTGCCTGACCTGCTGTGCTTTTCCAGCGCCACACTTTTCAACAGCCATCTACTAAAATTCAGAATATCAGCCTGGGATTTTGGATTACTAGTCTGGTGGCATCACCAAATGCCATTATTTCCCCCACTAATGTCAGGCCAATAGATAGATTCAAATGTCAATCGTTTGGGTCTTTTTCTTCTGTGTCCAAGTGCCCAATATGTAAACGATCTAACGTTATTGACTCTGGAACTTGGTGAAACACAACTTCTTTGCCTTTAAACATTACATTTCTGGAGAGTCCTGATTCATCTTTGGTTGGCCAGAATGAATATACCAGCTTAGGGACTTGTTAATGCATACCCAATGATGATGATCTTTTTTGAGCCCGTTGCAGCTGACTAAGAACAGATAATGCATGCTGAATCTGCTCTGTTTTGCTGTGACCAAATTGAATAAAATCAATGTTGAGATTTTTTTTTAAATTAGAAAGATTTGGAAACTGGCTAAGTGCATTGGAAATAGTCTTTTGGAAATCTGGTTTGTAATATACTTCCAAAACCTGCACTTGGGTGTTTATAAGCTGTCATTGAAATTGTGGAGGAGCACTTATCAATGACTTTGGATAGATCATGTCCAACAATTTGTGGTTGGTATGAATGATGAAGTGCTTGCTGAATATATCCATCCATTGTATCCTGAAAGCTGGAGCAAACATTTCCCTTTCAATTTTGGAATAATTTGCCTGAGCTGTGTAAAGGAACTTAGAACCAAACACAATAGGCCTGGCTTATTTAGTAGACATTACAATATCCAAGGCCTTTTCAGAATGTATCCACTTCCAATGTGGTAAGCTTGATGAAAAGAATACTCATGATCTTCCTACCACTTGTATACTGTGCCTTTATGGAAAAGATCTCAAAGAGAGGAGACCTTGTTTATAAAATTAGGAATATATGGGAACAAAAAGTTGAAGAAATTGAGACATCTTTGAAAATTATTTCTGTTGCGTGGTAATCTTTTTATGTCTTCTAATTTGTTAGAATGGGCCCAATACAGTTTGATGAGTCAGTTAATCTGAAAAAAGAATGGATTTGACTCATATTAGTTTGATATTTTGTTTTACTGTTGAAAACATGGCCATGTTTCTTTGTTGCATGGGGGTTTGTGTCATGCTTATGTTTACTCCTTCCAAATACTGTTATGTTAACACAGAATAACTTATAGATTCTCAATGATTCTATTCATATGTTGTCAGAATATATTCTAGTTGATGGATAATCCAAATGGTCACCTGAGAAAAGAACTTCTACCAAACATGTAAGAATAGTTTTCAGTTCCTGAATCAAGATCCATTCTTGACATTGATCTTGGAAAATGGTTTGGCACCTCAGAATTAGGGGGTTCAGTTGTTCTGGGTAAAGGAATCTTAGCTGGACATCTCTTTAGTGTAATGTTCAGTTGCCTTGGATCTAAACACTTACATGCAGTTACAAGTTATGATGTTGCACCAGTCAGTATAATGTTTAACTTTGCAATGATGTTGTATTGTACCATTGAATCTATTTTCAGTTTGAACTTATCATGAATGTGGACATGGCTCACAATAAGTCGGGTCAAAGCTGGGTTGGACTTCAACTTTCAGATGATGAAATTATCTTAAAAATTGCCAATAAAATCAAATCTGTTTGGGCAAAGGTTAATCAGGTCATGGGTGGAAACAAAGATGCACAGTGAAAGTTTTGGGTTAGAATTTAATGATACATTATCTAATAGATGGTGCTAATATAGATTTATGCATGTCATGAGCTAATAACAGTTGATACTGCTGTTTCAACAATGTAAAAGATTACAGTTGTCCACCTATGGAGCCACATTGATATTTAGGATAGATAATGTAAGGGATGTAAACAGTTGGCGTGTCCTGTGTGGACTTCACCACACTGTGCCAGCATTCTAAGACATCCTATGTAAGACGGAATAATGTTTTGCACCAATGTTAATGTTGGCATCTTGTAAACATTGTCTATTCTCTTGTGCTATATCATTGAGATAGAGGTAAACACTTCGGTTTTTCATATGGTGTCCATGTGGTTTTGTTGAATTGACCAGGTTATTGTCTGGCTGGGGTCTGTGAACTGTAACATTGCAAATATTTTTGGATTTAATTGACATGTTTGCAATGGATCGAAATTTGTATGTCTGTTTGACATTGTTTCTTGGTTAATATTTCTTCACATGTTGCAGTGAAACATTGTGTTGCAATTCCAGTTTCTGTGGTCAGTTGTGTATTATAGTACAATGTCCTCTCATAGAAGATAACTTGCTTCTGTCACAAATGCTGCACATTGTTTTGGCTGATGAGACAAGTACATCACTAACAAGATTTGGATCTATTACTGACCTTTTTCGACAGTTGCAATAATTGTACAGTCAATGCTTGAAGATTCTGATAGCCCATTATAACGGATTTGAACTTGTATCTGTCATCTAACAAGTCGTTTATTTGTTGGGTTTGTCCACAACTGTTTTTCTGAAGGGTTTAATAGATGTAGGAGCAATGAGCAACACCATGAATATTTGAGCTTTGTTAACTGCAGGGAAATCACATCCTGTACTCCTGTGCTGATACTCACCTACAACTGAGTTGAATTAGCTTTCTTGTCACATGTACTCAAATGAGTACAGTGGAAAGTTGAGAGTTGCCGCATTACAGTACCATCTTAGGTCCAAACATACCTAGGTATAGATATTTAAAATCAAACTCTTAGGAAACAAAAAAATTAGAAAAATAAATAAATAGTCAAACAATATAGATCATAGGCATAAATTATAAAAATAAATAAATTACATTTTCAGACTATCAGTTTTTACAAACCAGTCCATGCTAGCACCCAGCCTCAAGAGACACCTCCATCGCCTCGCAGCCAAAGAAGGAGTTATAGCAGTCACCCTACTTTAAGTGCCATTCCTTTGCCACTAGATCCACACTCGCCCCTCTACCAAGGATCCCTGGCTTTGCTGCCAGGCCAGGCCACCAGCTAGCCACAAATCCCATTTCAGCTGCAGATGTTGTCTTGCTGGCACCACCACCTTGAAGAGTCCACTGCCATTGGCACTGCCAACCCTGATAGCTGGAGGGGCTTTGCTGCCGCTGCCGGTGGCCCCGCAAGCTGGGAGAATGACTTTGCTGCCACCAGGTCTGAATGCCAGGAGAACAACCATGCAGTTGCTTCCACCAGCTCTGAATGCCAGGGGAATGACCCCACTGTTGCTGCCACCGGCCCTGAATGCCAGGAGAATGACCCCACTGTTGCTGGCACCGGCCCTGAATGCCAGGGGAATGACCCCAATGTTGCTGCCACCAGCCTTGAATGCCAGGAGAATGACCCCACTGTTGCTGGCACCGGCCCTGAATGCCAGGGGAATGACCCCAATGTTGCTGCCACCAGCCCTGAACGCCAGGAGAATGACCCCACTGTTGCTGCCACTGGCCCTGAATGCCAGGAGAATGACCCCACTGTTGCTGCCACTGGCCCTGAATGCCAGGGGAATGACCCCAATGTAGCTGCCACTGGCCCTGAACGCCAGGAGAATTACCCCACTGTTGCTGCCACTGGCCCTGAATGCCAGGAGAATGACCCCACTGTTGCTGCCACTGGCCCTGAATGCCAGAGGAATGACCCCACTGTTGCTGCCACTGGCCCTGAATGCCAGGAGAATGACCTTACTGTTGCTGCCATTGGCCCTCAATGCCAGGAGAAGACATTTGCTGCCATTGCCACAGGCCCAAAATGGCAAGGGAAAACACTTGCTGCCATTGCCTCCTATCACCAGGAGAAGCCAAGCCCACATGCGGCCCTCTCTCACTACCATACCAGTGCTGCTGACCAACTCACCACAAAAAAGAAGATAAAAAGACCAAAAGGAAAAGAAAATAAAGTGGAAAAAAAGAGCAGAAGCAAAAGTAAAACAAATGAGAAAAGCAGATGAAGTGGATGGGCTCTGGGGAAGAGCCTGCATACTGCCCTGTTACTAGGCTGCCATATTGTAGCAGACATTCTAGTAGTCACTGCTTCATTGCCGATATGACATGAACTCAAGTCTGCACATCTTGAATTTGACTCAGACTTTAAGCTGCTCTGCTGAAAGGTGGGAAATATTGCCAGGATCTTTGCAACCATCATTTGAAACACTAAGGAATTGACTCTTATCAATCTTTCATTTCACCTTTCAGCTGATTATCTATGAAGTAAAAACTTATTCTTTCCTTAAGTAACTGAACTTCTGACAAAATACTGGTGGATTGCTGATCCATGTTTAAGTGCTTGATTTCCATCTTTACTTTGTAGCTGCATGCTCTTTAGAATTTGAGTATAAAAAAGAACTGCATTGTTGTGTAAGGCTTTGTAATATTTTTGTTGTTTTTTCTTATGCTCCTTGTTTATTTTTTGTTGCTTTAAAGATAGCAGAATAGTGTCTGTATCTGGCATGCATGCCAAAAGGGGGAACCGGGTGGTAGCACACATTTTTATAGCTTTCACAACTTTGATAAACAAAAGGACTGAATTGACTAATATCTAGGTACAGGTTGTCAAATGGTAAAACAGCAAAATTTTTATTCAATATTTAGATTAGATTACATTACAGTGTGGAAACAGGCCCTTCGGCCCACCAAGTCCACACCGACCCGCCGAAGGGAAACCCACCCATACTCCTACATTTACCCCTTACCTAACACTACAGGCAATTTAGTATGGCCAATTCACCTGACCCTGCACATCTTTGGACTGTGGGAGGAAACCGGAACACCCGGAGGAAACCCACGCAGACACGGGGAGAACGTGCAAACTCCACACAGTCAGTCACCTGAGGCGGGAATTGAACCCGAGTCTCTAGCGCATTTCTAACACTTCTTTGCCCAGGGGTCATTTTACTAGTTTGGAGCTATCCTGCACCATTTGTGAGACTTCTGTTTTTTTATTGGATCAAGTGCAGCCTCTTAATTTTATTAAGAGAGAGAGTAATCTGGAAATAGTCCACTCATATTGTTATTGAATTGTAGCAGTCAAATGTGTTGCTGGAAAAGCGCAGCAGGTCAGGCAGCATCCAAGGAGCAGGAGAATCGATATTTCAGGCATCAGCCCTTCTTCGTAAGGACTTCAGCACCTGTCTACGGAACCGACTGACCCCGCATGGACTCCGGACTATGTTCAGACCAACAAAATTTGGACCCAACCAGGACTTGAAGAAGGGCTTATGCCCGAAACGTCGATTCTCCTGCTCCTTGGATGCTGCCTGACCTGCTGCGTTTTTTCAGCAACACATTTTTCAGCTCTGATCTCCAGCATCTGCAGTCCTCACTTTCTCCTAGCTGAATTGTAGCAGCATGAAACAGCATCAGAGAATCCTTTGAGTGTTGTTCGTTACAGGATGCTGCAGTCAAGGTAGAAAGGTGTTCAAACTATCACACAAATGAATAATGTGTCTGAATTTCAGTAAATGTGTGATGTCAAATGCCTAAACCATGTGATTTAAAGATGCAAATTGTATCAAAGGCCATATCCTTTGCCCGTTTGGAGTCAGTAAATTGCTGATGATACCCAACCAGCCTATGCTTGCAAACTTTACACCCAGTGTCCAACATTAGATCTAAATCCATCAGCCAATGTTTGCTAAATAATTTCACTTGTGCAAAGAATTATGTCTACAACCGATTTAGTATTGTCAGTCAATCTCGCAGTATGGTACACTGCATGAACGAGAATGCTACATATATTAATACTCAAGGATGTAAGTTTGCTCACTGAGCTGCAAGGTTCATTTTCAGACATTTCATCACCATACTAGGTAACATCATCTGTGAGTCTCCGGTGAAGCTCACTGATGATGTTACCTAGTATGGTGACGAAACATCTGAAACCAAACCTTGCAGCTCAGTGAGCAAACCTACATCCAGAACCTCAACCTGAGCTACAAATCTTCTCAAAACTCATTAATACACAAGGCCTGTTTTTTGCAGACTGAAAGAACATGTACACACAGCAGCTGTCTCACATTATCAAAATAGGTGACTGCCATTCACTGGATTTGCAGGGTAATGCCTTGACCAAAAGCTGGGAATTTAACTGTCAGTCACCAATAGTTTGTGCATTCTCCTCTACTCCTCCTTGACAGAAAATGCTTCTATCACCCAGAGTTCAATAGACAATAGACAATAGACAACAAATTGCCAACAAATCAGCAATTTCCTTTCATACAGTACAGAACGTTATTTTCTATTTAATTTGTTTTTTTTTACAGATTGTCCTGATGAGTGCAACATGAAAAGGTTAGCGAAGGCATGCCTTGTTTTTGTAAGACCTTTTGATACTTCTGACCCCATCTGGCTATGCGGTAATAAAACATAGAACATAGAATGTATGGTAATGCATTTTATATTCCCTAGATTTCACAGTCAATAAAGTGTTCTCACACACACAGCTAAGAAGAAAGGTGAAATACAATATCTGTCATTTCTATTTAAAATGTAATAAAGAACAATATAGAGGATGGTGTTGTTTCGATCTCTGGAAACTTACTGTGAGCAGGGGCTTCAGAGAGAAGAAGTGAGACAAGAGGAGCTTTATTTAAAACAAAAATGAATTGTATTTTTTTAAATACAAGACCTCTTATCCAACTGGACTCACAGTTCCACAACATTGGAATTACAAATTTGGATTGAATTTAGATCTTGTACAGGAAGCCAAGATCTTCCTGTCTTCAGTGAGTGAGTCAGGGAGATGAAAGAAGCAACAAATTGGAGGTTCAAAGCGGGAAAAAGGCTCCAATTTGGCTGCTGAGGAGGAGCAAGAGGTTGAGACTTGGAATTTCAGGAGAGGGAAGTGGTCACACCTTGGAGATTGGAATGGGTTGTGGCCACAATTCCACAAATGGGAAAGAGGAAAGGCCACAATTTAGAGATCAGAGAGTGAATGAAGAGCCAATCAAGTCATGCAGGAAACAACATTAAAACATTCGATGAAATTACAGGCTTCACGAAGATACTAATGTTAATACAAAATTACAGAAAATGGGACAACTTTACACGTGAACTTACTGTAATTAGAAAGAATGTCGAGAGCATGACAACATCCATAGAAAACTATAAATAACCATTCCACACAGGTAAATTCACAAAGCATACTGATGATTGATACAGTAAGCACTTGGCAATGGATTTTGATGTTTCAATGATGGACTTAAGCCATGTTACCAATTTCAACCAAGGTATACTCCAGTCTAGCGAGAAGCAAAACGTGGCAGGGATCATTCTGCTTCACTGTAGTCTAGCAACCTCATTTGGAGCATTTCTTGGCTTTGATATCTGGTGAATTTTAATGGACATCAGTTCTGATGCCCTGATAGTTACAAAGCAGACTTACACATGAATAAGTGAAGCACAGAAACCTGCCAGCAACAGTAGGAACTTTAATTTCAGTACGAGCCACTGCTCTCAGGGAAGCCAAGTAAAGACAGCAGAATGTAAAAATACACAAAAAAAAGAATGCACTCAGAGACCTCCTATTGATTATTTAAAATAATCTATGTAAGGTAGTGGTTTACCTAAAATATCTCATTGATGATGCCTTGAGCATCTCACCTGCCTTCATTTTAAAGATTATCAGGATAACAAGATTTTATTGAACTACTTTAGAAAGATTAAAATTAAACACAAAGTGTGAACATGAGTTGGTTAACATCTCTTTTTTTTATAAAAGCAAGGATCTTTACATACAATTTGTTTGCTAGTGAAGATAATTTCTTTTAATTTCAAGTATAATATAATGACTTACGGCATTGACAGTAGCTTACCTGAATTATATATTACATGACAAAATTTTACCGGGGTTCACAGGACATGAAGACAATTTGATGGAAAAACATTAAGGATTATTCCAAGGCACAAGTATAAATTTACTATTTGCCTACATATTTAAAAACTTCCACTGCCAGTCTTTAAAACTGAATGCCACATGACTTCATTAACAATGTGTAATAAAAGGAAAGACTTGCATTTATACAGCACCTTTCATAACTACAAGCTCATTACAGCAAATGAAGTACTTTTGAAATGTGGGCTGTTCAGATCACTCAGGTGAAGTGCTTCGGTATCTGCCAGAATAATTACCTCGGAGTATTGTGTCCTGCTGTCCTGCATAACCTTGCTCAGCAAAAGGGAGAACATTTTGCAGAGGAGGAGACTCATTTGATGAGGATCAAGGGGAAAACAAGGCAGCAGTGAGGATTTTAGCTTTACGGATGCAGCAGTAGAAGCCAGGACGATGGTGTGATGTGGCAGGCAAGCCTGTGACAATCTTATTGCCACCAGATTCCAAATTGAGTGAGACACTGATATATCTCTGCGACACTGCAGATCGTAATCCCTTGTTCCTGGGAGGCTGGGGTCCCTTATCAGATCTGAATGTTTTCATCTCAGTTCATTGCTAATTTTCTCAGAAATTTTACACCAGTTTTTACATCAGAGTTTCTGGTATTATATCCTCAGTACGGGTCATTCTGAAATGAAACACATCCCACTTATGCACATAGTGTTGCTCAGAGCAGCAATGTGGCATCAGTGCCAGTGGAAATGCAACATTAATTGCATAACATTGCATATTCCAATGATGTCTGACACCTGGAAGGAAAATTTTTGCTGACCCTTGACCCAAGCAAACCCATGCACTCTTCATTTGGCAGAGGCATACTTGTGTGTAACTGACACCTTCTCCAAACAGGGACAATGTCTTGCAAAGAAATGTCTCATTTAGCCACCAGGAAGACATACAATAACTTGGTTGCAGTTGCTGCTCAGATTTGATCCTCAGAGGGATGATAATGAGATGAACACTACCCTATTGGTTGCTAGATCAGCACCAAGACTGAAATTTTACAAATGATGGACGTCTGTGGGTCTAGAAAGATTGTTGTGAAAACAAGGGAGTTAGGAATAGCATTTGCAAGGCCCTGAAACTTTAGGGTATTAACAGAAGCTTAAGGATGATAGAGGGAGTGCCAAAGATGTGGTAACGCACAAGTGCCAATGGCTCCATGAAGATCTTCATCCACGACGACTATACTATTAAAAATTACTCAAGATTCAATCTTACCCATGTGATGAAACTTAGTAGTGCCACTATTCATGACATGACACAATTAATAATGTATCCATTGGCTCACATCATCTGAGATAGATCAGGGATGCATGTGATGCCCTTAAATAGGCACATTAATTGCATATAAGCATCATAATGAAAATGCAACATACTTGAATAAATTGGAATAAAACATATATTAGGATATGTATATATATGGTGATTAAACACCTGTGACAGTATCCTTATAATTTCTTCAGTTTTCTTTCTCATTGACTATTCTGAGGTGAAACGTAGAGATTCACAGTTAAAGTGGAAGCAGCCAGTGACTGCTCACCCCTGTTACTTGAAATGACATTGGTAGCCATCATTTGGTCATCTCAGCTTTGAGGTATTCTGTACAGAGGTAGGTGCATCCTCCTTAGAATGTAAAAAACTGGAGGTAGGAAAGGTAGCAATCCTTAGTGCCATATTATGTTATGACCCTGATTGAAGGATAGTTATCGTAAGGTTCTTTTTCCTTTTAGGACTATAACCAGGAATGGAATGCTGACACTGCTATACAGCTAAAATAACAATTCTTTAATAAAATCAAATGCACAATGCATTTTCAGCTGTACAAGATAGCATTGCGTTTGGATCAGTGAATTTGCTGCATTATTGAGACACAGTGGCACTTGGAGCCTTTGAGTTCAGGTAAAGCGGTCAGATATTGTATCCTCAGATTTGTCCAGTTCAGGTTTGTTAGTGATCTGAGAGGGCAGTGCAGCCAGCAACATGCAGAGCTGACAAAGTGAAAACATCCCTGTATTCCTTCTCTCTGCATGAGTGATAAGACAAAAAAAATCCAAGAATCTCAAAAGAAGGAATTCTGATCCGAGAAATCGACCTAGGTTTAATCAGCTATCAAATCGAAGTTCATCCAATGCTCTGCAGTCAGCAGTGTGTCATCATTGTTAAAATCAAAAGAGTTGTGATAAATAACTCCCCACTTTGTGGTTTGAATTTTTGATCAATAATTCTTTTCCCAGTCCATACATTTCCGCTCAGAATAATTGTGCCAAATTTGGCTTTTGATTGTTCTATTTGTTTTATTAAGGAATGCATTACAGCTTGGGCTTCTAAATGGGTACAGGAAAAGTTGCAGAGCTGTGAACTGGAGATCTTTTCCTTTCTGCAATTTGTTAAAGAACACATTTGTTTGCAATATTTAGGGCTATTTTCCTGTTAAAACTTGATGTGAATTACTTTTATCCTGGACTGCAGCCAATATGGCAAATTGATTATTTTGGAAGTTTAATTGGGTATTTACATATTTTTTGATGGATTGTGTAATAGTTAGGCTCAATTATCAGTGCATTATTCTCAATTGAGTCATAACAGTTTTGTTTCTGTAGCATTCATACAAGCATAAAACATCATCATTAATGAATGAGGGAGCACCGAAAGTTGTGAATACTTTCATCCATTTGTTACAAAAAATAAATAAACAAGAGAGAAAGCAAGGGAAGAAAACCCAATAATGAGCATGAGGAGGCAATGGCTGAATGACCTTATCACTAAACTATTAATCCAGAGACAGAGATTACACTCCACGGGAGGTGGTGAAATTTGAATTTAATAAAAATCTGAAATTAAGAGTCGAATGATAACAAGTAAACTATTATCAATGGTCAGAAAAACCTATCTGCTTCGCTAATGTCCTTTAGCCAAGGAAATTGCTATTCTTATCTGGTCTGGCCGATATGTGTTCCAGTACCTAGCTTTTATCCTTTGGGTGATTAAGGTCGGACAACAAATGCTGGTCTAACCAGCAATGTCCACGGCCCACGAATGAATGAAAAAAAAACTACAGTTGGGATTGAACAGGGCATGTTTGTCTCTGCAGCATCAATACACCAATAAATGATGACTTCACCCAACTCAGATCCACTGAATGAGATCTTTAAAGACTTTCTACGTGGGTTGATGCTGCTACACATGCTGCTCTGTAGAACTGCGAAGGTGGTGTTCCTTCAGGTGAATGTCTTCATTTTCCTGCTTGATACAGTGCTGCAGCTCTCAGACATTCTCATCATCCATCACATACCCTTGCTCCATTATCTAATTGTCCATACAAGGATTTTGCTGTATCCTCTGTCTATACTTATACTTAACAAACCCCCAGACCTGAGCAAAAATTGGAAGCACTGGCCTCATCATCAGCAGTGGAAAAATACATTGCATTGATATAGCTGGATCTCATGACATGGCTTTCCTACTGGTGTCTGTACACAGAGTTTACTGCATTGTACCTTAAATGCTGCAGCAGATGACACAGCATTATTACAGTGTCCATGGATTCTTTCATTTGGTATTGCCTACTGCCCTTCTCTCATCTGGAGGACATTCTATTGAAAATGGGTGACTGTGGGTCTTCTGCACTTTCACTAAATCAGGAAGACAACATTTGCTAGAAATATTGCATTTGGACACAGCTCCACATTCACTGGAAGGTTCTGCTGGTCCTGGGCTTCCAAATATATGAGTTTTTCATTGATTTCTGTGATGGCTTATAGTGTAGTGAACACAAAGATGACAGGAGGTCATGTGTTTGGATCCACACGTGGTAGTCCCAAAGAGCAGTGTGGTGACAACTAGACAGAAAACAGCTTCCGGGGCATCAGTATATATTCACAAATGGCATTTAACGATTCTCATTCAAACATTGGACATTGAGGACTCTGACATGAACGGCAGTGGAATGGTTTCACCTGGACCTTTTACAAAGCAGACCTGACTCATCAGATGTATGCTGTACAAACCAAAAGATACATATACTGGAGGAGATTGTAAATGTGATTGAATGAATTAGTTCTTTCACAACCTCCATCCCCATTGCTCACGTACCCAAGAATTTCAAATAATATAATTGTATGGGCATTTTATTGTCCAAGGTGTGTGGTAGGCAGTTATTGGACCTTGTGCAGCCTATGACACCTTTTAATATTTTTGTGAATTGTGGAATGTAATTGAAACTTTACAGTTCACCTGCCACTGCTGCTTTTTCACAACAATTACTAGGATTAATTTGTAATGTTCAATGACTTGGTCAAAATTGCTTGAAGTGAGGAGTTTAGTTGGTATACTTGCTTACTGCCTGAGGTCCACCTGTAGAAACTGGTGGCAGTTATCTTTAAGCCATACTATATAAGTGTTAATGATGCGTTTCACATTGCACAGATAGAGCCTACTCCCTCAGAGATACTGACTCCATCCACTTGGTGCATGGTGGCAGCCATTTTTTATTTCCATTGCATATTTACAGTTCAGATGCAGATGAAAGGCAACACAGCAGTGTTGTGCATCGTCCTATGTGGCATCTTGTCAAAAGCTTTCTAAAATCCAAACAGTATACTGGTTCTCTTTTGTCTAACTTGAGCATTACCTCCTCAAAGAATTCTAACATATTTATCAGGCGTGACCTTCCCTTGACAAAGTTGTGTGGGTTCAGCCGAATTTTACTATAATTCCATCCTTAATAATGGACCCTAAAATCTTACCAACAACTGAAGTCAGGAAAACTGGCCTATCATTTCCTGTAAGCTGCTTCTCTCGCTTCTTAAACAGGGGTGTTACATAAGCCATTTTCCAGTTGTCTGGGAACCTCCCTGACTCCTGTGATTCCTGAAAGATCATGACCAATGTCTCCACAATCTCCTCAGCTATCTCCTTTAGAACTCTGCAGTGTATTCCATCTTGTCCTGATGATTTATTCATCTCCAGACCTTTCAGCTTCTCCAGCACCTTCTCCTTAGTGAAGACAACTATACTCACATCTGCCCCTGACTTTCTTGAAGTTCTTGGTGTGCTGCTGTTGTCTTCCATTGTGAAAACTGATGCAAAGTACCTATTCAGTTCCTCCACCATTTCTTTGTTCCCCATTACTACTTCTCTAGCCTCATTTTCCATCTTCCAGTGACCACCCTTGCCTCTCTCTTAATTTTTAGATATCTAAAAAACACTCTTGCAATCTTCTTTTATACTACTAGCTAGCTTACTCTTATATTTCAGCTTCTTTCCCCTTATTACTTTTTTAGTTACCCTCTGACAGTTTTTAAAGGCTTCCCAATTCTCTGGCCTCCCATTAGTCATCATTACATTGTATGTTTTTTCTTTCACCTTCATGCTGCTTCTGACTTCCCTTGTTGCCTTATCCTCCCCTGAGTATGCTTCTTCTTCCTTAGGCTGAATTTCTGCTGTGCCTCCTGAATTACTCCAGAAACCCTTGCTATTGCTGCTCATTGTGTCCCCTGCTAGACTTCCCTTCCAATCAACTCTGCCCAGCTCCTCCCTCATGTCTATGTAATTACCTTAACTCAATTGTAATAGTGTTACATCTGATTCCAGCTTTGCCCTCTCAAACTGCAGGGTGAATTCAATTGTATTGTAATCACTGCCCCCTAGGGATTCCTTCATCATAAGCTCCCTCATCAAGTCTGTCTCATTACACATCACCAAATCCAGAATTGCCTGTTCCCTCATGGGCACTACCACAAGCTGCTCCAAAAACCTATCTTGAAGACATTCCACAAATTCCTTTTGTTGAGGTCTGCCACCAACCTGATTTTCCCAGTCCACTTGCATATTGAAGTCCCCATGGATATTGTAATAGTGCCTTTCTTACATGCCTTTTCTATCTCCTGATTTATTTTCTTCCCCACATCCTGACTACTGCTCAGAGACCTGTACATAACTTCCATTAGAGTCCTTTTCCCTTTCCCACACTCTACCCATGCAGATTTTATGTCTTCTGATTCTATATCACTTCTTGCTATCAATTTAATTTCATTTCTTTCTAACAAGGCAACACTGCCACCTCTGCCCATCTGCCCATCCTTTCAATAGGGTATGTATCCTTGAATATTTAGTTTCCAACCCTAATCCCTTATGGCCGCATCTCTGTGATATCCACAATATTGTACCTGCCAATTGCAATCTGTGCTACAAGATCATTTCCTTTGTTTGACATACTGCTTGCATTTAAGTACAACACCATCAGTCCTGCATTGATTACTCCCCTTCTCATATTTGTCCTCTCATCTGACACACCTGAAGGTAGATTCCTGACCCTTCCCATACTCTCTGTCCTATTACTTGTTCTGGAAACATTAATAACCTATGTGTAGCCCTCCACCCCTTTGACTTGTTCCATGATTTCCTTTTTCCCTGGATTCCTTGCACTGGATCTGCAAGACTGACTGTGGCCCACTTTCCAGACAGAAATTCTATGGAACTTTTGACCATGACCACCTCAAGTTGTTATCTGACCTTGACAAGCCCTTGGTCTGATCTCAAATGTTGCCCTGGCTTCACTATGCTGGTAGCCCCTGACTAATGACATTCCCCCTTGACTTGAATGAGAACTGCATACTGTAGAGTTTGAGGCATAGCCATTTGGTTGAAGCGCATCCTGTGTTTTTATTGCATGAGCTGCTGGCATCCTGTGTAGCTCTGACATTGACATGATACGGTGCTGTACACAAACACATCCCCTCCTTTGACTGATCAATACTGGTGAGCATGACAGGCTGCTTGGCTTTGTGTCTGTACTCAAAGGCAAAGCAAGAGAGAAATGTTTTGAGCTTGTAAATTCTAATTGAGGCTCCAATGTGCAGAAAGGCAAGACAAAGCAAAACAGAGAGACTGTGAGCATCCAAGATGGTGCAAAGTGAGTAAGCAGTAAGAAAGCAAGCGAAGAGCCTTGAGGGACACCCTGTTCTGATGTAGAAACTGGCTGCCTATCCCCGCATGTAAGGCTGCTTGACAGTGACATTGCAAGTTAAGGTGTCAGTGAGCTTGTAATTGTGGTGTTGAAATGGTGAACTGTATTTTATGCGAGTCAGACACGGTCATGGTGAGAGTAGTGCTTGGTCAAGTCCAGTCTCTGTGGATGGAGGATGCAGATATGTCGATGAAGCATGCCCTGAGGTGCTAAGATGGAGGCTCAAAGAAGATAGCCATTTTTCCTTGCTTAAAGCCATTAGGAAGAAACAATCATTGCTAGACTGCTCACTAATATGTTAACTATCACCAGAAGCTATTTTCTTATAAGCAAAACACATTACTGCTAAATAAGTTATGCACAAATAGAAATCAGCCACCTTAGCCTTTCTTCTTAACACTGAGAACAGAACACACCAGATCGTGCTTGATATGAACGTACCTATTAGCAAAGGGAGTTGCCCCTTCAATTTGCCCTACCACTCAGTAGGATCATTGTTAATCTGACTGTGCTGTCAACTTCACATTTCCACCTGTCTTGAACAACCATTGGCTCCCTTATGTGATATCTGGAGCCACAAACACAATTCCCTACTCACCATCAGTCCCTCAGCCTACTTTCCTTCTGTCATCATCAGCATTCTCCTGGTTACAGCACAAGCAAAAGCACACAATAAAACAAATATTTCAAACCAATTTATAAATGACATGCTGCTTTAATCTTACACACGTCAATGTGTGGATCCCCTTAATACCTGTTTTCCATGTGCTTTTGCTTGTCCTTGTTCTCCTATGCAAGACCAGCAAGTGACTGGAGTATGGCTGGTGGAAACAGCTGATTTTCACTTGCACACTGTAGTGTGGAGCCATGAAGGTAACAGGCTAACCCTGCACAGCTTCAATGTGAGCTTCTGATGTAACATTCACACTGGGGCGAAGAAAGCTGCCTTATCAGCATCAGACACTTCGTTAGAGTGGATCCACAGTTGTGCTCATGCAGTTGGCTACCACTTTCGCACTGGATTGGATGAGCTTCAAGCATGGACTACATGGCAGTAACCCATGCTATGATCACAAATGGTAACTGGGCCAAGAAAATAAGGCATTTACAGCATTTCCCAGGATAGATTCCACCAACCTGCACTTGGAGATCCAGCAGAAGACTGGGAAAATTTGCATGGAATTCCAGGACTACCAACCAATAAATAAATGAATGATTGCTGCAGAAATCCACTCTTACTAGCAGCAAGCCCTCATGAAAGACTTGCCTTTCTGTCTGTCTTGCAAAATAGTCTAAATTTACCCCAGAAATAACTACATTGTATGTGAATTTGTCTTCTTGACTCCTGAAAACTTCATGTGACAGAAATGAATGTAAAAAATTCTCTCATAGATGACAACACAGTCTGATATTTGTTAGTCTATTAAAATTATTGGATGGAAAATCACATGATATACTCTGAACCTTCTACCTGAATTTTTGATATGCTTTCCCATTAAAAGCAGTTGTGCACCAGTAGTACTAGATAGTAAACTGCATATATTTGCATAAATAAATCTATTTTTATCCTTATACAACTCATTTTAAGTTACTTATTCTACTTCATTGCTAGCAGGATACAAGCAGGAGCACAGACGTACCCTATGCACAGCCTTTCCATCTCATAAAGTTTTCTAAAATCTACATTGCAAAAGATAATTTTAGGCTTTCCTAAAAAAAAGGATGGCTCAGTGGACAGTGTTCAGGGATGTATAGGTGAGGTACATTAGTTAGGGAAAATGTAGAGTAATAAGTATAGGGGAATGAGTCTTAGTGGGATACTGTTCGGAGTGTTGGTGTGGACGTTTTGGGCCAAATGGGGGAGATTCTAACAAAAAGTCCAGAAATTCAAGATTTACATCCATCTCATATTTCTCGCATACATTCCCTGGGGCTTTCCACTCATCTGTAATGAAGTGAGGTTTCACAACAAGACTTTTAATTACACTTGAAGTCAATATAAAGTGTAGAGATACTCACTATGATCGACTCTCCTTCCCCCACTCACTTTGGTGGAAATGTTGGAAAATGCTGCATTTCTTCAATTTCCCCAATGCTGTACTGCTGGAAGTGTTATTTTTTTTTGTAAATGCTCACTTACTTTTAATTGGTGCACATCAAGCCCTTACGAATTAGTCCCAAGCTTGTACATTAAAGTGCATTAAGCCAAATTATTCCCTAGAGTAATTGAAGGACATGGTAAAAAAGTGAAAGAATGCTCTGTTAACATTAATCTGCAAAATTGCCGCACTGTGATAGAAATTTACTATTTACCACTGTCATACAGAGGATAATTCTCATGTTAATCACATAACCATTACTTTGCTTTATTTTTACTCAACTCTGGCTGCTGATTTGGAAATTGTTAACTGTAAATCATATGGGAAGTAAAACACGCAGAGTGAGATATTGAGAAAAATGTAAAATGATGAAACAGAAAGAAATTGCAAGGAGCACAGTTTAAAACTAAAGGACATGCCATTTAGGTCAAAGATTAGGAAAAATGATTTTACTCAGAGGGTTG
Source organism: Chiloscyllium plagiosum (assembly GCF_004010195.1). Taxonomy (NCBI): domain Eukaryota; kingdom Metazoa; phylum Chordata; class Chondrichthyes; order Orectolobiformes; family Hemiscylliidae; genus Chiloscyllium; species Chiloscyllium plagiosum. The sequence goes on from NC_057714.1 coordinate 28,773,820, forward strand.
AGAACCTTTGGAATTCTCCACCAGAGAGCTGTGGAGACCCAGTTTTGAAGATGTTTTAGGTACAAATTGATAGATTTCTGATTGCCAGTGGAATACAGGGTTATGGGGTGAAAGGCACTGAAGTGTTTGATCAGCTATGATCATATTGATTGGTATGACCGTCTCAACAGACTGAACGGCTTAATCCTGTTTCTACATTCCTGTTCAATATAGAAGCACACTGAAATTAAATGGAACGGTTGGAAAACATTATCGGAAAAACCAAAAATGAACATCTATAGAGAAATAATGAAATTTATAATAGTTAGAAATAGAAGGGCATATTGACAAAAATAAGAAAGTAGAGTACAGAAAATATGTATTCATAATTTCAGGATATCCTCAGCACTTTTTAGTCAATGATGGAATTATCCTCTGTATGACAGTGGTAAACAGTAAATTTCTATCACAGTGTGACAATTTTGCAGATTAATGTTAACAGAGCATTCTTTCACTTTTTTACCATGTCCTTCAATTACTCTAGGGAATAATTTGGCTTATTGGCTTAATGCACTTTAATGTACAAGCTTGGGACTAATTTTGAAGTATATTCATGTTTGTAATAAAGAAAAAGTGATAGTTATTTTGTGCGCCATAAGAACAACACAAAACAAACATGATGGAGAATTGTATAGCACCCCCTAGCTGGCATATGTGCTGGCATTGAGGGCAGGGGCATGTAAAAGAGGACAGGTGGCCAGTCTGCCATCTTCTTCATCCCAGAACAAAATGGGTTGGTAAGGCATCAGTCACCCTCTGGTCAGAGATTCCTTGATGACGTAAATTGGCCGATTATGAGCCTGTTCCCATCACTACTACAAAAATATGTGCAGCTGGGCAATGTGGGACAAAGAAGGACAACACACTACCTCAGCATCTCAGATAAATTTGGGTATCTTTTGTTGTGCCTTTACCCCCATTAAGATACTTCCCTACTTGTGATTCAAACCCACCGTTCAAAACACCTCTCAGACATTAAACCTTCTCTGATCAAGAAATCTGGACTTCCTTCTGAGTCTGATGGCCGTGGGCCTTCTTCGTTGGGCTGAGGACTGTCTGCTGAGTCCCAGCAGGGCTGTGTCACACTCCACTGTTCTTGAGGGCAGAGCTTCCTCTCCCTGAAGGGTGAAAGTCCCACTCTCACCTCAATACTGTCCCAGTTATTGCACTCACTGCTGGGCAGTCTTATAAAAGACTGATATTCCTGATGAAAGGAGTTAAACAATGCATCACCGGCCACCCAAAAGTTCGGTCCATGATGTTGACCAGATAATTCGCTTTTTGAATTCTTGTTTGTGGGGTAAATATTGGTTGGGCACTGAAGGAACTCTACTGCTCCTTATTTTAAAACAAAAACCAGTACCTTGTCTTTTATGAATGTCTGAGAGAGCAGATAGCTCTTTGTTAGACTCCTGACAGTGCAGCTCTCCTTTAATACTGCTCTAAGAGATCAGCCTGGGTTCTGTGTTCGAATCTCTGCAGTGGGGCCAGATGCCTAATCCCTTAATCACCTGGTAAAAGAGTAACAGTGGTATCACTTAACAAAGCAGCTTCCTTAAACATCTAAAGAGGACAAAATGAGACAATTATATTGATATGGAAAAAAGCATTGTTATTTTAAAAAATTAGAAGTGCTCAGCATTGTGCCACTAAATTGAATTAAATCCGATCAAATCTATTCCTAAAATGCTAAATTAAAAAATTACAGAGCTACTTTGTATGTGGGCTTTCCAAGCAATCCATTACCCAGGGTGTGAGAGAAATATTGCAGCGTATCCACCCTGTCTGTACAATGCTAACAATGAAATGGTGCTCAGAGCTTCTGAAGCAGGCTAAAAGACTTCAATTTCTCAGCATTTCAGTGGATCGGTGTAGAAAAACAGATTTTTAAAAGCATTTTGATGAAGTCAAGATTAAAATACCTTTATTCCTCCATTGGACTGTAACATTCTCTGATTGAAAACAATAGCCCCTATACTGAAGGAGTTAAAGAAGAAGTGGATTTGGCTGGATGCAGGGAATTAACTCTCCTGAAATTGAGCTTTGCCAAGGATCCTGATGATATCCTGCCCACTTCCTTCGCTCAAATTGATCCCAGTAGGTACCCCCTTGGATCTGGTGGGACATCAATTTTGACACTTACGCGATAAAGACTTTCTTTAACTCCAAAGATATTCAAATCAACATGTTTGGACATATTTTGGCACATCTCTGCGGCAAGTGGGACTTGAATCTAGACCTCTGAGCCCACTACCACCACCTCACACAAGGGCAACACAGAGCCTCCGAATGGTAAATTAAAAATATAACAAACTTCATGGAGCTGAGGGTCAGAGAGAAACCTCTGGAGAGAAGAGCCAACTCCTTCCTTCATTCATGGAGCCTTGTCCTTGACCTCCCCTCTCCTCTCTCTTTCCCATTGCCTTCCCCCTCTTTCCATCTCCAACTTCCCCATTCTCTGCCTCCTCCTCCCAAATCTTTCACCCATTCTCCCACACTAGCCTTCGATTTCTCTCCCCTGCTCCACATTACTCTCTCCTCTTTCACTCCCCACCACCACTCTCTCTTCCCCAGTCTCAACAATATCCCATAGTCCACCTCTCCCCCTCTGATCTCCACACACCTTCACTTTCCCCATATCTATCCTTGCCTCTTCGTCCCATCTATTGTCTCCTGTCTACTCCCTGCCACTCCTGGTTTCCAAGTTTATTTGACTAGTAGCCTCCTCACGTGGTGGTGGAGGGGTCACTATCATTGGTGCAATAGTACTACAAAATGGCCTCTAAGCGGGCCTTAAATTTGTTCTTATGTTAACCCGGGTCCTTGCAATTTAACCTCCCACCCCAACATCCGGGGGCTGGTAAAATCCTGTTTCATTTGGACACTTTGTCTCTCCTTTTTAAAGTCTATGCATTTTCAAGTTTACAGATATTGCACAGTTGGAGTGAATGGGGTCTGTCTTGCAAGGAGTGAAACACCTCTTCTTGTGTGTTTCAGCAATGATGGCCAATGTTATATCTAACATTAATTACTATCACTCTGTAATGATCTTCTAAAGCTGGCCACTAACCTGACAGTTCAGAGTAAATTATAGGCCAACAAGACTTAATTAATTTCACTCCATATTATGTTATTTTTAGCAGTTGCATGTATAAAAATACTGCAGAAAGAAAGGCTTTGTTAAAAAATGGCACGTAGATTTTGAAATTCAGGGTTTGCATCTTATTGCAGTGCTTAAGGATCGCTTTGGAGTGACACCCTGTTGATGAGTCATTAAACTGAGCTGTTCAGTTACTTTAAGGGTCCCATGGCATCATTCTCATTGTTTGTTGCTTGCACCGGATGACATTCATGTTGAAATCTAGGCACCAATGTCTCAGGGCGCACTGCATTGGACTTCATATGGTCATGTCCACATGAAAAGAAAGATTATCCGGGGAGGGATTAGACAGCCATGGCTGACAAAGGAAGTCAGGAAATGTATTAAAGAAAAAGAAAGATCCTATAAAGTGGCCAAGAGCACTGGGAAATCAGAAGATTGGGAAGGCTACAAAAACAAACAGAGGATAACAAAGAGAGAAATAAGGAAGGAGAGGATCAAATATGAAGGTAGGCTAGCCAGTAATATTAGAAATGATAGTAAAAGTTTCTTTCAATACATAAGAAACCAACGACAGGCAAAAGTAGACATTGGGCCACTTCAAACTGATGCTGGAAGCCTCGTGATGGGAGATAAGGAAATAGCTGGAGAACTTAGTAAGTACTTTGCATCAGTCTTCACAGTGGAAGGCATGAGTAATATCCCAACAATTAAAGGGAGTCAGGGGGCTGAGTTGAGTATGGTTGCCATTACAAAAGGGAAAGTGCTAGAAAAACTAAGAGGTCTTAAAATTGATAAATCTCCTGGCCCCGATGGGTTACATCCTAGAGTTCTGAGGAAGGTGGCTGAGGAAATAGCGGCGGCGTTGGTTGAGATCTTTCAAAAGTCACTGGAGTCAGGGAAAGTCACCAATGATTGGAAGATCGCTGTTGTAACCCCCTTGTTCAAGAAAGGATCAAGACAAAAAATGGAAAATTATAGGCCAATTGGCCTAACCTCGGTTGGAAACCCAGTGGATGTGGTCTATCTAGACTTCCAAAAGGCCTTTGATAAGGTGCCACACGGTGCTGAGCAAGGTGAGGGCCCATGGTGTTCGAGATGATATGGATTGAGGATTGGCTGTCTGACAGAAGGCAGAGAGTTGGGATAAAAGGTTCTTTTTCAGAATGGCAGCCGGTGACAAGTGGTGTCCCGCAGGGTTCAGTGTTGGGGTTGCAGCTGTTCACGTCATATATTAATGATCTGGATGAAGGGACTGGGGAATTCTAGCGAAGTTTGCCGATGATACAAAGTTAGGTGGACAGGCAGGTAGTACTGAGGAAGTGGGGAGGCTGCAGAAGGATCTAGACAGTTTGGGAGAGTGGTCCAGGAAATGGCTGATGGAATTCAATGTGAGCAAATGCGAGGTCTTGCACTTTGGAAAAAAGAATACAAGCATGGACTACTTTCTAAGCGGTGAGAAAATTCGTAAAGCAAAGTACAGAGGGATCTGGGAGTGCTGGTTGAGGATTCTCTAAAGGTAAACATGCAGGTTGAGTCTGTGATTAAGAAAGCGAATGCAATGTTGTCAATTATCTCAAGAGGGTTGGAATATGTTGTGCTACTGTTGTGCTACTGAGACTTTATAAAGCCCTAGTTAGGCCCTATTTGGAGTACTGTGTCCAGTTTTGGTCCCCACACCTCAGGAAGGACATACTGGCACTGGAGCGTGTCCAGCGGAGATTCACACGGATGATCCCTGGAATGGTAGGTCTAACATACGAGGAATGGCTGAGGATCATTGGATTGTATTCATTGGAGTTTAGAAGATTAAGGGGAGATCTAATAGAAACTTACAAGATAATACATGGCTTGGAAAGGGTGGACGCTAGGAAATTGTTTCCATTAGGCGAGGAGACTAGGACCCGTGGACACATCCTTTGAATTAGAGGGGGTAAATTCAGAACAGATATGCGGAGACATAGCATTCAATCACTCTGAGCCTAACTGCATACTCACATCATCTCTGCCTTGCTTTGCCTTGCCTTGTCTTCTTGTGCTTTTCCCCTTCAGATAGAGATTTCAGACTCGTTCCTGCTGTTGTGCCATGCTGGCCACAGTTGTCAGCAGGCCTCAGTCAAGTCAAGAGGAATTCCTTTGCTCAGGGGTTCCTGGCCCACTGAGTTAAGGGCAGCCTCTGATAACAGTCCAGGTAGTCAGAGTCTGGGTTCTCTCCTAATAATGAGTAAGGAGCAAGTGATGAGCAGCACATCACCCATCCTGACATTTTCTCTGCAATTTTGGCCCGTTTTCTTCATGGAAGGAGAGAGAGGCAGGTATCACAGGAGGTGAAGTAAGCAGTACAGCTGTTAGTGTTGATGCACATGGGGAGGTTTCCTGAACCTCCCTAGGGAGGGCAGGGTTCAGTTGGATCCGATTCATTCAAAACCTATCCAATCTCTATTGCAGCTGGGCTGGAATGGAACCTCCTTGCCCTTACCCTCATGATGCTGAGCATGATACTCTGGTCAGCCCTCCTGTAGGGGGCGTTGGCCTGGTAGTATTGTTGTAATTACAGTTAATCCAAAGATCCCGGTAATGTTTTGGGGACCTAGGTTTTAATCCTGTAGATGGTAGAATTTGAATTCAATAAGAATCTGAAATTAAAAGCCTCATGATTACCATGTCACTGTTGGAAAGACGTAACTGATTCACTAATGTCATTTAGGGAAAGAAACTGCCATTATTACCTGGCCTGTTCTACATGTGATTCCGGATCCAAAACAATAAGTTGACTCTTAACTGCCATCTAGGGCAAGTTGGGATGGGCATTAAATGTTGTCCTAGCCAGTGGCATCCACGTCCCAAGAATAATTTTTATTTAAAAACACAGCGCACCAAGGTGTGCAAATCGCTGAAGAGAAATGCACTTTTACACGCACCTTTGTAGTCCAGAGTGATGAAAAATGATGGTAGAAGTTTCAGTTTTCATTCCACCACATGGTTGACCAAAATTCTCTCCTGCTTTTACTGTCTGCCTTTGGGGTATTCTGGAAGGATTTACAACCTTGGCCTGCATTGTGAATACGCCTTCTTTGGCGATCAAGTCGATTGGGATTTGAGCCCAGACTTTCTGGCTCAGAGGGTGGGATGCTAGCCTTGGTGGCACACGATCTTCCATTCTAAAAATATATAATGCAAACATTGAACAGCTGGAAATGTTTTTGGCGTGCAATTCTTCAGGTCACAATTCTGATGGTTACAGTTGGTTCAGGCCTGCCAGTGCTCGCCAGCGCCAACCTCACTCAGCTTAACCCAATCAGTGGCAGGACACTTTCTTTAAAGGGTGTATGTTTGTTTCCAGATAAGCTATCTCTGCTGAAAATTCAATATCTACCTATGAATAGAGTCGGGTGGACTCCCACAACATCATTGTGCCCTTGGCCCAACACCACAGGACCATAGGCATTGTTTCTTTTTCCAAAAAGAAGGATAGCTAACTCTAGAAATGAAGAAATGACGATGGTCATGCTGAGGATAACCTTCTCCAGGTTGAGGTACCACCATTCAATCAGAAATCAGATATTATGACAGTAGTGGGTCTTGGCTTAGAATCACCCATTTATTTTGATACATTTGGGCCCATGTAAATGTTGCCAACATAATATTTTTTCAACAGAACCAATCCAAGACTGTGGTGGCTACATGGTATACCTACTTTCTGTATTAGATTGCAATATGTGCAGAGAGATAATGGGTTGTATCATCAATTATTTTTATGTCTGTGTGCACCCACTCTTACCAATTTGAAATAAAACCAAAATGGGAATTTTGAACCAAGTGAACAGCACCTTCTCCAATCCAAAATCTTTCAGTCACATATTTTGGTATCAGCATTCTATCCTGCACCCTCATATTCTTCTTTAACCTTCTTTAAGTCTCTTAAAGAATATTTTTCAATTTTATTTCAGCATTCTTTATCCAACCACTCAGTTTATTATGGCTGAAAATGTGTTGCTGGAAAAGCGCAGCAGGTCAGACAGCATCCAAGGAGCAGGAGAATCGACGTTTCGGGCATAAACCCTTCTTCAGGCCCGAAACGTCGATTCTCCTGTTCCTTGGATGCTGCCTGACCTGCTGCGCTTTTCCAGCAATACATTTTCAGCTCTGATCTCCAGCATCTGCAGTCCTCACTTTCTCCACTCAGTTTATTATGGTTGGTATTGACTCCAGTTTGAATTTATTTGTGTGCTCTTCTTTCATTAAGCGATTTCAATGTTCTGTATTTGGTTTCCAGGTCTTAAAAGTTAACTTTTTGCCACAGTTTATCGTTATTTCAACAGCAATAACTGATACACATGTTTTCTTAAAACTGTAGCATGCTCATCAGTCTAAATAGAATTAGTGTCCCTTTTATGTTTTATTTTTCAGATATTATCATTTATTTGAAATATTAAACTATGAAGATGTTGAAATGGGTGTGTTGTTTCAAATAGATGACATTGATCATTCCTTTATGTTAGTGCCAAGATAGTGAGATACAAATTACAAAGGCAGAGTGGGAAATGGATCAAACCTTTATTGACACAAAAACTGAAATTGCTGGAAAAGCTCAGCAGGTGTGACAGCATCTGTGGAGAGAAATCAGAGTTAATGTTTCAGGTCGAATGACCCTTCCTCAGAACTTGTTCAGACTTTTTTTTTAGTCAGCAAAGTTGGAATATCGATTTATGTGGGGTTGAGATAAATGGATAGCCTTGTATCAAGATGAACAACAACACTTAATAAGTCCCTGATCCTGGACTTACTCCTTATCATTCATTGGCCTTGTAGGGTCAGACAGAAGTTCCACCATAAAGGGATCTCTGACCATTGCCAAGGGATTTCGTGAGTTGCATTGGAGATCAACAGAATTTTAGGCCGTTGGCAATTTGTAGCTTAGAGTTTTAATAATCACAATAATCACAGTTCCATGATTTTGCCATAAAGTAAACAATTTCTGCCTGAACATACAATATTTGAGGCAACCATCACATAACATAAATTCATAAGACAACAATCCTGGTACTCATTGCTCCCTTTCTGTACTGGAATGCACTTCAAGGTATGTAGTAAATCTGAGTGATTTACATTTGCACCTATAAATTAATGTCCAGTTTTCAATAATCTAACAATTTGTTAGGTACTATTCTGAATCAATTACCAGCACATTTTAACTCTTCCACCATATTCTTCAAATATTATCAACATTTTATTGTTGTTCTTAATCTGGACATAATAATTTTCAAATTTAATCAATTATCCTTCCTCTGTGCTGGTTTATTAATTCCAGGCAGTCCCAATTTCACAAAAAAACTTCCTTTGAGATTTCTTTGCCAATCCCAGTTTGAAGTTTTGAAATAAATAACAAATTTACTTTGGAAAAGCAACAAAATATTATCTTAAAAGCAGAAGGAACAGAAAAATTGGCACACAAAAAAGAAACCTGCCAGGAAAACAGCTCAAGGTGGAAGAGTAGCAGACAATTCACCTTCAGACAGAGGACATATGATTGAATGAATGATTGTGTTCACAAACTTTGCTGAACCAAAAAGAATGCAGATAATACCTAATTCTTTCCTGCATGTCTCCAAATTAGGTCTTTTTTTTATTAACGTTAAATATATCCAGTTCCCTTTTTATATGATTTTTAACCCAGAATTATAAGCAAACTAATTTATTCTTTGACAATATACTCAATTTCTGTTTTTGTTCCAACAAAACTATAAACATACTGAAATCCTTTCAGGTTTTCTGACAAAACGTCTTCAATAGTAGAGACAATAAGTAAAGACTTGAACTCTTTTGCAACAAAATCAGATTTGCTTTGACAAAATGTCATTGTATTAAGTGTTTAAATTTGCTATGTGACAATATGAAGCATTACAAATAAAAAAGAAACTATCTATGATGAAAATGTGAAATATAAACAAAAAATCCTCAAAATGAGTAACAGTTTGGACATGTATGAAAAAGACAAATAGGTTATTATTTCAAGAGTGATTCAGAAGGCTGGTGTTTTGGAAAGATGAACAAGAGACTGACTTTTGAATCTTCACAAGATGTTCTTCAGAAAGACAGAAAGGAATTGTTAATAACAGCATGCAAGGACTGAGAGGAGAACAGAATTAATGGATCCATTTAGGCCTAGGTCAAGGAAAATTAACTTTGTCACTATGTGACCAGATATTTCATATATGTACACTGCAATGAAAGTTGCCAATGTCCTGAAAACAAAGTAGGATCTGAGATGGCCCTAATCATTTGACATAGCTCTCTGTCTCTTCAGGACGTCCTGTTGGGAGTAGCCAAGTAAAAAAACAACCTGATTGACCCATAAATTATTGTAGAAAAGATTTTACACTTTGTTAGTTAATTCACTGAAAAAGCTTCTTTTATTGTTTCAGAACCCCTCCTTATCAAAATGATCCAATAGTCTTTCAAGTCTCAGCAATGGTTTTTTTTCTGTAAAATGCTTGTTGTGTCTGGATTGGATTCATAAGGTGAGGACAAAAGTGGAGTGATTACAACGAGATCAGCCAAGTGGACCTCAGGGAGTATGAGTTCCTTGACTAGGGCTGTTAACCTGGTCCAAACAGGGAGCACAGGCTGACAAATATAAACAGGAATGTCAGAGGTTCGGTTCACTGACAGCTGGCTCTGAGAAAGCTAGACCAGTGCCGAGTACTATGCATGTTGTAAATTAGTGACTGGATATCAGCTTCTGTGGAATTATCGTGACGCAAGAAAAACAATGCTCCTGAAGAAGTTTGTTCGTAACAGTTGTCTTTGAGTTAGGGTGAGCATTTCTGGAATCATGTCGTTATCTGAGAGGCTTGACTCATTTGATCTTGCCAGTATGTGCCTCGGGACAGCAAAAGAATTCAGTAAGAGAACTTACAGGCCTGTATCCAAGACTGTGTACAGCTGGAAAGGCACAGTTACATCGGATTTGGAACAATTAAATTGACCAGCAACATCCAAATCAGAACCAATCAAAGTAAGCATCAGGTCAAAAGGTCTCATGTTTCTAATGGAGGTTGATACCAGTGCAGCGGAACCAATCTTCAACATAATTCATTCAGGACTCCAGCCCTTAAGTTCACACAAGACTTCAGCTACACTGAGAACCTATATCAAGGAACCTTTACAGATTAAGGGGACAACTTCAGTTCCACTCTGATATGAGAAGCAGCTGATTCAATTACCATTGATTGTTGTAAAAGGATTGGACCCAAGCCTAATGGGGTGAAATTGGTTGGATAAGATTCACTTTGTTTGACACAATATTTTTCAATTAGAAAATGGCTGCCTGAATGAAGCCCTAATAAAATACCTGGACATTTTTCAGGATGGTCTAGGGACAATCAAAGGAGCCGAGGCCAACTTGCATGTTGACCAGGAAGCAATTCCACAATTTTGCAAGGTCCACCCAATGTCATCTGCCTTACGGGGAAATGTAGAGGTATAAATCAGAAGGCTGGGAAGTGAAAGAATCATCACACCAGTCCAGTTTGAGAAATGGACGCCACTAGTTATACCCAATGTGAAGCCTGATGGGCTGGTTCACCTTTGTGGAGATTTCAAACCAACAGTCAACTACTTCTCACAGCTGGATAAATACCCAATCCCTCACATGGAGGAGTTATACAGAAAGCTGGAAGTGCCAACATTCACAAAGCTGGACATAAGCCATGTATACCTGCAATTGTAATTAGATGAGGATTCCTTGAAGTATGTTACAATTAATACCCATAAGGGTTTGTACTAATACAAGCAGTATTTCGTTCGGCTAATTGATTAGTCGGATAATCGATTTAACCTTAAACAAGGAAAGCCATACTGATCTAATGCTGCACTCTAACGGAGAGTTTGTTTAAATCTATAATTTTGAAGAGTCTGCTATTTAAACAAACTAATCTTTGCATTCTCCAAATTACACGTTGAACTGCAAAGGACTAAACCCTTAACATCATTAAATATATGAAATCACAGCATAGCAAATTCCAGAACAGCTTCTACAATCACAAGAGCATCTGTCAGTTTCCACTGAACTCAGTGTTACGATAGAAAGACAGAAAGCTAGAAAGACTGCCTCGCTCAGGTGTTTACTTTCTCTGCCATTTTTTTCATGAAAGGCCCGGTAAAGTGATGGGAATAAAGCACCTACTTTTGCAAAGGGCTGTGTAACTAACTCTTACGTAAAAACATTCCAGTTGTTGTTACTTGAGGTTAGACTAGATTCCCTACAGCGTGGAAACAGGCACTTCAGCCCAATGAGTCCACACCGACCCTCTGAAGAGTAACCTACCCATTCCCCTCTGACCAATGCACCTAAACTACAGGCAATTTAGCATAGTAAATTCACCTGACCTGCATATCTTTGGACTGTGGGAAGAAACCCCACAGACACAGGTAGAATGTGCAAACTCCACACAGACAGTCACCCAATGCTGGAATTGAACCTGGTGCTGTGAGGCAGCAGTGCTAACCACTGAGCCATCATGTGCTTGTGTCTCTTTGCTTTTGCTGCACTTTCACATGGTCTTCAGTACAGGTAATCCAAATACACTTACCTCTTTGAGATCTTGTTCGGATAATCCGAAATTTGAAATTCGGATAATTGATATTCAGATAATTGAGGTTCCTCTGTATATGAAAATGCCATTTGGAGTATCATCAGCCCATGCAATTTTTCAGTGGACGATGGAAAACACTTTACAATGTCTACCCCAGGTCACCATTTATCTAGGTGATGTGCTAATTACAGAGATGACCAATAAAGAGCACTTAAAGAACTTGTATTTAGACATTTCTTCAAGGTGGGCATACACCTTAGAAGGGAAAAATGTGTGTTCCAGCCTCCTCAAGTGGCCTACCTGGGCTACAGAGTTGACAAGACTGGGTTACACACATTAATACCAGAGCTTAGGTCTTTCCTTGGATTAGTGAATTATTACATAAAGTTCAGACATAACCTGGCACCCTTACATCTACTATTGAAAAAGGGTCAGCCTTGTAAATGATCTCGTAGCCAATATGTAGAGTTTAGGGAAGTGAAGAAGCAGTTGTCAACATGTAAGGTGTTGTCATGCAAGATCTGGTCCTGACACGAGATGAATCCCAACACAGTATCAGAGTAGTGTTGCCTCACAGATGGACCAATGGAAAGGAACGTCTGATCACATGTGCTTTGGCTGATGCAGAGCGCAAATACGCCCAGATAGTGAAGGAAGATTTACCGGTCATCTTTGGTGTGAGAAGGTTTCACCAAAGCTTTATGGACACAAATTTGTAATAATAACAGTCCATAAACTCCTGCTAAGGCTACCCAAAAAAGTCAAGGCTGTACCACCCACAGCTTCATGTCAAATTCAGCAGTGGCTCTCATTCTAAGTGTATACAATTGCAAGTTGGAACACCATTTGGGAGGCCAAGCAAAAATGCAGATACTCCGCCAGTAGTGCTGCCACTTGAAGTGTCCGATCTGGTTTTAAACTTTCTGCACACCCTTCTGGTCACCGCTGACATTATCGGACCGTGGACACAAAAAGATCTGGTCCTGGCAAAAAAACTGAAACAGTTGGTGGTGACGGTGGAAACCAATGGCCATCACAACCAGAACTGAAACCTTTTTGGACCCAATTTGACCAGATCACAGAAGGGGATAGCATTTAATTATGGGGAGCAAGAGTGATTGTCCTGAGCAAAGGTCACTGTCAGACACTGGCTGACGTCCATCAGCATCATCCATGGGTATCCAAAATGAAGATGTAGGCAAGAAGTTATGTCTGCTGGCCAGGATTGGATTTAGATACAGCCGCATTGATGGGGCAATGCCCAGAATGCCAACACGGATGACATTTAGCTTCAACAGTTTCCACATATTCATGGGAATGGCCAGATAAACCCTGGACTAGATTACACATCGACAATACTGGCCCTTTTATGGGGTCAACATACTTAGTCTTTGTGGACTTAGAGTGGTTGGTAATACATGGGCTCGAAGTCTGAGATGAACATGGCTGATGTTGCAGTCTTGATGGCTTTATCCCTAAAGAAGAGGATAAATTTCTTTCAAGACACTCTAGGTGCAAGGGGCAGGCTATGGTTCGATACATGCTGCCTGTATCCGAAGATGAGTCGGGAGAACTGGACCCAGTGCAAACAAAAATCCCAGTAAAGACTCAAGAAAAAGAACATGCCTACATCCCTGGGCTCAGAGGTGGAGGAATGCAGTGATTGTAATGAGATCAGCCAGGTGCACCTCATAGAATATGAGTTCCCTAATCGGGGCTGTTAACCTGGAGACAGACTCTTCAGTCCAACTTGTCCACGACGAATAAGTTTCCCAAACTAAACTAGTCCCATTTGGTTGCATTTGGCCCATATCTCTCTAAAGCTTTCCCATTCATGTCCAAAGAGGGAGCCCTGGCTGACACTGACAGAGAAGAACAAGAGTGTCAGAGGTTTTGTTCACTCTGAGAGCTGGCTCTGAGGGAGCTGGATTAGTATCAAGTATTATGCATGTGTAAATTAAGGATGACTTGGTGATGGGATACTGGCCTCTGTGGAGTTACTTTAAAAAAAGCATCATTAATGGAATCAATGTATTATGAAGTACTCTGAACTAAATTGGGTTGGAAATGGAGAAGAGTTACGATAATGACAAAGAAAACCATATGATATTTTATTCAGTTTAAACGCAACCAAATAATGTAGACACAGAACAGTTGTTTAATTTGAAAAAAAGATAGAATGTTGTTCGACCAATGCAAATTTTCACCAAGAAAACAATATTAAATATTTTTATATACACAATACTGTTTTCCACCTATGCCCTTAATTGCTCATAAATTTCTTTTCACACACAGTATATAATGGCTTAATCATGATTGTAGATAAAAGTTTTCAAATAATTTATTTAGAGTAAATTTGAATAATTTTAAATAATACCTGGTTGACAATTGTAGTAGCCAAACTAATGATCAACATTGACATATGTCAGTCAAACTTCTTAATAATTTTGTTATGCCAACTAGACATTATATTAACTTGCATAATTTATGAATTCATACCATGGAATTCATTTAATAATGGAAGAGCTTTTCACTATTTATGGCATTTCACCTGTTAACAAAATACCAAGAATGTGTGGTGAAAGAACAGAGATGTCATTAATGGTAATGAAAAAGCTACTTAAAATGATGGACCTGAAATAATAATGTTTTAAAGCATGTCAAACAGCTAATCAGCGATTTAACCAATGTTAGAAAGTTTAAGAAAACAGTGCAATACATAAGTATTTTCAATACTGGCCAGCATTAGTTTACAGGAGACATTAGGTTTAACATATGTGTTTACTTTGAGAATGATGAAATGTGTAGTTCTGGGTCTCGCATCTCAGAAAGGACATATTGACCTTTCAGAGGTTACCGTTCAGATTCCACAGGACAATACAAAGCTTAAAGGCTTGGTTTATAAAACAGATTACGTAATCTAGGCTTGTATTCCTTCTTGCATAGCAGATGAAGGGATGATCTCATTGATGTGCTTACAGTGATGAAGGATTTGATCAAGTGGAGAGAGAGAAACTATTTTCTCGAATAGGGCAATCCAAAACAAAGTAACATAACCTTAAAATTAGAGACAGCAATTCAGGGACAGTATCAGAAAATCTTTCTCCAAAGAAAGAGTAGTGGAAATTGGGAACTTGCTCCTCAAAAATTTGAGTGTACGTTCATTATAAATATCAGAACTGAGGTGGTTGGATTTTTGTGAAGCAATAGTGTAAGACATTACATCATTAGGGTGGGGGAGGGGTGGCATGAGAGATGGAGTTGAGAAATAGGTCTGTCATGATCTGTTTGACTATTTTATTGCTGCTAAGTTCATTTTTATACTGGTAAAGATTCAAAATAAACCCGTACTAATATTGTACCATTACCAGCTGTCTACTTGCAGTGCAGCAGTTTGTAATCTTATATTGTTTTGCAGCACAAGCAAACCAGAAGATAAGTGATTTGTTTCCTTAATTCCATGTCAAATAAATAAACTTTAGTTTTGTTTTTAGTTTGCTTAATTACCAGTCAATATAAATTGCTTGCGCTGACCTTTAAAACCATGTCATTCTTATGGAATCAACATCTCACCATGTCATAATGAGATTACTTTGTCCAATCCTGCTATGATATGCAAATGAACACAAGCACTATGTAATAATCACTGTTGTAACACAGAGGATTAATTTATTATACATGCTATGTGTGAAGACTTTAAAAAATCTATGCTGACCTTCGAAGTGGCAAAGGGCAATAATGAACTTTCATTACACTGTCCGCACAGAAGCCTTTAGTTCTTGAGTGCCTGTGACTTTTTAACGACTTTATTTTAATTCAGTCCAAGTGTCCTGTCAGAGTTATTTGAGAATACATCAATTTTACAGAGGAAAATTTTAGAAGAAATTTTTTTAGACTGTAAAGCAGCTGTGCCTTCAGTACAATGCATTAAGTGGTTTATTCCTTTTAGATAGTTAAATTGTGCATGAAATGTAGCCTGGTGTAAGGGCTCCAAATCTGGCCTGATTAGTGAACATCTGTTACATTGGAAAAATTCATGTCTACCCTAATTAGCTGTCAGGCTGATGTACATCAGATCTGATAGTGAGGGATCCACTACTGTGTAAGTAAAACAGGTTTCTCTCCTATACTGTCACCTGCCCTTTCTAATCTCTTTAACTGGTGTACCTCTATAATTAGAGATTACACAAAATACAATGGATTGGGCTTTGGTCAGCGTTAGTCCCATCTGTGCATTATCTTTTATTCCTAGCAACCATAGTTGTCAGAAAGCAGTTCTTTTACTTAGGCCATCACCTCTAGATCTAATCATTAACTACTTCTGAAGATGAAGATGGTCTTCTACACCTTGTAAAGACTGAAAGAAAATCCATACATGTCTGACTACTTTGTCTTCATTGAATAAAGGCATATCTCGGCAGAATATTAAATATAACAATGAACTGTAAGATTGTCAGGAACAGTCATCAATTATTGACAGAAATATTATGTTGTTCAAAATGACAACAGGTGAGCGTCTTGCAGCACTGGAAAGAAGTCATGGTGATTTTTAGTATTTCAAAATTTTTCATAACTAGTTTCCTATCATTAATAAAATTGCATTAAAAGCTGTATAAGATGAAGGACTGATTTGAACTGGAGAATCCAAACTTATATTTAAGCTACCAGCAACTTTAATAGCCTTTCAGAATGTACTGTCTAACAAGAAACTGGGTTGTCTGATCATATTAGATTCAAGAATTGGCCATATGGACACCATTCTGTAGCATCAATTGGATGTAAACCTGCCCTCTTCACAACACCCTAAAAGGGCCCATTTCCACTTTTCAATTGTTAAGTCAAACGTCCTGCTGTAGGAAGGATATTATTAAATTAGAAAAGGGTGCAGAAAAGATTTACCAGGATGTTGCCAAGATTGGAGGGTTTGAGTTGTAAGGAGAGGCTGGATAGGCTAGGAGTTGATTGATTGGAGTGTAGGAGGTTGAGGGGCAACTTTGTAGAGGTTTATAATATCACTAGAGCCATTGATAAGTTGAAGATCTTTTCCCTAGAATTGGGTATTCAAACCTAGGGGACATATTTTTAAGGTGAGAGGAGAAAAATTTAAAATGGACATGGGGCAACTTTTTCACACAGAGGGTGGTTCATATGTAGAATGAACTGCCAAAGGAAGTGGTAGATTTAGGTACAGTTACAACATTTAAAAGACATTTGGATAGGTACATTAATAGGAAAAATGTAGAGGAGTATGGGCCAATGCAAGAAAAAGAGACTAGTTTAGTTTGGGAAACTTGTTTATCATGGACATGTTGGACCGAAGAGTCTGCTCCTATGCTGTATGACTCTATGACTCTAAAAGTCAATTTCAATTATTGAATGTACATCTGTGAGCAATCAGGTGAATGTTGTTTTCTGAAATGTTCAGCTATGTTTACGTTTGAGGAATGGATCACCCAACGTTATACTGCAAATACTTAGCATTACTAACTATTGCTAACTACATTGCATGGGAACAGAAGGTTGGTTCTTTTCAGGTAAACCTACTGCTTTATAGGCAATGAATGGCAGCAATGTAAAAGAGGCTGACATAGGTAGAAAAAGGAATGTGGTCCTGCAGGCAGCTTTTAAGGTGTTAGGAAGAAGTTAAATAAGCAACCTCAGATTTCATGTTCTCAAGATTACTCCCAGTATCATAAACCAGTAAGCATAAAAATAGAAGGATAGAACAGATGAACGCATAGCTCGAAAGATAGTGTGGGGGAGACATGTATAAATTCTGGTGACATTAAAAGCTTTTCTGGTAGAGATGGAAGCTAGGGACTGCATCTCAACAGACGTAGGATCAGTGTCCTGGTGGAGCAGATTGTTGGTGTTGTTGAGATATGTTTAACTAACAATTCGCAACAGAATGGCTACCAGGATATAAAATTAGAAAGAAAAATTTGGTGCACAAAGCAGATAACACTAGATTAAGAACTAGTCAGGTATTGGATGGACTTAAGGTTTGGGGAGATAAAAGAAGAGGAGCAGGAGGCAGAAAGTGAACTCATTTAGACGAGATGATGGCAGACCAGAACTCTGCCACCTTTTCATCTTTGCCCTTAGTTCTAGGTGGGAAGACCAAAACTTGACTGTGCTGACTGACCACAAATTGAGACTCTTATGTGGTCAATTAATGACCATTTAAAGGCAGCAATTATCAGCTCCAGACGGGACAAGAAAGACTTTGCCTACCTAACTTGTAAACCAGTGAGGGCAGGCTCTCAGTTGGTGGCAGGATGGGGGTGGCTGGATAATGACCTTAGATCTGGACTAACTTATGGACAAGCAGAGCTCAAAACCTAGGCATGGGGTGATCACAGAGAGCCACACCCGGCCTTCGTTTCTGACTTTGCTGACCCCTTCCTCCCATGACCCCTAACCCTAGAAGTGCTCAAACTGCGCTAACCTTTCACATTTGGAGTCCAGGGGCTGATTTTCCAGCAGCAACCAAAGCTTCTGCTGTGGCACTGCCCAGTTCTGGAATTGATGGCTTATAAATGGCCAGAAGCTCCAAGTAGTTGGGGGGCATTTTTGACTTAGTGGGCCATCGGTTTCCCACCTGTGACCTCTTCTGCTTTTGGCCTTAGCCTGAGAACAGTAAAATCCCTACCCAAGTTGAAATTAGGCTTGCAGTGCAAATAAAATTGGCATGATGCAGTCAAAATATGACGCTATGGAGACAAGAGTAGTCAGAGACTATGAACTCAGCAGCAAGCAACTCGGTTCCTAACTTGCCAGAGCCCTGCCCACCATCTACAAGGCATAAGTTAGGAATATGTAGAAATACTCCCCACTTGCCTGGCACAGTGGCTGAGTGGTTAGCGCCACTGCCTCACATCACCTGGGACCCAGGTTCAATCACAGCATCGGGCGACTGTGTGGAGTTTGCACATTTTCCCTATGTCTGCGTGGGTTTCCTCCAGGTGCTCCAGTTTCCTCCCACAATCCAAAGAGATGCAAGTTAGGTGAATTGGCCATGCTAAATTGCCCATAGTGTTCAGGGATGTGTAGGTGCAATAGTCAGGGGTAGATATAGGATAATAGGGCAGGATAATGGATCTGGGTGGGTTACTCTGCGGAGGGTCAGTGTGAACTTGTTGGGCTAAAGACCCTGTTTCCACACTAGGGTTTCTATGAGATTACTTGTAAAGTCCACCACCACAAGTGGCTCGAAAGGAGCACTACTGATTGAGCTGGTCAAATCCTAAAGGACTTTGTTGTTAGACTGGGGCTACAGCAGGTGAGAAGAGAACCAACAAGAGGATAAAACATATTTAAGATCATAAAAATAGGAGTAGGCCATCTGGCCGTGCCCTTCAATAGAATCATAGCTGGTCTGCCACTCCTCACATCTACTTTCCTGTACTTTCTTGGGAACACTTGCTACCCGCTACTGATCAAGAATCTATCTGTCTAGCCTTAAACATACCCAAGGACTCTGCCCTCACAACTCTCTGTTGGCAAGGAATTCCGAAGACTCACAACCCACTGAGAAGAAATTCATCCTCATCTCAGTCTAAATCAGCACTCCCTTATTCTGGGATTAATGCCTCTGGTCCAAGGGTCTACCACAAGTGGAAACATTCTCTCAGCATTTACCCTGTCAAGTCCCTTAAGAATCCTAGATGTTTCAATGAGATCACTTCTCATTCTTCTAAATTCCAATGTGTAGAATCCTAACCTGTTTAAGCTAGGACAGCCCCTCCACACCAGGAATCATTCCAGTGGACCTTCTCTGAACTACCTCTAATGAAATGAAATCTTTCCTTAAATAAGGGGACTGAACTGCTCACAATACTCCAGAGGTGGTCTCACCAGCACCTTGTACAGTTGCAATAAGACTTCCCCACTCTTACACACCAACCTCCATCTTCATCAATCTGCTAATGTATCTGTCCATGACAGTATCAGTAATAGTGACCATTGCATAGTCCTTGTGGATTGAGAATATCTTATACTATGTTGTGTAATTGGCCAGGTTGGACTTGCTTTCCTTTTTGTGTACAGGACATGTAAGGGCAATTTTCCACATGGTCGTTGTGACCGTGGTGGAACAGCTTGACTAGTAGTGTGCCACGTTCTGACTATCACCACACTAAATGGGATGGACTTCGAACAGATCTAGCAACGCATGAGGTGCTGTGGGCCATTAGCAGCAGAACATACTCAAAAACAAACTTTCACCTGTCCCGGCATGTTCCCCCCACTCAAACCATTACTGTCAAGCCAGGAAATCAGCCCTGGTTCAGTAGAGAGTGGAGGAGTGCATGCCAGGAGCAGCACCATACCTACTTAAAAAAACAAGGTGTCAATCTGGTGAAGCTACAAAATAGCATAAGCAACAAGTGATATATAGAGATAAACCAATCCACAACCATAGAACAGATCTAGGCTTGCAAGCCTACCATATCTAGTCATGAATAAATGACCAAATTAAACAAATCACAGGAGGACGATGCTCCAAAATTATCTCCGTCCTCAATAATGGGGTAGCCTAGCACATCAATGCAAAAGATAAGGCTGCATTTACAGCAATTCTCAGCCAGCCAGACAGATGTGCAGAGTGGAAGATTCGTCTTGGCCTCCTTCCAAGGTCCCCAATATTACAGATGCATCTTCAGCAATTTGATTCACTCCACATGATATGAATTAACATTTAGAGGCACTAGAAACTGCCATGGCGAAGGAGCCTGACAATATTCTGGCAGTTGTGCTGAAGGCTTCGGCTTCAGAACGTGGCACACTACTAGTCAAGCTGTTCCACCACGGTCACAACGACCATGTAGAAAATTGCCCTTACATGTCCTGTACACAAAAAGGAAAGCAAGTCCAACCTGGCCAATTACTACCCTTTCATTCGACGTGACGGCACTGTTCACTTCGATTGACAAAACCCTAGCCAGAGAAACAATAGCCAACCTACTGGACATACAGAACAGAAAACAGGACCTATCAACAAAGACAGCATACTTAAACTACTGGACTTGTGCCGCACAATACACTTCACATTCAACAACCAGATATACGAACAAATCAACGGAACACCCATGGGATCACCAATCTCGGGACTCATAGCAAGGGAATTATGCAAAGGTTAGAACAAACAGTCCTACCACAAATTCAACACAAACTCTGGGTCAGATATGTCGATGACACGTTTGTAATCATTAAAAACACGGAAATAGAAAAAACACACCGGACCATCAACGCCACACTCACAGGAATCCAATTCACGAGAGAAGAAGAAAAGGATAGCCAACTCCCATTCCTAGACGTGATAGTACAGAGAACACCAAACGGAGAATTCACTTAAGGTTATTAAAGTTTGGGTGCTCGTTGTTGTGGTTCTGTTCGCCGAGTTGGAAGTTTTTGTTGCAAACGTTTCGTCCCCTGGCTAGGCGACATCATCAGTGCTTGGGAGCCTCCTGTGAAGCGCTTCTGTGGTGTTTCCTCCGGTGTTTATAGTGGTCTGTCCCTCCCGCTTCCGGTTGTCAGTTTCCGGTTGCCGGAAGCGGCAGGGACAGACCACTATAAGCACTGGAGGAGACATCAAAGAAGCGCTTCGCAGGAGTCTCCCAAGCACTGATGATGTCGCCTAGCCAGGGGACGAAACGTTTGCAACAAAAACTTCCAGCTCGGCGAACAGAACCACAACATACCCCTTGTTTCATTAGAGTCAGTCTCGGTACCAGAAACTTGGCTGCTCATGCTACATTCCCCTGAGAGTTCATCCACAAACTCCATCAACAAACACATCGACCTGGACCCAATATACCAACCACTACAGTGGACAGCTGAAACTGACAACCGGAAGCGGTAGGGACAGACCACTATAAACACCGGAGGAAACATCAAAGAAGCGCTTCGCAGGAGGCTCCCAAGCACTGATGATGTCACCTAGCCAGGGGATGAAATGTTTGCAACAAAAACTTCTAGCTCGGCGAACAGAACCACAACAACGAGCACCCAAGCTACAAATCTTCGCACAAACTTTGAATTACTACCCTTTCCGTCCACTCTCGATCATCAGTAAAGTGATGAAAGGTGTCATTAATAGTACTTTCAAGCAGCACCTTCTCAGCAACGATCATCTCACTGATGTTCACATTGGGTTCCTCCAGGGCCACATAGCTCCTGACTGCATTACAGTCTTTGTTCAAACATGGAGGAAAGAACTGAATTCCAGAGGTGAGGAGAAAGTGAATTTGACTTGAGTATGGCATCATGAAGCCCTAGGAAAACTGGACTCAGTGGGAATCGAGGGAAAATTCTCCATTGGTTGAAGTCATATTGGTGCAATTTGAGATGGTTCTGGTTGTTGGAGGTCAGTCATCTCAGTTCCAAGACACCTCTGCTGGAGTTCCTCATAACATCCTTAGCTGATTCATCAATGACCTTCCCTCCATTATAAGATCTGATGTGAGGATGTTCACTGATGATTTCACTATGTTCAGCATCATTTATAACACCTGTGATAGTAAAGCAGTCCATGTCCAAAGCAAGATATGGACAAGATCCAGGTTTGGACTGACAAGTCACAAGTAACATTTGCACTGCATAAATTCCAGGTAATGACCATCTCCAACAAGGATCTAATCATCACTGATTCCATGGTGTTACCATCACTGAACCCACCACTATGAACATCCTGGGGGTTACCATTGACCAGAAACAGAACCAGACTATTCATATAAATACAATGGCTACAAGAGCAGGTCACAAGCTAGGAATACTGTGGCAAGTAACTCACCTCCTGATTTCCCAAAGCCTGTCCTCCACATATAAGACACAAGTTAGGAGTGTGATGGAATAGTGTCCACTTACCTGAATGAATGCCGCTCCAACAACACTCAAGAAGCTCGACATCATCCAGGACAAAGCAGCCCACTTGATTGGCACCACATCCACAAACATTCACTTCCTCCACCTTTAATGCTCAGTAGTATCAGTGTACACAGTCTACAAGGTACACTGCAGAAATCATCAAGAACTGTTTAGTCATCATATTCCAAATCCAATGACTTAGAGTTTTCTGAGGAGGTGAAAGCAGGAAAGAAAAGGGAACCTGTAATGTAATATATTTGGATTTCCTAAAAGACTCTGATAAAGTAACATGCATAAGGCTATTTATTAACTCTGTTAGTTTCAAGATTATTGTGGAAAAAGATAAGGTTGGGTTTAACTTCAAAGTTCTAAACTTGAGGAGGGCCAATTTTAATCAAATTAGCTGTGATTTGTCCAGAGGAGACAGGGATACTTTTAGGTAAATCTGTGTACAGCAGTGGGCTGCATTCAAGAAGGGAAATCAGAGGGTACAGTGCCCAAACACTCCAATAAAAATGAAGGGTTGGACCAACAAATCCTGTCGACCCTGATAATCC
>NC_057714.1:28797478-28804079 GCF_004010195.1 Chiloscyllium plagiosum
GGGGGGGGGGGGTGAATGATGTGAGTCTTGTTGTTTTATTGATTATGTGCCACATACCTTGTAAAGAAATACATCTTTGATATGTCGTTTAATCTCTTAAAAAGGTAGAGGCATGTAACAAACACATCTTTTATTTTTCTTTGTTTTGGATTATGGATCTAAATACGAAGAGGACTGTTTTGAATGAAGGATTGTGGAAGGAGTTGTTGCACTTCTAAAAACAAGTTACTGGAATTTAGTAAGAGTTGTGTTTTTACTTCGAGAGGGATGGGAAGAGATTACTTCCTTTATAAGATTAACCTCGGAATTCTGGAATTATCATTGGCCAAGCACAATCTGATTGTTGACTTTTTCCAGGAGGTTGTAGCAATGTTACAATGGAATCTGGCAAAATCCTTGAACAAATCTGTGGTACTTGCCCCTCATTCCATTTCTTCAATGTTTAAAGACAAAATTGATGCTTATTTGGTGAGTACAGTAAGCCACAAATTGTGCACCTCCAGACTTTAAGGAGTCCAGTCCAATTAAGTAAGTAATTGGCAATTTAATTAGAAAGACATTTTACAAGCTCTAAAAAGAAAAAAAATGTGAATATTGGAAATGAGGAATACAGAACAAGTACATTTGCATCTGAATAGAGAAGAAACAGGCTGTAGATGGTATTACAAACTTGAGTTTAAATGACATTGCGACTGTGGAGATTGGAGAAGAGACAGTATTAGTGGTATGTACCATTTTAATCAGGTAGTCTATAATTTGCATAATATAGTAGAACCTCTTCACAACACCTCTCTGAATAATGTAATTCTGCTTATTGTGTTACTTTTAATGCATTACAAAGCATCTTTACATATACATTATATAGTCAACTCTT
Source organism: Chiloscyllium plagiosum (assembly GCF_004010195.1). Lineage (NCBI taxonomy): Eukaryota > Metazoa > Chordata > Chondrichthyes > Orectolobiformes > Hemiscylliidae > Chiloscyllium > Chiloscyllium plagiosum. Next base: position 28,798,353 of record NC_057714.1, read on the forward strand.
CCAGCGGGGGGCACACTCAACTGAATCTGATCCACTTAATTTTCCCATTTTCTTCTCCTTATGGTTTGGACCACTCATCTACCCCGTGCAGTTCCTTTATCCTCGATTCTTCAATACAGGTCTTCAATGTTCCTTATTGAAATGAGCAGAAAGAAGGTGCAGCATAGTCCAGGAAACTGAGCGTTAAATAAGGTAAGCAATGATTGGCCTAGAAATCTTTTGAACTACCCTACTGAGTACAGAGGAACCTCGATTATCTGGCATTCGATTAACCGAATTTCAGATTATCCGAACAATATCGCAAGGTCCCGATTCTTGTCTAACTATGTTATCCAGCATTCAATTATTTGACATTTGATTAACCGAACGAAATACTCCCCACCCGTGTCCTTCGGATAATTAGGATTCCTCTGCAGTTGTATGAGGTGGAGCGGAAAGAGATTGATCAGCACAGTTGAATCGTCTGTCAATTATAGATTGCAGTGATCTTGCTTTCGATAGGCTTTGGTGCAGCAACAGAATTCCATTGAACAGCCACATGCACTCTTGTCCGTAGAAGTGGAAGAAGGCCTGGGTAGTCAAGAACTTAGATTTGCACTGCTAGCTCCCATACATTGAATTGTTTACATTGTTTTCATTGCTTGTTTACATTGAATTCGGTCATTGGTCACCTGAAGTGAAGGCCTCAATTATTGAGACTCCAGGTAGTGACCGAAACTGCATTCACTGATGTTCTGCTGATTCCAGACTCCAAGGTAGTTTCAGTTTTCTTCATGAACTGTTGCAACCAGCCATTAAGTATGAATTATAAACCTGTATATTTGCTACTGTTCATACAGAGACTACATGCCAGGGACTTATCTGGAATCACATTGAAGTGGTCTGTAGGGCATTTATGTAAGTGACAATTCTACATCATCAACTGTCTGTACACAAGTAATAGAAGGCAAAAGCCAAATCTGGTTTCTGAATGTACTAGACCAATAAACATTCCAATAACAAAGACATATTGTACCATTGACAGCCAATAAGGTTTCCGATGTAAGTAAGTAATAACTGTATCTCTTGAAGTTCTCCCACTGGTAGAAGTTATTAACAGGGGACACTTTAATCTACATGGTAAAGTTCACAACATGTAACTGACAAGCACAGTAGCAATACTTTGAAGACAGCAATCATAGAAACCCCACAATGTGAAAGCATGCCATTTGGTCCATCAAGTTCCCTAGCACTGCAAAATTAGATTACGTTAATTATTTTAAAATATGTAGCAGTCCGGTATTCTTTAAGTGAGCATAACCAATAGCAATAAATTAACTGGGATTGTAAATATCAGTGATCTTGAATAAGTGCACAAAATAGTGTCACCTCAGATTATTTGATTGTACTCATTCACATCATGTGTAGTCATTGTAAGTTCAACGCTCATGCCAGGCATCAAAATTTTCAAGCAGTAAACCATTGATCCATCTAGTCTATCCATCCATCTTCCTGGAATATTACATTCATGTACTTACAATTTTATAAATGAATAAATAAATACATAAATAATTAAATTTGAGGATGTTCAGGTGAGGTCTCCTTTGGAGTACTGTGTTTGGTTCTGACCTCCCTGTTATGGGAAGGATATTATTAGGCTGTTCAGAGTTCAGAAGATATTTACCAGGATGTAGCTGGGAATGAAGGGTTTGAGTTAAAAGGTGAGGCTGCATAGGCTGGGAAGTATTTCACTGAAATGTAGGAGGTTGAAAGGTGACCTTACAGAGGTTTATTAAATCATGAAGGGCATAAATAAGGTGAATGGCAAGTGTCTTTTCGGAGGCTGAGGGGTGACCTTATAGAGGTCTACAAAATTATGAGGGGCATGATAGGATAAATAGACAAAATCTTTTCCCTGGGGTCGGGGAGTCCAGAACTAGAGTGGCATGGGTGGGTTGGACCAAAGGGTCTGTTTCCATGCTGTACATCTCTATGACTCTATGACTATGACTAGGAGATATATTTTTAAGGTAGGAGGAGAAAGATCTAAAAAAGACATGAGGGGCTTTTTTTCTACAGAGTGGTTCATATTTGGAATGAGCTTCCAGAGAAACTGATGGATGCAAGACGTTTAGATAAGTAAATGGATAAGAAATATTTGGAGGGTGATGGGCCAAATGCAGGCAGGTGGGACTAGTTTAGTTTGGGATTATGGTCAGCATGGACTGGTTGGACCAAAGCATCTATTTCTGTGCTGCATGATGCTATAACTGTAAGTAACTCTGGTCACGTTTTCTACCTGAAATTTGGCTTGTCATTTGTGAATAATTTTATACATTTAGTTCCACCATCTCTGCTGTACCAAATGTTTATCATCTGTCTTCTGAACAAATATTGTATTGCATCAAAAATACAATTTTTGTCAAAGTATTTTGTGTTGCATGCGTCAGGACAATTTCAAGAACACTAATAAAGGGGAAAACAAAATGCCATGTAGCTTCCAATACAAACAAATGTGCCACACTGTAGGTTTGACAGACAATCCTATGATCACACCTGAAATAAAGTTCAACTACCACATTATCCATTTTGCTTGGTGGTTGGATAATTCTAAATGTCTGAAGAATTGTGTTGTCAGCTCAGTTAGGATTATTGTTTTGGCTCCCAGTGTGGCACACTTAAATGTGATTTAAACTACATATATTCGTACATAGGGCAGTTTTCTCTGCAGACAGAAAGAGCATCCACTTAACCTGTTTCAACTTAATAAAATCAAATACAGCATTTGCTGCCTCACTTTCCAGAGCAATGCCTTCACCTAACAAAATCAACCTGCGTGACGTACAATCAAAAGGAATGGCCTGGCAGTTAACTGTCAATCATCACTAACTGGTACATTTCTATGACAATGTGCTTACAATTTAGAATTCACCTGCCAACTAATTTGCACTGTCCTCTCATACTGTTAAATGTTGTTGTTTTTTCCTTCTTTATTGACATTCCTGCAAATTCTTCTGCTCACTGCAAGATGAAAAGCTACAATAAAATGCTTTTTTCATATTGTAGTCAAGTTCTATATCACCAATCAACTATTTGGAAAAAAATTGCCCAAATGTTCTATTTTGTTGTTGTCCATAATTTAAAGTTATATCCCATTGATATTGAATTTTGTACACAGCAGAAATATATAATTAAATCTACATTCTCCATTTGAAATAATTCCCTGCGTCACATTCACTCCTTCTTTTCAAGAAAGCAAATTGTCTGTAGAACCAACCACTCATCATTACTTTATTTATTGCATCTGGCACCAATCTTTAAAGTGAAGAGTAAGGGCCTCTTGTGATGCAGTGTTAGTGTCCCTGTCTCTGGACTGGTGGGCCAAGGTTCAAGTCCCACCTACTCCAGAGATGTGCAATAATATCTCTGAACAGGTTGAATGGCAAAATGGGTTAAAGATAAAATTTAAGGCAATTCAGAGGCCAACAGAATGGCAGAGGTTAGGAGGTGTTTAGTTATTTACTTCGGTAGAAAGAATCAAAAACTTTTAAAATAGGTGTGTTGTGATAATTCTGTAAAGGATGAGCATCCTGATAGGCCATAATGAGAGCTTGTGATCAATGATATATTTCATATAATTCTCCACTGCTCAGCAAATTAATTATGTGTCTGATCTCCGTAGCATGATTTCAAACAATGTTATGCTCAACAGAAGTATTCCGTATTGGCAAGACTTTATGGTATTAGGTACCATATTTATAAACTACGGCTGTGCACCATTTCAAATGTTCCAAACGAGGAACTATCTTTGATGCATTACTGTGTAATTTCAAACAAACATTGCCTGAGAGAGGTGAGTTGGTGCTCGGCTTTGCATATTGTGACCCATTAACTTCCTGCAGGATGGGGTGGTGGAGTGGAGAATGATCCTCTTTTGCCAGGACTGCCAGAGGAGACCATGGCACGTGACACTGCTGGCCTCCTCTGGAATAGATACTAGGGCTCAGTACAGTGTCCATGATCCAAACAAAAGTGTATCAATTCCACAAGACGATTCATGGCCTTACACACTCCATTAGGGTAACTGCTACCATCTTTTCTCTGTTGCACTCATTTTAACTCTGCAATTGCACTCACCTCTCACTATGTCTCATATTTTACCCCTGTCATTATTTCATACAGCATCTTCTGCTTGACAAAGGGCAACTTTGGGTGGCACAGTGGCTCCGTGGTTAGTACGGCTGCTTCATAGCACCAGGGTCTCAGGTTCGATTCCAACCTCGGGTGACTGTCTGTGTGGAGTTTGCACATTCTCCCCGTGTCTGCGTGGGTTTCCTCCCACTGTCCAAAGATGTGCCGTTCAGGTGAATTGGCCATGTTAAATTGCCCATAGTGTTAGGTGCATCATTCAGAGGGAAATGGGTCTGGGTGGGTTACTCTTCGGAGGGTCGGTGTGGACTGGTTGGGCCGAAGGGCCTGTTTCCATACTGTAGGAAATCTAATCTACTTCTCTTACACTTTCACATAAGGCCATCTGGTTGAAGCACATGCACTGTGCTTGCTGCATACACTGCTAGCACTTGCTTTAGGTGCGACATTGACATAGCACAGCCATACCCCAATATGTCTGCCCACTAATGCTGGCAAATACTGACAAGCTGCCTGGCTTTCTGTCTGTGCAAGAGCACAAGGCAAGGCAGAGGTGCGATGAGTGTCTGAGTAAGCACAAGGTGAGTGGAAGCTGAGAAAGCAATGTAACAGCCCTGAGCTGCACTCTGTTCCAAAGCATGAGAAGGGTGCCTGGCTCTGTATGCAATGAAAGATGCTGGTGTGCTGCAAATTTCATTGATGGAGCGCTGAACTGGATTAGAAGTGTGTCGAAAAGGTGCCATGATAATACAGTGAGGCTTTGCTGTTGCTGAATTCCCTAGTGTCAGTGTTGCTGCCCCTGGAGCACACCCAGAGGTGTTGGGGAACGATGACCCCTGACATGAAGGCCCAGAAAATCTGCAAATGAGCTGCAGCTTCCAGGTAACCATTTCGCCTTTCTAGTCAGGGATTGGCACCCACCTAGTTTCTCACTGGTACCTGGAAAAATAGCGACTTGCACATAAATAAGGCAAGGTTAATAGTAATGAGATGTTCATGACTACAAATAGGGCCCTTGCCACTTATTATAAGATTCTGATCCAGTAAACTTAATGGAAAGGTCAGAATTATCTTAAATTCTGAAAATCTCATTTTGTCAGTCTTGAATTTTCTGCCATCTTATTCAACAGTACTCACTTCGCTCAGACACAGGCAACATTCTACCTATTATGTTCAAGTCTGAGCATTACACCTTCAGCAGATTATGAAGATTTTGGAGAGGGCATAGAAAAAAAACATTACCACAATGATCAAAGTTTGTGCGAAGATTTGTAGCTCGGGTGCTCGTTCCTGTGGTTCTGTTCGCCGAGCTGGAAGTTTTTGTTGCAAACGTTTCGTCCCCTGGCTAGGCGACATCATCAGTGCTGGGTACCCAATATACCAACCACGACAGCGGACAGCTGAAACTGACAACCAGAAGCGGCAGGGACAGACCACTATAAACACCGGAGGAAACAACAAAGAAGCGCTTCGCAGGAGGCTCCCAAGCACTGATGATGCCGCCTAGCCAGGGGACGAAACGTTTCCAACAAAAACTTCCAGCTCGGCGAACAGAAACACAACAACGAGCACCCGAGCTACAAATCTTCACACAAACTT
>NC_057714.1:28804379-28807003 GCF_004010195.1 Chiloscyllium plagiosum
AGCTCGTGTGCTCGTTGTTGTGGTTCTGTTCGCCGTGCTGGAAGTTTTTGTTGCAAACGTTTCGTCCCCTGGCTAGGTGACATCATCAGTGCTTGGGAGCCTCCTGCGAAGCGGCAGGGACAGACCACTATAAACACCGGAGGAAACATCAAAGAAGCGCTTCGCAGGAGGCTCCCAAGCACTGATGATGTCGCCTAGCCAGGGGACGAAAGAGAAATAATTCCTATTGCTGAAATCAGGGGACACTTGTCGGAGGCAATTTATTTTTATTCATTCATGAGATGAGGGCATCGTTGTCTAGGCAGCATTTATTGCCTATCCCTAATTACCCAGAGGACAGTTAAGAGTTAACCACATTATAGGCCAGACCAGGTAAGGATGGTAGTTTGCTTCCCTAAAGGACATAGTGAACCAGGTGGGTTCTTCTGACAATCGACAGTGGATTAATGGTCATCATTAGACTCTTAATTCCAGATTTTCTTTTTTTTTATTGAATTCAAATTCCACCATCTGCCGTGGTGGATTCCAACCTGGCTGCCCAGATTATTATCTGGGTTTCCAGGTTAACAGTGCAGTGATAATACCATGAGGCAATGGCCTAAAAGAATAGCAACAGAAGGAAAATGTATTCAGTGCAGCGAGTGGTTACGATGGTGGAGGTAGATTCAATCATGGCCTTTGAAAGGAAATTGGATAAAAAGTTGAAGATAAAAAAGTCAGGAGTATATGAAAGTGCAGGGCAGTGGGACTAGCTCGCATGCACGGAGCTGCCTTGGATATAATGGTCTACTTATATGCTTATATGCTCAAACCTTTCTATAATTTTAAAATTATTAAATGAATCTAAATTCAGCGACTGCTGTGGTCGGATTTGAACTTCATCTTTAGAGTGTTAGATCTCGCCCTCCAGATGACTACTCCCATTTCATTGCTACTCTGCTACTCTTACACTCAATAACCAATCCAAACATTTACCTGTGTCTTTTACAGAACAGCACAGAATATTCATCTTCAGTGTCTTGCTGCTGCATGAGTAGACCACAATTTTAAAATAAATAAAACAGAATGGGTTGTGTTTTAAATGAAGCATTTGCTGAAGTGAAATTGATCAATTGTTCAGATGTTCCAAGTGCTCAACACTGCCAGGTTGCAATGTATAATATAGTCCTCTTGTATTCACCATGCCAACCTCCCAAATATGGCTGTAACTTCTGTTTGGAAGACGGATGTGAGAATTCAGAGAAACCAAGTCCTGTCCCAACTCTCTCTTACAGTCATTGCATTTAAAATAAATAGCTATCTATTAATTTTGCAGCATAAAAATGGTAGAATGATTAGAACAAAAAAACCCTTCCTCTTTAATTTCTATTTGAAAGAATTTGTAGCTATATTTTTAAAAACAGAAGGTCATGAGCAAGGTTGAGAGCTTACATTGAAAGTTGTGTACTTGGAGGACATCGCTGAATTCTAATGCTGTGAAAAAGTGTCACAAATTTTCAAGGAGAGAATGGAGTGGGAGTGGAGGCACAGAAACACACTCATCTCTAATTAATAGCCCTTGAACTTTTTGTGGAGTTTCTGAGGAAGCCTGCAAGTAACTCCAAAATAGAAACTACCAGTCTGGTACACGTTGGCGCAGTTACAAAGTCCATTCCTAAGACCGTGTTTCCACAGCATTAGAATCTAGCAATGTCCTCCATGTACACAATTTTCAAAGTAAGCTCTCAACATTGCTTACGACGTTCTACATTTGAATAGTTTTAATATTTTACAGAAGGAAAGTTGTGCAATGCAAATTAAACTAAAGTTTGCTAATGTTAGTTATTCCATCTTAATTGTAAACTATTTGTTAGTATTAGTATATATCCTCATAAAATTTAATAATCTATCTTTTTGTGAAAAAACTCTGCATGTGTCTGAGCTGTTAGGGTTAGAATTACACATAAGGTCAGAGTTTGTTGCAAAGTTAAAAATCACACAACACCAGGTTATAGTCCAACAGGTTTAATTGGAAGCACACTAGCTTTCGGAGCGACGCTCCTTCATCAGGTGACAATGGAGGGCTCGATCATAACACAGAATTTATAGCAAAAATTTGCAGTGTGATGTGACTGAAATTATACATTGAAAAATTGATTGTCTGTTAAGCCTTTCATCTGTTAGAATACCGTGATAGTTTCACTTCTTTCATGTGTAAATCACAAAACCTTTTTTATAAAGTTGCATTCTCGGGTTAGCTGTTAACAATGGTGATAGTTAGACAATATGTTGAAGGCCATTCAGCCTCGGACCTTCGGGTGACCATCCTCCAAGGTAGACTTCGGGACAGGCAGCAGAGGAAAGTGGCTGAGCAGAGGCTGATAGCTAAGTTCGGTACCCATAGGGAGGGCCTCAACCGGGACCTTGGGTTCATGTCACATTACAGGGATCACCATTGCACTACACACACACACAAATATTCCAACACACACACACATTCTCACATACACACGGACACAGGGACACTCAGACGCGCACACACACACCCACACACACCCTTATAGACACACACACTCCTACACTCACACATGCACCCCCTCATAGACTTAAGACACTCTGCACTCACTACACACACACACACATAC
>NC_057714.1:28807384-28812259 GCF_004010195.1 Chiloscyllium plagiosum
GCTCCAAAAGCTAGTGTGCTTCCAATTAAACCTATTGGACTATAACCTGGTGTTGTGTGATTTTTAATTTTGTACACCCCAGTCCAACACCGGCATCTCCAAATCAGAGTTTGTTGCAGGTTTTGTAAAATAAAGATATTCATAAATGTTTGACCATGAGCATGAAGATACGACAATTCATTAAATATCATACTCAGACACTGTCTAGTCTGTGTGTCACAACACATACATGTGGCACTTGCAGTTTTACAACACTTTAGACATATTGTTACTTGTTGGTGAGTGTCATGGTGGATAAAGGCAAATTACATGTTCCCAATGATTAAATCATATCATTTGAGTGGAAGTAGTCCTGTTCTACCTGATTTCACCAGCAGCGAATACAAGGATCTCGTTTACTGTGTGTAATAGAACTACAGCATGTTCCAGATATGTTATAGCGTGGTATATGAAATAAAGAATGAGAATTAGTATTTACGTTCAAGCAGATGCGCAGTTAAAATTGAAATCTAGATAAATTAGGTATTTTATTATTCACTTGATTGGATTTATTTTGGCTTCTCAAAGGCAGTCTGGAAACACAGATTTTCTTCAAATAAATTATTTATGTAAGTTAAATAAACTTACAAATTTCTTACTTTTTTGACACTTTTTAAATGCAGATTCAGATGTTCATTCACTGCAATTCATCTTTAGATTGTTCTAATTGCCACATAAGTAGCTCTATATAATTTGTTGGAAACAACCAAAAATATACAAAATCTGCATTAGAATTGTGCTCGATTTATTTCCATAATTATTGCATTTGATACAGCTGGTTAGTTACACAATGGACCTCCGGATGCAGTGATTTCCATTGAGGCTGTTTAGGAACACACAGGCCCATCATTTAGTGTTGATATTGTTGGGCTGTCAGAATTGATCATAGCTCTTGATGGAACACCTCAGGCTTCTTTATGGAGTACATCAAAATGACAGTTCACATTGTTTAAGTAGGAGTGATCTGTTAGTTTATATTTTATCTAAAACAGCAGAGTAGATGACCTCCCTGTGGGCTTAAATACATGAATCTTAGGAACATGTTATAATTAATAGTATGACTTGAGGGAAATTCATAACAGGGACCGAAATACTGGGCAGACTGACTTGACAGAAAGGAGGAAATTCCAGTACAGATTAGCTTATTTTTTAACCAAGCCCATCTCCTACTACAAACATTATATATTGCTTCCTTGTTAACTACTGCTCAGACCCAGATGCTCCAGGCTCTGTCAGCGAGTGCTGTAAATTTTGTCTGAGTCAGGGCAATTCTGATTGATCTCTGAGTGTAAAATCGATAAGGGGATGCTGTCATTTTTGTAAAGGATGGGCTAGAAAGGGAAAATAAATTAAGACTCCACTGAATATCTATCTGTAGTGCTCATTAATTCAGTATGGCCTGCACTTTGTTAATGTTGTGTCCACAGCTTTAATCTTCCAGGTGCTCTTTTTGCAGACATTCAACAACAGCAGTCCTTTCTAATAATATGCATAGTTCATCTGCATTTTGGAGAGTTTCCATAGTAGGAATGCTGCATTTGCCCACTTTACTAGCTTGATTCCTGATTACATTTAATCCTATTTATTATTTTCATAGATACATCATTTGAGCGTCGATTAATTTTAAAATGGAAAGTCTTTGTCTTTCTCACATGCCCTTCATCATAACTAATATCTCCTGTGTAGTCATTTGTCTTGAGTTGTTATGTGAAATAAAGACTACCAAGCTTTTTTCTCTTGTTCCAGACAGTAAGATTAATTTACTTTTCTCATCTGCTCCTACCACTTTTTTCTGCTGCCAGATCTTCTTTTGCTGATAATTTTTCAGTATTACCCAAATGTTCACTTGCAAATCTGCCCTTTCCTTCTGTTTAATGTTACATGTTACTAAAGGGGTAGCCCAATGGGAACCACACGTGATTGGATGGAACAATGGTTCCACATTTTCAACAAATGAAATTGGATGGAGCATCAGCCCAACATTGTACCCAATCCTGTCAGTCTCCCAGTGGGTGGATTAAGTTAAAATTAACCCCCATTTGAAACTAACTACACCACACCCTTTCCTTTACTGCTCACTTTCTGTACCATTTTACCTACATATTTTAAACATTAATTTTCTTTTCAATTCTTGTTGAATGTACTCTGTGCTTTTCACATCTCTTCATATTCTTAGCTGTATTCTTCTTGAGATGCTGCATAACCGCTAATCACTTCAAAGATTCTTTTTTCTTCCTTAGCGCTATCCATATAATTATAGATTATCTGATCAGCTCAGGTTCTAACTAGACAATGTTAACTTCACAGACTTTGGTCTTATCATTTTGTCAACCCCTTTGGCTAAGTTTGATGATTTTATCTTCTAGGGTTGAACTGCTATTAAACATTCTCAGTGACCTCACCTTTACAAACCCTCAACCTTTCTCTATCTTTTTTAAAATCCCCACTTAGCTTCGTCATTTCAGTTTATACACTACTTTGAGAATAATGACGTAACTCGAATGGAAAATACTTTTGATTTTCCATGTAAATTCAAACACCCATACTAAGCCAGGATGCAGGGGCCATAGATTTGAGGTTGGTGAATTTTTAATAATAGACAATTGAGGTTACTTTGGACAGTGAAGTGTGAAGAAATTGCTACTTCTCTTTTCTTAGAATAAAGTTTAAATTGAAACCAAAGTTAGTATATCTTGGCAAATTGTAGTTGTGTTTTTTTAAGTATAATTTTAAAAGTACACCATTTGAAAATTCACCATGATAATGAATTGTTTGTTTTCTTTCAACCAAGGTTTACAACAAAGAAAAATGTTGCCATGCAGAGAGAAAAACACTCCAGCCACCATACCAATGTGTTAAAGCATTACAAAATGAGCAGGAAATCACCTTGAAATAGAAATAGAAGATGCTGGAAATAATGTTCTCAGTAAGTTCCCTGGCCATGTGGTTGCATCACATGTTCCACGCTTGCTGACCGAAAACTGCTGCAAAGCTTGGAGAAAAAAAAATGGAGATTATGTTGTCTGGAAATAAACAGCAAACGAGGCAGCATTTGCAGAGAGCGAGATAGGAAGAGAAAAGCGTTAACATTTCAAGTGGATGACTTTTCGTTAGAAGGTTGGGCTGGATTTCTCCAGCCCTTGAACAATGTGGGCAAAGTGAGACAATTGGGAAAAAAAACTACAAAAAGGAAAAATGTGATTCTCGACGTTGAGAAAAACAAATACTATTTCAAACTTAAGATTTCAGTGGGTGGATAAGAATCAACAGTGAGAGGTCTACTTTCATAAATTCATGTCTCACAATTAACTAATCATTTCTCAGGCAACAGAGGGTTACTAGGTGACACCAATTCCTGACATGGAAGTCAGAGTGATTAGCAGGCAGCTGCAGTTCTCCAGGCAGGATTCCCCAATATCTCAGGGCATTATTTTTAATTATTATTCATTCACAGGATGTGGACATTGGTAGCCAGGTCAATATTTAGTGCCCATCGCTAAATGTCCAGAGAGCAGTTGAGACCCAGCCACTTTGCTGTGTGTCTGGAGTAACATGTAGGCCAGATCAGGTAAGTCTGACAGATGTCTTTCCCTAAGGGACATTGGTGAACCAGATGGACAGTTTCATTGTCATCATTAGACTCTTAATCTCATAATTTTTATTGGATTCAAATTCCACCATGGCAGGATTTGAAACTGAGTCCCCAGAACATCACTTGGATCACTGAATTAATAGTCTAGCGAAAAGGTCATCACCTTCCATATGCATGCTCCAAAGGCAGACACCATATACACCCCCTGTCCATGAAGGCTGTCAATGGGCTAGCATCAGCCTCTTCACATCATCATGGCTCATGCTGACTCATTTATAGTATAGTTCACCCCTTCAATACTGCAATGTACTGAAATTCACAGTAATGCTGCTGCCACTCTGCACACAGAGGCACAAACTCATCTCATGCATCAGAACTGTGCGCATCCCAAGCTCTTAGCTTGTTTTCTTAATGCTCACTCATTTGTTACCTACTTGGATGTTCACAGCATCTCAGTTTTGCATTAGCTCTTTGTGCAGACAGAAAGACAGGCATCATGTCATACTTGACAGCAATAATCAGTCATGGGGGCGGACAGTTTGGGGTTTGGCACCATGGTATTAATGTCACGCCTGCAACCAGCAGCTTACGCAGTAAATGCCTATTTACCCTATCCGTGCCCCTCATAAGGGCGGACAGTTTGGGGTTTGGCACCATGGTATTAATGTCACGCCTGCAACCAGCAGCTTACGCAGTAAATGCCTATTTACCCTATCCGTGCCCCTCATAATTTTGTAAACCTCCATAAGGTCACCCCTCAGCCTCCGACGCTCCATGGAAAATAGCCCCAGCCTGTTCAGCCTCTTCCTACAGCTCAAATCCTCCAACCCTGGCAACATCCTTGTAAATCTTTTCTGAACCCTTTCAAGTTTCACAACATCTTTCTGATAGGAAGGAGACCAGAATTGCATGCAATATTCCAACAGTGGCCTAACCAATGTCCTGTACATCCGCAACATGATCTCCAAACTCCTGTACTCAATACTCTGACCAATAAAGGAAAGTATACCAAACGCCTTCTTCACTATCCTATCTATCTGCAACTCCCCTTTCAAGGAGCTATGAACCTGCACTCCAAGGTCTCTTTGTTCAGCAACACTCCCTAGGATCTTACCATTAAGTGTATAAGTCCTGCTAAGATTTGCTTTCCCAAAATGTAGCACTTTGCATTTATCTGAATTAAACTCCATCTACCACTTCTCAGCCCATTGGCCCATCTGGTCAAGATCCTGTTGTAATCTGAG
>NC_057714.1:28813611-28815128 GCF_004010195.1 Chiloscyllium plagiosum
TTTCAAGACATCCAGCACTTCCTCCTCTGTAATCTGGATATTTTGCAAGATGTCACCATCTATTTCCCTACAGTCTATATCTTCCATATCCTTTTCTACAGTAAATACTGATGCAAAATACTCATTTAGTATCTCCCCGATTTTCTGTGGCTCCACACAAAGGCCGCCTTGCTGATCTTTGAGGGGCCCTATTCTCTCCATATCCTTTTCTACAGTAAATACTGATGCAAAATACTCATTTAGTATCTCCCCGATTTTCTGTGGCTCCACACAAAGGCCGCCTTGCTGATCTTTGAGGGGCCCTATTCTCTCCCTAGTTACCCTTTTGTCCTTAATGTATCTGTAAAAACTCTTTGGATTCTCCTTAATTCTATTTGCCAAAGCTATGTCATGTCCCGTTTTTGCCCTCCTGATTTCCCTCTTAAGTATAATCCCACTTCCTTTATACTCTTCTAAGGATTCACTTGTTCTATCCTGTCTATGCCATACATATGTCTGGTAGTATGGCTGAGTGGTCTAAGGCATTGTATTAATACTCCAGCCTCTAAGGAGGCATGGGTTCAAATCCTCTTGCTGCCATTTGTGTGAGTCACAGGTTGCACTTCAGTTTGTGTTAGGTGTTGCTGCATTTAAGCTCAACACAACAAGCTGGGTCTGCTCCTTAGATGCGGGAGAGTGCAGACTCTCCAACAGCTCAGTGTCTGTGCTGTCGTGATCACATTCGCCTCCCACACGGAAAGTGCTCGGCTCAAGCAGCTCCAATGCTGGCCAAGTTGTTTTGTTCCCTGTTTTCACTGAAAGTGAAGGGAGATTGTTATTTAATTTTTTTTAACAGGAGCAACACAGTGGCTCCGTGGTTAGCACTGTTGCCTCATAGCGCCAGGGTCTTAGGTTCAATTCCAGCCTCAAGTGACTGTCTGTGTGGAGTTTGCACATTCTCCCCGTGTCTGCGTGGGTTTCCTCCGGGTGCTCCGGTTTCCTCCCACAGTCAAAAAATGTGCAGGTCAGGTGAATTGGCCATGCTAAATTTCCCATAGTGTTACATGCATTAGTCAGATGGAAATGGGTCTGGGTGGGTTACTCTTCGGAGGGTAGGTGTGGACTGGTTGGGCCGAAGGGCCTGTTTCCACACTGTAGGGAATCTAATCTAATATGCTTCCTTCTTTTTCTGAACCAAACCCTCAATTTCTTTAGTCATCCAACGTTCCCGATACCTACCAGCCTTTCCTTTCACCCTGACAGGAATATACTTTCTCTGGATTCTCGTTATCTCATTTCTGAAGGCTTCCCATTTTCCAGCCGTCCCTTTACCTGCGAACATCTGGCCCCAATCAGCTTTCAAAGTTCTTGCCTAATACCATCAAAATTGGCCTTTCTCCAATTTAGAACTTCAACTTTTAGATCTAGTCTATTCTTTTCCATCACTATTTAAAATCTAATAGAATTATGGTCGCTGGCCCTAAAGTGCTCCCCCACTGACACCTCAGTCACCTGCCCTGCCTTATTTCCCAAGAGTA
>NC_057714.1:28815544-28855617 GCF_004010195.1 Chiloscyllium plagiosum
CTTACTAGTTTAAATCCTCCTGAGCAGCTCTAGCAAATCTCCCAGCCAGTATATTAGTCCCCTTCCAATTTAGGTGCAAACCCTCCTTCTTATACAGGTCACTTCTAGCCCAAAAGAGATTCCAATGATACAAAAATGTGAATCCTTCTCCCATACACCAGCTCCTCAGCCATGCGGTCATCTGCTCTATCCTTCTATTCCTGCCCTCACTAGCTCATACCACTGGGAGTAATCCAGATATTATTATTCTCGAGGACCTCCTTTTTAAATTTCTGCCTAACACTCTGTAATCCCCCATTCTGAGTCTCACCTTTTCCCTTCCTATGTCTTTGGTTCCAATGTGAACAATGACCTCTTGCTGGCCCCTCTCCCCCCCCTCTCCCCAGTGAGAACATTCTGCACCCTCTCTGAGACATCCTTGATCCTGGCACCAGGGAGGCAACACAATATTCTGCTTTTTTGCTGCTGGCCACAGAAACGTCTGTCTGTACCTCACACTACAGAATCCCCTAACACAATTGATCTCTTGGAAGCCGACGTACCCCTCATTGCATTAGAGCCAGTCTCAATACCAGAAACTTGGCTGTTTGTGCTACGTTCCCCTGAGAATCCATCACCCCCTATTTTTTCCAAAACAGCATACCTGTTTGAAATGGGTATATCCACAAAAGACTCCTGCACTAGCTGCCTACCTCTCTTACCCTTCCTGGAGTTAACCCATCTATGTGACTGTATCTGAGACTTCCCCACTTCCTATAACTGCCATCCATCACATACTGTTGCTGTTGCAAATTCCTCATCGCTTCTATCTGTCTCTCCAACCGATCCACTCAATCTGTTACGATTTGCAGCCAACAGCATTTATAGCAGATATAATCTGCAGTAACCCTTAAACTCTCTTTAAACTCCCACATCTGACAAGAAGTACACATCATTTTTGCTCCTTCACAATCTACAGACCCGAAAAATAACACCGTCTTATTCCTCTACAAACACTGCCCCAGGTTAAATTAATAGTTATGGCTCATCTCTCTGGAAGTCCGGGACTGCAGAATCTTCCAGCCAGTTCAGAGCAGTCTGTTAGTACAGAGCTTCCACGAATGGTGTCCTCATGAAGTGGGAAAAGATACAGGCGACCCACCATCTTTCATCTTTGATGGAATATCCTCCAGATGAGTAAGGGACAGTGAACCATCGATTAAACATGTCTCAGGACTCTTGACAAAACTATGGGATTTGCTGCAACATTCCAAATGCAGAGCACTCATCTGTACTGGTCAGAATGCCACATCAAGAGGCTCAAGTACAATGTAACAATTTCTTCCACTTGGACCATCAAAGGCCAGACAATAATGTTCCAATATTTGCATAGGTCTGGGGGTGTGGGGAGGTTAGTATCATTGCAGGACAGTACTTAGTGAAAATGACCATAAATTTTGCATGCTATGGACTGGACAACTTGTAATTACCACATTTTCTTATTCTACTTTATTCTTGATCATAAACTGAATTGGGGAAAAGGATTGTTTAACAACACAAGGACAAAGAAGGAATTGTTGTACATTTAAAAAACAAGTTATTGAAACTCATTGTCAATTGTGTTTAGAGTCTTGCTTTCCAAGCAATGTAAATAGGAGTGGCCAGCAAGATTTTAACTTATATGGAACATGGAACATGGCTGTTTAAAATTTAGGAGCTTCTTTTAACAGCAGAACTCCATTGGCTGGAATCAAATAATGTGATCAGGATTTGGTCACAAGCAACATGAGTGTAAAAGGAGACAGCATGTTACCGGGGTGTGTGCCCAAAGTGAGATTTGGCTGGCAACAGGTTGCTAATTGGTTTGTGAAACTGTGACCAGTCATGGACACCAAAGCCTGATAATAAATCTTTGACTGGTTCTTGATGGGTAAACAATGTGTAGATGTGAATGACACAGTCAGAAACCTTCAAACTATGGAAAAAGAGATCACCACCCTCTACCTCTCTCATGCTCTCTAGCTGTACCTCTGTCTATACAAAAATTGAGATCCTGCTTCTGGATTGACACACTGAGCATGTCTGGGCCCTCTAACCATAAATGCCATTGGGGTTATCCATCCAGAAACCTTAAGGTCAAAAAACTCAACTATAAGGTCACCTCAGTTGCGGATCCCAGGATGCTGTGCATCACTTTAAGCTGATATTCTTGTTCCCTCCCTTTCCCTTTACAATTCTAATCTTGCTGGAGGGTGCAGGAGACAGCTTTACTATGGTATCATTTCGAAGATCTGTGGCTCCTTCCTCAGAGGTGAAAGAGGAGCTAATGTCCTGAGCATTTGGTTTCCTCTTTAGGGATGATGCAGATGCTTGCAGAAGTCAAGGGAGAGAATGACTTGCAAAATAGGAGTAGAAACTTGGCGTTTTAACAATACATTCACAGTGGTTACAATGAGACAGCAGTATAGCACTTGAGAATGAATCCTGTCCATTTGTTGGGACATGCAGGTTTTGGTATCGACATATAACCTGTCACAGTTGTGTTCCACTAAGACAAGGATGCTCTCTGTATAGGGAGTGAGCAGATTGTTGTTGAGCCCTGTCTGTCTGTTTCGGTTCTCTCAGCCCTGTAGTGGGCTATTTCACCTGCAGTGAGACAAACAGTAGGGATTGAGTGAGATGAAAGTGGCTAGCATAGCTGTTAGTGCAGGTCAGCTGGTAAAATGCCCTGAGTGAGAGAGTAGGAAGTGTGGAGGGCACAAGGGTTTGTAGTCTGGAGGCATGGAATGGAATAGCTGAGTGATAGAGGGAAGAGCATAGAGAGTCACTCACCTCACTGAGGTACTGCTGGATGTCTCTCCAGATCATGGTCACGACAATGACCTGGCTGGTAACTTTAGACCCAAATTGCCTGGGGCTGGTGCCAGGCCTTCCTGGTAGTCCTGTGGAAAGAGGTTGGCCATTCTCTCCATCACCCCATCCAACAGGTTCCTGTCAGCAAAGTGGGGTACTAACTTTCCTCTGTCAGCCATCTCCAGGGCAATTCCTTCCAAAGTGCAATTGTAAAGGATTATTCCTGGCTCACAGCATTTGAACCAGAGCACAGCCGGGTTTTAAATATGGTACTGGTGGCAGGAATATCCCAGCAGGGGCTGGTGAACACCAATGTAAACACTGCTGGTGAACACCAACTAGTGAACACTGCTGTTAAACATAATTGGTGAACATGCTGGTACACACCAATTATGAATACTGCTGGTGAACACTGCTAGTGAATGCCACTGCTTGAGAGCGGTCCTATAGAGGCAGAGTGCACATGGGTTGAGGTTAGCAGTGTACAATTGTGTAAGAAAATGGTATAGAGCTCCCAGAAAAAAAACCTCCATGAACTATCCTGAAATTGATACTTAGTCAAATTTTAGGAAAATCCAACCCATTAATTTTGTTCTCTCTCCATAGATGCCTCCAGACTTGCCGAGTGTTTTTATTTCAGATTTCAAGCATCCACAATTCAGTGCTTTGATTTTTGATTAGCAAATTTCCTGGTTGGTACTTGTATATTTTTTTCTCTCACCTCCTGCCATAACTTTGACAGGAGATGGATGGAACCTCTGGATAAATGGCTCAGATCTGTGGCAGAAATTCCAGCCAGCTATGTTTATTTCTTCCAATTTAATCATAAGCCAGTTTGATTGGAACGCATTTTCAGCTCTTTTGTTTTACACCTACCCAGCATAATGCAACTCACTGTTTACAAAGCCATGAGCCTCAGGTATGTTTTATGTCTTTCACATTGATAGGAAATCTTGGTTCATCCAAAAATATCAAAAATGAATAATAATTAAACACAGAAGTCAGAATTTTTGGTAGATGTTGTATTTATAGCTATATTCTTATGAATACTCTTCAACCGTTTCTTTTCCTAGACAGTGTAACTGCTTATGGGTGTCTACAGCTTATGTGCTTTTGACAAGCATGCCAGTAATGTCTCTCAGGTTTGTCGAGTGTTCAATGTGTGCGAATATACATGAGAAGCACATCAGGGCACGCATTATATGTGTGTTTCAGTAATGCAATCTAGGCAAAGAAAAAAGGTCACTGGAAAATAAGTCCCAGGGTTTAAAATATTTGTATTAAAATATATAAACACAATGCACAATTCCATTGCATGTTAAATATTTGTATCATTGAGGCAATTTCCTACATTCAGGGTGGTCAAAAGTGCTTCTGGCTGAGATTCAAAACACACTTAGCCTGTGAATCAATACACAAATGTAGTGGAATAATTACATAACTTTTATGTGCTACATACATCAAATTAGTGCTAATTAAACATGTTAATGTGAGTAGCAACAGAAGCACATCTGCATCATGCAACACACCTGTATCTTGACATAAACATCACCGATACCACAGAATCACAATTTGCTGAGAAAATTAAGAGATTGAAAAGCAGTGCCTATGTTTCCAAAGTACAACCTAGCTACAGCAGCACATCTCTTACCAGACAAAACATGTTTTATGTGATGTGTTAATGTTGCACTTGTTGGATTAAGTTGTTAATGTTGTTTTTAAAGCTAAGCATCTTCTAAACTTCGGTATTTCTTCTTGAAGTGAATATCAGCTTTTTTAATTCAGTTTTAGTACTCTGCATTCCAAAGTCAGATACAATACATCAACATGTAAGGTTACCCTTATTCAGCTGCAGCAACAAGGTTTAACACCAGCTTAAGGAGAACATTCCTGCTGCACAAGTGGGGCTCTTCCCTTCATGTAGCATTTGACTTGGTTTAATTAGGTCACCAGTTTAATAATGACCTCTGGCAAATGCTGAAAAGCTCTATGCATTTACTCAGAACTGTCCCAAACTCATTTCAATGGAAATCCTTGCCTTCAAACTGGCGCTGTGAGGCAGCAGTGCTAACCACTGTGCCGCCGTGCCGCCCACTTGGTTTAATTAGGTCACCAGTTTAATAATGACCCCTGGCAAATGCTGAAAAGCTCTATGCATTTACTCAGAACTGTCCCAAACTCATTTCAATGGAAATCCTTGCCTTCAAAAAATTCAAGAAAATGTTACATATGTCATTTTTCATGCAAAAAGGCATATGTAGTGTGGCCGAAATTGTGGAACCTATAAAGAGTTTGAAACAATGCAATGGAGGCCACATGAAATAATGAATGCACGTTCATCAAATAATTTTGGAATTGCTGTTTTAGAAACTTAAAACCTTGAATCCATGGATTTGTTACCTCTGTGCCTGACCATTGCGTGGTATTCTTGCTCTATTTCTGACCTTCTAACCTCTGCAAACTTGAGGTCATCCAAAACTCTGTTGCCGTATCCTAACCTGCACCAAGTCTCATTTACTCATTGCTTCTCTGTTATACCTTGTGCAATAACAACACCTTTATTTTAAAATTCTCAGGTTATTTTCACATCCCTCCATAGGCTTACCGTCTGATATTTCTGTAACCCTAAAACTCTCCACGTATTGGTCCTCCTTCAATTCTGGCTTCTCACACATTTTCTGATTTGATCAATCCACCATTGAAAACCATGTTCTTCAGTTGTCAAGGGCTTCGAAATCATTCCCTGTAGCTCTTGCTTCTCCACTTTAGTCTCCTCTTTCAATACACTATTTAAATCTATTTTCTTAACCAGACTTTTTGTAATCTCTCTTTCTGTGGCATGCTGACAAATTGTGTCTGAAACTTCACGTGTAAAGTACCTTAGATTGTCTTACTTATTAAATGTCGAAAATCGCACAGCACCAGGTTATAGTCCAACAGGTTGATTTGGAAGCACTAGTTTTTTTGGACAACCACCTGATGAAGAAGCAGTGCTTTGAACACTACTGCTTTCAAATCGACCTGTTGGACTATAACCTGGTGTTATGTAATTTTTAACTTTGCCCACCCCAGTCCAACACTGGTTCCTCCAAATCAATAAATGTCAGCAGGCTGCTGACAGTTACTTTGATTACATTTCTTCATGCCCTTGTTCCTGTAAGGATTCTACACTGTAGGTATCTATCGCAGTCAATTTGATGATGCCTCCTCTGCACCAGTGTTTCTGAAATGTCATATTTGCTTCCCCAACTGAAGAATTCCCTTCCATTGTGGTTGACAGGACCCTTAGTCTTGTCAATCCCCTTTCTTGGACTTCTGCCCCTCACCCCATCAGCTCATTCTCAGAGCCTCGGACTCACCTTCCAAGTCACCAGCTTCCACATTCAACTGACCATCATTCACTGTCATTTCTGCAATTTCCTGCTTTTTCCAACACACACTTTCCTCCCATTTTAGCATTCCAAAGCAACCATTGTCATTACCATCTCCTTTGTCTTTACCACATTATCCTTATTAGCTATAAAATAATGCTAAAATCTGCACACAAAACAGTTCTACACGATTAATATAACCCTTTGCAATCCCATTTTTGTCTCATGCTAATCAAATTTATATTTGTTTGGAAATTATAAATGTTATATACACTGAAAAGTTTAGTGATTAGATGTTTATTACACGGGACAAAAGAAATTACAAACGTGAAAACATTTCAGGTTGAAATTAGAAGACACAACGAAGCAAACCAACATCAGGGTAATTCAACCATGTGAATTTATGAAGATAAGTGAATAGATTAATTATTTAATAGTGGGATATAAGTTAGTTGTTCAATGTAGAATAAAATGATAACATATGGCTTTACGTCCTTTATGAAGAAAAGGGTTGTTTCTGAGAGCTGACAGTGGTATGGAAAGATAATTGCACTTTGTAACTCAACAAGAAGCAAGATTGCTTGCCGCAAGGTGAAATGATAATAGATATATTTGATAATTTATGCAGAACCAGCAACATTACATTTGACTTTTCATTTTGATGAGAAGATAACAAATACAATGGGAAGATAAAAAAGTATATTGTAATTCTAACATCCACTGTTTATACAGAACAGATTCTGTTAGGTACTATGAAGTAAGTAACTACTTAAGAAAGCTGCTCAGCCTTTCCTGTTGAAAATCTTCAAAATCTAAACATCAGATAACAGTGTCTTTGAGTTTGTTCAAATAATTCAGGAATATATTGAGTTCTGATCAAATTGTTGGCAATGAGGATTAAGTTGCAAGAAGAAATCAATTTGAGATGTTAGTGATTGGAGGTGTAATTCAAACAAAGCGACCTTTGATGAAGTGTGACAGTTGTACGATAGTTTGTTGCCTGTTCATTTAAACATATCTGAGGTGCCCAAATTCTTCCGAAGCAGGCCCTTGATCAACTGTTTTATTTCCAGGAGAGCAGAAAATACAATTTTATATAAGACTCGGGAAAACCTGTACATATGCTAAAAATCACACAACACTAGATTATAGTCCAACAGGTTTATTTGGAAGCACAAACTTTCGGTGCGCTGCTCCTTCATCAGGTGGTTGTGAAGTCTAACATCGTATATTTATAGCAAAAGTTTACGGTGTGATGTAACTGAAATTACATATTGAAAAAATCCTGGATTGTTTGTTCAGTCTCTCATAGAATGACCATGTTGGTTTCAATTATTTCATATATAAATCCCAGAAAAGTTACATTCTCAAGTGAACTTTAACCATAGGTGTCATGTCAGCCCAGATAATGCATTGAAGGTGTAAGGTGCTCTGTGTGGGGCTGTCTGTGCCCCAATGTTCAGACTGATACTATTTCTAAAAAAGGGATTTACAGCACGTGACATGGATTTGTGCAGTTTTTGAGCAAAACAAAATGTAATTCTACAAGTACAAATTCACCCCACAAATTTATATGTGACATGGATACCACCATTACATGTGGGGACACCACCCACCATGTACTCGGCAGGTACTCATGTGACTCGTTGTCTGTCTCATACGCTGTAGGGTGCCCTGAGGCATGGTACATTGCCAAGTCCGAGCAGAGGCTACTGCAACGGATGAATGGACACTGCACAATAATCAACAGACAGGAGTGTTCCCTCTCAGTCAAAGAATACTTCAGTGGTCCCAGACATTTGACCTTCGACCTTCCTCCAAGGCGGACTTTGGGACAGGCAACAATGCAAAGTAGCTGAGCAGAGGCTGATAGTCAAGTTCGGTACCCATGGGGATGGTCTCAACCGGGAGCTTGGGTTCATGCCACACTACACTGGGTCCTCCAGGCTGTAGTCCAGTTGGTGGCAGGACTCAACAATGAGTTCTCTAATTTTCAGATAACCTCCCTCCCCATTCCCCGACTCCCTTCTCAGCCCCTTCCCCCCCTCCACTGCTCCCTGCCACCAACTGGATTCATTCATCCCATTGACCAAACAGGTCATACCCTCTACCTGTCTTCATCTATCCCCACTTCACCACCCTGCCCCTCCACCCCTTTATCTGCAGCTCCCCCCACACCCACCTCCAGTCCTGAAGAAGGGTTACACTTGAAACGTTGGCTTCTCCATTTCCTGATGTTGCCTGGCTTGCTATGTTCTTCCAACCTCCTGCCTGTCTATTTTGGATTCCAGCATCTGCAGGTTTTTTTTTGTCTGCTTCCAACCATTTATAGCATACTCAATCTCTCCTTTTGTCTCATTCCAGGAACAATGGATCATTCCCTGGACTGATGTCTCTCCAGCATCCTCACAAACCAGCCTGTAAACCCTGGCCTGGTTGCACTTGCCCTACAAGACTGAATGCGGCCAACCCTCTGGTCTGGAATCGGATGAGCATCTTGACTTAACAGTGGCAGTAGCCCTTGACTGACTGTAGTACCCTTTGACCCCCAATAATTACTGCTTATTTTAAACTATCAATCATGGCAATTTGCTTGAAGTGCATGTTGTGTGTTTACGTATGTTAACCACTGGCACATCCTTAGATGCGAAACTGACGTAACATGGCACCATAGCAACATATCCATTGCCCAGATTATTCAGTGCTACAAACTTCGGCAAGATGCCTGCCTCTCCCTCTGCAGTGAAAAGCAATGCAAAGCACAGAGGCTGGTAGTCACCAAAATAAGCACAAAATGAATGAGCACTAAGAAGGTAAGGTAAAAGCCATGAAAGTCATAAAATGTATGTGTGGCCCTGGAGGCAAAGCAGCTTGGCAGAAGCATGCAAGTCATAAGTATCTTTAACCTCCAACATGAAATCACACAGGGCTGAAAGGAGATGTGAGTTGTTCCAAAAGCAGGCATGCTGATATGATGAGGCTGGTGGTTTGCATGCAGAGATGTTGTGGTGAAGACAGATGTATCTGAAGAAGAAGCAGCGAGCCGCCGCTGGCAGGAAAATGCTGTGACTTCCACATCGGGAATTGGTGCCATCCAAAGCCACAGGAAAGCATTTGGAAATGTACCGAAATTGGGCTAATAACGAGGTAGTAAGCACTCATTAGTTGAGGTTCAGAACTCACTTTATAAATCCTAAGCAGAAAAACAGGAGTTTCTTTTTCAATGTTGAGGATCTGGTTTTCCCAATTTCACAATATTTTCACAACTTTCTCAGTATTGCCCATGCCGCTTCAAGGAGTAAATATTCCTCCTGATGTACCTAACCACAAAACCATTGGCAAACAATTTAACTGCTTATTAATGCTATTTATGTTATTTATGATTTTCTCAACCTGCTATCAGATTGTTCGTTGTTCAGTAATATATCATTCCTGTTTAATAAGGTTGTTTTCATCTGGTTGTTGGCCATAGTTTGAAGGCTTTAAAATCTTACCTAAAAATGAAAACTGTTGCATTATGATATCAAGATAAAAAGATAATTTGTTTCTATTTGCCAAACAATACAAAGCATAACTTGTCATTTCTGTTGGGTTCTTCAAATCTCTTGCCAGATAATAAATCAGATAAATAACAGCTAAAACAGCCAAAAAAAAAGCAAGGTATCCTATTTCTACAGACACATTAGAAGCAGGAGTAGGTCTCTTGGTCCACACTTTTGACTTGCCCCTGATAATCTCTCACTCCCTTACTTAGCAAGAATCTATCTACTTCTGCCCTGAAGGAATTGAAGGATTCTATTTCCACTCCCTTCTGAGTAGAATTCCAAAGATTTGCAATCATCTGCGAGAATTTTCTTTATCTCTGTCTTAACTGGATGACCATTTATTTTTAAATGGTGACCCTACATCCATCCTGTCAAGACCCCAGGATGTTGCCAAGTTTGGAGGAGTTGAGCTATAGGGAGAGGTTGAATAGGCTGGGCTGTATTTCCCTGGAGCATCGGAGGCTGAAGGGTGACCTTATAGAGGTTTATAAAATCATGATGGGCATGGATAGAATAAATAGACTATGGTCTTTTCCCTGGGGTGGGGGTATCCAGAACTAGAAGGCATAGGTTTAGGGTGAGAGGGGAAAGGTATAAAAGAGACTTCAGGGGCATTTTCACGCAGAGAGTGGTATGTGTATGGAATGAGCTGCCAGATGAAGTGGTGGAGGCTGGTACAAGTGCAACATTTTAAAGGTATCTGGATGGGTATATGAATAAGAAGGGTTTGGAGGGATATGGGCCAGGTGCTGGCAGATGGGATTGGGTTGGGATATCTGGTCGGCATTGACAAGTTGGACCGAAGGGTCTGTTTCCATGCTGTACATCTTTATGACTCTATGTGCCTTTGCCTGAAATGAATCTTGTTGGCAGGTTTTTCTCTGAACTTCCCCTGAAGGTATGGCAATGGAGTTCCAAGATAATTCTCCCATAAGTGTTTGTTAAGTCTTGAAAAAATGCTGAGTTTCTCATTTCGCTCTACATTTTAGTAAATGGTTAGATGGCAATGCTAAGTACAGTGATTAATTTTGTGTTTTGAATCCCACTATCCATAAAGCTTCACCAATTACACGATAGCAAAAAAATTACCATTAGTTTACAACTCTGCCTTGTGGAGATTCCTTCAAAACTGAAACTTGAATCATCCCTTTGATTCTCATGTATTGTTTAATAAACTTGTTTTTCTGAATAAAGTACACAAATAATCGTCTGGATAATGTGCAGTCCTTTGTTAAGCCTTCTTTCAAATCAGACAGCAATCACTCATTTATTTTTTAACCAACAGGAATGATCCAACTTGAGAGTTTGTTACTTTCTGGAAAGAAGAACCATGTTTGAGCTGTGAAACTAAATACCACAGAGGTGGGATTTCCTGAATAATCTTGAAGTGTTCAATTAAGAGGACAATTCTTGTGATTGCTGTTCACTTAGGGACACTGAGCAGGTTGAACAGGCAGGATTTCAAGGGCAGCTAGCATCTTTCTCTGTGTCTGCTTCTGAGGTGAATGGGACAAGGTAGACCCACACAAAATGGAAAGATGAAATGGCAGGAGAAATTGACAACCATTTCGTCACCGTTAACGCAATCGACATTATCAGACTCCAAGAGATATTCAGACAGTTGAAAGCTTCTGCCAGCAGTTGACCACAGGCTTGCCAATTTGTGCCTTTAATGTGCAGATTGCATATTATCCTCACGGTGCTCCAACCCCTCACTGTGCACTCACCTCCTGTGATAATCTGCAAACACTAGAGAGTTCTTGGGTTCCCTCTGGTAAAATTCCATTCCCCTCGAGAAATACCTGCTAATTGTTTCATTAACAACCTCAATTGACCTCCCGCTGCTGCCAAGCTGGTCGCTGACAGTGCACAGAATCTTCCTCCAGGAAACGTGGGATGAGGCAAGAAGATGTTGTCATTTCTGTACAATGCATTTTTCAAATTTTCCTCCAAATTGTCAGTGAGGCCTAGTAAACATTGCTTCCCTCGCGCCCCCTCACCCCCAACCATTTAGTTCCAATACTGAATTTTAAGATAACTTACATGCAGCTCCACATATGCTTTAGGAAAGCTGGAACACTATTTGTTTTCCTAATCATAATTTTTTTCTCCTTCTATTTTCCTAGGATGGTAAATTAGTAATGACCTGTTCAACTATTTGTGAAACCACTTGGCACTCTACAAGTTAACAGCATGCATTTAATTGAATTTATAAATTATAAATTTTTGCATATTCCGACTAACTTGTTCTTTCTTCCTTTCCATTATTCCATAATCATTTCTTTTTCACATTTTCCTAAGCAGCCGTTTTATCAATGCTTTCCTGAAACATGTCCTTTAATGTAGTAAAATAAATTACGTCATTACTAGGTTTGTGCTGTCTGTGATTGTTCTTTTTCCCTTTGTGCAGAAACTGAATAAACTACAGAAATATATGATATCATATTTTCTGTTCACCCTATGTTCATGTCTTTCATGCTTCTTGCCTGCCATTGATATAAGAGTTATGGTATCAGTTATAGTATCAATGTAACAATTATAGATATTAATCCTGGCAGGTCTACTGGCTGGTCCTATAACCAGATAGTCAGCCATCCAAAGTCTGTTCAGGGGCAACATCTCAGTTTCACATTGAACTATGTACCTCAGCTTTACCTAGAAGGCAATCTTTGTGCCTGTTCTAGGGAACTTAAGACTTTAGGGTGACTTAACTGATGTTTACAGGAGCATAAAAACACTAACAAAATTATTCAATTAATTGTTTGCAGTGGTGAAAGACCGAATGTTCGAAGACAAAAGGGAAAAATTATAAAATCGAGCAGAGTTCCTTTCTACCTGAACAGTCATAGACTCTCTGCAACACACTACCAGAGACATTCCTCAACCAAGTAGGGTATATACTAAAGAGTGTGTAATGCAGGTGATTAGGGATAGCTGGTGCAAAACCCAGCCTATTTCTGTTTCTCAAATTACTTGGATTCAGTGGCATCTAAGCTATATAGAAAACTGAATGTCTCAGTAGATTAATGTACTATATGATATTGCGCCATGCAGATATCATAGATAAAAGCAAAATACTGTTGATGCTGGAGATCTGAGATCCAAACAGAAAATGAAGGAGAAACTCGGGAAGGTTTGGTAGCATCTCTGGAGAGAGAAACAGTGAGCTGAACTTTGTGCTCATTTTGGATAATTGCGAGTTGTGTCTGATTTTTTGAACCACTAACACTGCATGACCTCTGAGCTGCTTACTCACTCCCTCAGAACATGTTAATAACTTTACCACCTCTGAACCAGCACTAAAAGCTCTGCCACCCCATTTCATAGATTAGATTAGATTACTTTACATAGATTACTTTACAGTGTGGAAACAGGCCCTTCGGCCCAACAAGTCCACACCGACCCGCCGAAGCGTAACCCACCCCTACCCCTACCCCTACATTTAACCCTTACCTAACACTACGGACAATTTAGCATGGCCAATTCACCTGACCTGCACATCTTTGGACTGTGGGAGGAAACCGGAGCACCCGGAGGAAACCCACGCAGACACGGGGAGAACGTGCAAACTCCACACAGTCAGTCGCCTGAGGCGGGAATTGAACCCGGGTCTCTGGCGCTGCGAGGCAGCAGTGCTAACCACTGTGCCACCTTAGTCAATTCCTCCTTTTCTCTCACTCCAGGACAAGGTAGCATAAAATAGGGCAAAAAGGACTCAGATGAAGCCAAAAGCTCCATGTTGAGAATGTTCAGTGTTCAAAGCATTTGTTAAGGTAGGAAGCTGAATATTAATGAGGTGAATTGCAACATTAGTATGTCTTTAACAAGTTATATTTTCCTGGCACGGTGGTTCAGTGGTTAGCACTACTGCCCCACAGCAACAGGGCCCTGGGTTTGAATCCAGCCTTAGGTGACTGCCTGTGCGGAGTTTGCACATTTTCCCCGTGTCTGCGTGGGTTTCCTCTGGGTGATCCAGTTTCCTCCCACAATCCAATGATGTGCAAGTCAGGCGAATTGGCTATGCTAAATTGCCCATAGTGTTAGGTGCATTAGTTAGGGGTAAATGTGGGGAGTGGGTCTGGTTGGGTTACTTTTCAGAGGGTCTATGTGGACTTGTTGGGCCAAATGGCCTGTTTCCATACTGTAGGTAATCTAATCTAATTAATTGGCAACTCCCCGTTATCTCGTGAGAAGCTTGCTTTGCCACTCAGCAAATGCATAAATGATGTAACAAGTTGCTCCCAACATCAAGATGGGCCTCATTGAACTACTCGTCAAAGGGGAGGTGAAGACTTGGTGATAATGTCGCTAGAATATTAATCTAGAGACCCAAGTAATATTCTGGGGACTCAGGTTCAACTCCCACCCATGACAGTTGTGAAGTTTGAAATTCAATAAAAATCTGGAATTAAGAGTCTAATCAACTACTGTTGATTGTCAGGAAAATCCCATCTGATTCACCAATGTCTTTTATAGAAGCAAACTGCCATCTTCACCTGGTCTGGTCTACATGTGACTCCAGACACACAGCCAAATGGTTGACTCTTAACTGCTCTCTGGGCAATTAGGAATTGGCAATAAATGCCAGCCCTGATGGTGATACCCACATCCCATAAACAAATCAAAAAACTTCTGCTTCAAACCTCACCTTAGCCCATGTCACCCAGACCCTTCTATGTTTCTTTCCAGAGTTAAAGTTTCCAGTCTAATATCTTCTTCGGAACTGCCACCTCTGAGTTTCCAAGATGAGTCGCTTTGGATTCAAAATGTTAGCTGTCTTTTTCTCTCTACAGACACTGTCAGACCTGTTGAGTTTCTCCAGCACGTCCTGTTTTTATTTTGGATTTCATAGATGTCAGGTTTAAACCAATGGTGAATTGGAGAATCTCAAGTAAGACAATAGTACGAGGTGAATACAGAACAGGAGTACATTTGGTCTGAATATGAGTGGTCAGAATGCAGTCAGTGTTCCAACAGCTAGTCACTCAAATTCTGAAAAATGAGCCTGTGTGACTGTCAAGTGAAGAAGAGATCAGATTCAATGCAATACATCCCACAACTAAATGGACTCATTATTGAATGTGCATGTAAGAAATGGCAATTAGTAAAATATGAGTAAGTTTTAAGCTTTCAGTATAAACCACATGGATTTTTGACTTGAGCGGATTTGCGATAACAACAAAAAGAATTAACTGGGGTCACCTTTCCAACATTACTCAAGTGTGTCTTTAAAGAATATGTCAACGTCTGTATTGTCAGGAATCACACAGCTTCTTACAAATGCAGCAACGTCTCATCTTCTTCATTAAGAAGAAGAAAATAAGATGTAGGAAATGTACATTGCTTTTAATGAATGTCACAATGTAGGCAAATTTTGAAAGAAATTTTCCTTCACTGATTTCACTTCCATTGCAATCAAGGGTAATGACTTTGTACAGTATAGTGTTCTTTGAAATTTAGAGAAAATAATGGGATTTATCATCAGAATACATTTTTAAAACCAGTATCACGTAATTTGCTTTGTTCTCTCCACCTCCTCCCCCTACCAAGGTGTTTTTAGCTGTTTTAGTCATCTCTTTGGTGATAGATCTGTTGAAAGATATTTAAATCAGCCATCATATCCAGAGATTGCTGCTTAGCTGAATTTGAATTCATAAAATTGACATTGAAATTGACAAATGGCACTACAGGAAAATGAGCATTTCTCAAATGTTTTATTTATGGCTGTGAAGTCCTATTTCATACACATGCAGGTACTTTTTTGTTGCAAGAGGTTATCAATACAGCAATTCCTTTGAGATGCATTATGACTTTCTATGACATTTTGAGTTGAAGCAGATCTACCGCTCCCCCTTATATCTAACAGAGTCTATATTTTCATTAGTATCTAGTTTGAAAAATCCTTTGTTTTTTATCTAATGAATTTTCAACCCTATTCAGAATGAAAGCTTCAAACTCCTATCACGCTACCGTCTGCCTCTGCACAGCATTCACCTACTTATAAATGACAAGGCTAAAGGACTGGAGTCCTAGCCAAAATAATCTTTTGTTTCAGTCGACTTCATATAAAGTTCTGATTTATTACCTGCAGATTTTAATATCCAAGAAAATAACTTTTCTATCTTCCATAATTCCTAAAAACAAATGAAAATAAAAAAGTCATTTCAGAATTAACCATTTGTTCTATTTTCTGAGCCTAAACAACTGTTTGAATAATTTTTAATGAACGTGGTGAAAACAAGTGCTTCAAATGCAATCCTAATTAGCCTCTGTTATATATTTATTTTAGTACCAACATTCAACTTGACGGTCATTTGTGCTTGAGATTACGCATTAATCCCAGTCATTGTAAACAAGACACATGAAATCCTCATTCAATATACTTTACATTTAGTCACATAATACGGGAGTGTAATCTATAAGGATCTTTGTTTGATGGCTGCAGGTTATTCATGTTTTTTTGCTCTTGTATTACCCTATTAATAACATTGTCACAAGGATATCCATTTGTATGCAGGGCATTCCTGGCAGATAATTCTTTTCTCCAAGTAGAAATAGCAAAGACCAATTAACCATCTGATAACTCCAGATTTTAGTACCTGATAGAGATTAGAAACCTAAATAAATGGTCACTGTGAGGCAATTGCTTGTGGAATCCATATAATGCTTTTATTTCTTTCCGGATCACACTGTCTGAGCAGGGAATTTTTCCAGCATCATTCAGTTTTACAGGCCTCCTCCATAACTTATCCACCATATTTTATACAAAATCACCATTTGTTCTCTTCCTTTATATACTCAGATGCTTTTTCCCTGTGCTCATTGTTTTTCTGTTGTTGCTCTCCTTTCACATGGGTTTAACCTGAACAAATAGGTCATGCAACTGGCTGCACTCCTAATAATAAATAAAGAAAAATAGAAAGCTACCTACTGTGAGAAATTTAAGTGCTACGTTTGTTTTTTTTTTGCCCTTACGCTAACAATTTGCTAATGTTTGAAGATTCCTTGTGTGGAATCATAATCTCATATAATACTCCCTTTTTGATCTTTAATCTTTATTATCACTGCTGTTATGTACAACTCTCTCAGCACCTCCTCCTTCTAACATTAGGGTGTGGCATATACGCCCTTTTAGTGTTAGATGCATGCCAACAATGGTTGAACACATTAACATTCAAATTCATACAACTGATACTGATACTCAGATTTTCTAACTCTTCAGGCAAATTGTAGCCTATTTATTCTTTTTAAACTACTGTGTGTAACATCTTAATTATGATAACAATATTTTCATTGCAGATCGCAACAAGGATGGGATAAGAGTTGAACCAGGTCAGAGGTCAGGCCTAATTGAACTGCCTTTCTAATCACAATTCAGACCTCAGGTTAGCAAATTATATCACAAACCTCTGAAAGAGTTGATACAGTGGCTTTTCAAGTCAGACATGATGTGTAAAATTGGCCGACAAGAGTTTTCTGAGGAGTGCCCACCATGACTTGTCACATCATCTTTCCTCTACTCCTGCTACTTTTGCAAAGACTCAACCAGGGTCAAAAATCTTCTTGGTGTTATACTATGGACTGCTGCAGAGAAACAGGGCTCGCTACACAGCCTCCAGCTGTGTACGTACACCCTCGGCCCCCTTCACCTGCCCCAGCCATTCAGAATAACATCACACCATAAAATATTCATGAACAGCCCAATGCTTCAGCTGAGGGCTCGCTTCTGCAGGTGGCTGTCACGTCAGTAATTGCCCGATACTTCCCTCTGCAGCGTAAAATTGTTTTCATTATGTGTCATGAACATTGAGCCAAGCAAATCCCTCTTGAGTGGTTTCCCAAGGGCTTGAGGGAGGAGGTACTTAAGTTAAACAGTCGCTGTTGGCCTAGCAGGAAAGGCAACCAGTGGAAGCTCATCATTAACTCCACTTCTTACAACAGAAGACAAACAGAAGGCTCATGCAAAACTCGCATAAAGATTATCCTTAACATCTCAGTTATACTGGAAAGGGTTTCAGTGGGTTTAACTGCAATATTTAGGGCTACATCAAGCAAAGAAGGGAATCACTTTCCAGCTGACTGCAGTTCCCATGGTTTTCAGTGCAAGTGGATAAGCAGGTCTCAGCAATAAACTTCAGTATTGTGAGACAATAATACGCAGTCAGGTCCCTCCATTTTGATTCAAGGGTGTCTTTTTCTTTTCCCCCTGTGGCGGACTAATCACAGCTGCAGTTTGTATAATTGCAGCAAGGACAGAAATGTGTTTAAGAAGTCATTCTGGGCTTTTTTAATGAATGCTGGAATTTGAAAAAAAAAGACAACAAACAGGATGTATAATAAATAAGATTTAATTTTTAAATAATGATAGGCAGAAGTGCTTGGGTGATTGATGTGGGAGAGATGCTTGTGAGAAAGGGTATGGACGATCAAAAAAGGAAGCAACAAGTGGGATTAAACTCTTGTTTAAAAGCAACACAAGCAGCTGATATATGACTGGAGGATCAATTGTAGAAAAAAAAAGTCGCTGGCACTTGGAGCGTGTAGCCTGCTGTGCGTTTTGGTTTTGGTAATAGCCCTTGTAAAAGCACATCAGAACCTTAATAATTGGACACAAATTCATCCATCCAAGTTCAAACTGGGACTTAGAAACCCTGGGTGCTATATGTTGTAAATTATGACCCAAAGGTCATGAACTTTGGGGGGTGATGTGGGGCTGGGGAAATGGATTTATAAATCAGTAGAGTGCATTTAAAACTTGTTGAAGCCCAGCTTCAGTTTACATGAATGAAAGTAAATGGTATATGTTCTTTTTTGCAAATAACGACAAACATTTGAATGGCAACTACCAATGCAGAAGGCTTTCCTATCACAGGCAGCACACAAGTTGTGGAAGCCTTGCATATTGCACAGCATTATAATGCCCAGTTATTCACTATTTGTTTAATATAGCCACATGTGATAAAGTCATCCAGCAGTGCCTTAGAGGACTGTTGGCAATCATCTGGAAAACATTTTTTTTCATTTCTAGCTGGATATGTTGAATTTCTATTCTGGGTACTTCACTGCAGTTTGAAACTATTCACCAGCAGCAATTTCAGACAGCACATCAGTAGCCTGATGTAAATCTTCCTGTCTCCTGAATGACTACTGTAGTGGGCTTCATGCCTGGCTGCCTGTCCTGACTGTCAATTTACTTTCATTCTGTCAGTCTATGAAAAAACTGGAAATCATGCAGTTACCTTTTCAGTGGGGTGCACTTGACTAAAAGGTTGCAGTTTCTTCAAAAAAAAAACAAGAAAACGCAATTCATAGCTATCTCGTGATAGGGGTGGTGAAAGTTCAAATGGACATGGGATCTCACTAACTTTTCTGAATTCGGATAATGACTGCTTTCCAACGATGGAGGCTGCTGTGCCTGTGAATGTGGTATTATGCCTGTTACTTTCTGAGTGAAAGACACTTTAAATGGTTAGGTATATCATTGCCAAAAAGGGCTAAAAGGTTCTGTCACCATTTTAAGAAGGAATTGGTCCTTTTTTCTCCTTATTTCTGAAACTCCATTCTGGACAGCTGTTAGTGACTTACCAAACTTTTCATATGGATATGTATGTTAATGACAGGCAATGAACTGGAGATGAAGAGCCCCAAACACAGGCCGATCTCTTCAGTGCACATCAAAAGGCAGCACAAAAGGGGCAGTAAAAGAGGCAGCGATGGTGGAGCCTCCACTTTTGTGCGCTGAATTAGTTCTGCAAGCAATGAAACTGATCTTTTCTCCTTGCCAGAAAAGTCTGGTGATTTTTGTGAGTGCTCATTAGCACAAGAGGCGTTTGTGAAGATAATTGACTGACGCTGATAGTGCTAGCTGTCACAACAGGACGAGTGCTGTATATGCCACATGCTTCAGCTGTTGTTTATGATTTTTTTTCAACCACCTCAGATTAAAAGATGTTTCAAACATTCTTACGCGTTCTCACAGCCACAAGTCCAAGTTTTGTACTAGCACAAGTCATTTTGATTTCTTCTGGC
Organism: Chiloscyllium plagiosum; assembly: GCF_004010195.1. NCBI lineage: Eukaryota > Metazoa > Chordata > Chondrichthyes > Orectolobiformes > Hemiscylliidae > Chiloscyllium > Chiloscyllium plagiosum. Next base: position 28,835,322 of record NC_057714.1, read on the forward strand.
AGAATGAAAGCAAATTACAACAGACTGGACATGGGAACAGATGCAGAGTTGAGGTTTATTAACTCAAAGTGCTTTCCCTCACCCATATAGTCTAATTGCCTGGAAAATACGATCTTTACATGGATTATTGTTAATTTGAATTGAAATGGGCCAACTGTTGTCTATCCATAATCAAAATGTAGTGGTAGAATAAAGTAAAAAATGAAATTGGAAAAAAGCTGACTTTTGGAAGTTCAGAATTTTGGTATATAAGTTTGTTAATACAACAGACTACACACATTTTCCTGGCCTGATCTTGCTTTAATTCCAGACTGTTTTAAATAATTACTACAACCTCCTTACACACTTGGAACCACAATTATTAAAGTATCAAATGAGATCTCTTTTTCCACAAGAAATGCCATATTATCTGGTAATTGTCACTGTTTCCAGGTTTGATTTGAACCCTGGAAAAGGTACCATTTGGAACCGTAATAAGCTTATTTGTCATTTTTTTTCAGTCTTTCGCTTATAACCTCTGCTTGGCATCAAGAGATGATTGCATCTCAGTCCAAAAGCATGTCAAACGGTATAATTTCAGGTTTTATTTAGGAGCCAATTCTCTGAAAGTCATTGAAAATTTAAAAATGTGATCCATCCTAAATCGTTACAGTGTGGTAAAAATACTGCAGAAAATATTGATTTCTTCAAATGTATCAAAATGAAAACATTTATGTAGCTTTCTCTGTTTTCTTGAGGAGCTCAATGTGTAATTACTGAGCCAATTTTTATATTTTCTCAAAGGTTATCAGCAAAAAAAATTGGCCTGTTTAACCATTTAAAGCAAACAAGTAAGGAAGTATCTTTGCTAACTTATGGCAGTCCTGTTTCTTCTGCTAGGATGCAAGCAAAAGAAAATTAGCTTTCAGCTTCTCTCCTCTCGCACACAGATACACACGCTTGCATGGACACAAGAAAAATTTCTTTTCTTCTGTCAGCATTCCTCACAAACAATAGTTAGATTAGTGGAAATGAGGGCCTCCACAGAGAAAGGACATTCAGCTACAGAAGCCTCCCTGCAGGAACAGCTGGTAGGGGTTAATGGCTGCTGAACCTCACAGCCAGGGCCTATTCTCTATTGTGTGTTCAACTCCTGGGAAGGAGGGAGACTTGTGACAGCTTCTGGGGTGCAGAAGATCAGAGGTACACTGACTAGGTCAGGGAAGTAGTTTTCAGAGACACAGGATGCAGTGCTGAAGAGGATTTGTAATAATTGTGACCAAGATTTATGTATTGTTTAGCAGGAGAGGACTGTGTGACTTAAGTAAGCACAGACTGTGTTATAAAGCCTTTTCATGATGATACGTGGATTCTGCTTAACACAATATCTACTTGAGAACAAGAATTGGCTGAATTCTTCCAAGACAGTTAGGAGGAGTGAACACATCCTTTGTCCCATCTTTAGAAGCCACCTAGCTTGCTGGATATGATAAAATTATGACATGAGGAAAATTGCACAATTTAGTATGAAGAATGCTTGCACAAATACTGTCATCCTTTGGCTGTTCCCTACCTTAAAATGCACCAATGATAGCTAAAATGACAGACATTTGACAGGTATCTGTAAGCACAACCCAGGCAGCTCATTAAAGTTTTTCTTTATATGCATCAGCAGTCACAAAAGCAAAAACCCATTAGTATTCACTATTTTGCAGATTAGAAGAATTAGGGCTTCAAACGTTGGCTTATACGAAGCAGTGTCATTTGTGAAGTGATGTTTGCTTTATTATTCCCCATTCTCCCCCTCTGAAACCAGCCTGACATGACTTGCGATCCACACAGGGCATAATGAGCAAAATAAAGAACTGGATTGTGGATGAAAAGAAACACATTCCCTTTTTACATGACTGGAATGACAAAGAGGGGAGACTTTATATGTACTCTTTAGGCTCATTAGAGTGCTGATTATGATAGCTCTCTAGTGTAATCTTTAATCGAGTTTGACACTAGATTTGCCCCGTTACAAATCCTGTCATGCAAATTGAGCCATTTGTGTTGTTTGATATGGAAAGATCTGCTATGAAATGAAAGATTAGTTCACAGATGAGACACTAGGGAATGCTGCCCTTGTGCTCTGAGCAACTGATTACAAGGATGAGAGCAACCATTTTTATACTGCTGCTATGATTTGGAAAGCAGATTGAATTAACATGAGTTTTTTTTTCTCCACGCGTCGAAATAGCAAATAAAAATTTGGAGTTCCATTTTCAACCCACTATTTTCTTTGTGAACTTATCAGAAATAAATTATAGTGAAAGGAAATTACATGTATTTGAAGGTCCGTTGGAGAAATGTACACCTTGCTTAAATGGTGTATATGTAAAATAATAGCTACGACATATACTTTCCATTTATAAAAAAGGGAAACTATTGAGAGACAGTTCTTTTTGTGACTGAGATTCAAAGCAACTATTACATCTATCCAACATGAATAAAATTTGCAGAAAATTCACACGCTCGACTTTCTCTACAAACTAGAATGCATGACTTTTAATATAAAGGATGATGTCATACAGGAGGCACTTTGTATGATTTTGGCAAGTTATAGATGATAGTCACAGTTATACCAATGGTCACAATCTACAGTAAAAGTTGCAGAGTGGAGTGAATCCAATCTACAAGGTCTGTACTAAATTTAAAAATGGTCTGACTTCAGGAACACAATGTTCACAATTTAACCATGAAAGTCACTGTGCTCTGAGCAATACTTAAGAACAAAGACAAGTAGAAACAACACACATACAAACTACATAATGTGAGGCTATGGCAGTGCCAAGCATGATTGACTACAGTCTTATAGCACTCTGGCTTATTTTTAGCCTTGCTTGAATATATTTGTTTCTATCTTTGATAATTCATCAGGTTTTTTTTGGCACCTGTACTGATCGTTTCTTGGAACCAAACATTATGGATTTTGATCATTCTGGCATAAATGTACCTTGAACGACTGCTGGTGGAATCTCAGCATTGAATGCTTAGCAAGTTATGACTCTGGACTTGATTTTTGCCATGGCACAGAATATCTCCACCATGATGAAAATGCAGGAAGAATTTGGGAAATTCAAATCCTGCCTAAGCCTGGCAATTCTCATGCCTCTTCATCTTTGTCAAAAATATAAAAAACATCATTTTCAAATGCCTTGCAGTTAGAAAGAAGAAGTCATATTGGATGCAAAACATTAACTCTATTCCACTCTCCACAGATGCTGCCAGACCTGCTGAGTTTCTCCAGCTTTTTCTACGCTTATTTCTGATATTTCTCACTTTTGTGGAGATGAGGAATTAAGGGTCATCTGTAGTTTGCACATATACAGCTCCCTGATGTAGCTGGTCATTCCAGTGATCAGCTGCAACCACCAAAGTCAGATTTTGGAAGCCCTGGAGAGTAAAACAAGTAAACACAGGTGTGTTCTCCACGCACTTCTTTTGGATAGCCAAGGGTACCTTTTTTTTCCAGAGCTGAGGCATCCCTGCAGATACGATCCCAGTACACCTTGGGGTCAGGGTCATTCTGGTCAGTGGTAAGAGTTGTGTGGGCATGGGGTCAGGTATCCTTTGGGCGTGAGGATCACTTGTGCATTGGAACTGTTAATTTTGCAGAAATCTAAGTGTAAAAGGTGCACAGAAAACATGGAACTGTCCAATTTGTCAACATCTGTCTAGAAGTGTCACAAAGTGTCACCAAATGTTGACCTGTCCAGAATTATCTGGAAGTGACAGTTGGTGTTCACCTGGCAACAAGTACCAACAAGTATCAAAATGTGAATGAGAGTGTAGTTCTCCATTGTGTATTGCCTACAGTATAGACGTTTAAGCAACATAACCATATCTTTTTCTCCTATGTGCATGGGTGTTTATAGGTACTCACAGAACATACTCAATGACTATATCATGGGAGGTGGACAATGAAAAGACAGACATTAGGATATGAGAGATCATGAGGGATGGGCAGAGGGCGTTTGGCTGTATGAAATGGTAGAAGTGGGGCATGTGGAGATATGAGGATGTGATGAGAATCTAAGATGTGACGGCTGGCAGATTATTGTATGTATGTGCCCTTTTGGAGAGGCAATGTACCATTTCGGATCAGGTACTTATACAGCTTTGGGGATGAGGGGTTTAATAATACATACTACTGGACAGATAAGACATTCTGTGTTGGAAGTAAGGAACCATCTGGGATTGTGAAAAGACATGCTTGTGTGTAAAAAAAAATGCATAAAACATTGGGACTGGCAGAATAATAAAGGAATAGTCCAATAAATATGTTGAGTAAAATAAAACTGCTAAGTGTTTCGGAGTGTCTGTTCCTACAAAATTATTACAGGATTTCTGCTGCATGACTGATTTCCCAAACTATCATTTTCATAATGAGGTGTCTATTGATGGACAGCTATAACTGCTAATTGACTGGAAAGGTTCGTTGAGACAAAGGGATTATGTATTTGTGGTTTAAGCTCTTAAGGTGACATGCTTGTTTTTATAAACAATTAGTTTAAAGAATTTCAATACATTCCCCATTTTCTTATCACTAATTTTTCTTCCCAATAGCAAGATCAATTGACAGTGTCAGCATGCCATCTGAGTTTTGCCCACAATGGATGTTAGCTGAGTTCACATAGAGTTGGAGGGAAAAGTCTAGGGCATGAGTTGACTGGAATGGAGATTAATGATTCCATTTGGATAGCACAGGTGGTATGAGTAGATACATTGGATGGTTAGAGGCCAGTGAGTGACACAGAGGCTATGAGGAGGTATTGGGATGGATACAGGGGTAGACAATAGCATGGAAAGGGTAAGGAGTGTAATTAGATGAGGGGAGGGTAATCAAAATAGTTCTTTATTTTAACCATTGAATAGAATGCTGGAGCCTAAGAGAGGCTTTTACCCAGCATGCCCCTGGAACTGACTCTTCTTGGGTCACCCAGCCCAGACTTTAATTCAGCCTGCCACCACTCACCATCAAAATTGGCCACTTATAAAATTTGGGTTTGTGCAAATGTGATTTCTCCCACTTCAGCACATTATAAGACCATAAGATCATAAGAAATTGGAGCAGAATTAGGCCATTCAGCCCATTGCGCCTGCTCTGCCATTCAATCATAGCTGATGTATTTTTCAACCCCATTCTTCTGCCTTATCCCATAACCCTTGACCCCCTTTACCAATCAAGAACCTATCTATCTTTGTCTTAAAAAAGTCAATACCTTGGCCTCCACAACTGTCTGCAGTGATGAGTTCCACAGATTTACCACCTCTGCCTGAAAGAAATTCCTCCTTATGACAGTTCTAAAAAGTCACCCCTTCAGTCTGAGGCTGTACCCTCAGGTTCTAGTCTCTCTTACTAATGGAGACAACTTCTCCATGTCCAATCTATCCGGTCCTCTCAGCATGCTGTATGTTTCAACTAGATATCCCTTCATCTTTCCAAACTCATCAAGTACAGACCCAGCGTCCTCAACCAATCCTCATATGGTGAGACCTTTATCCTCAGGATCATTCATGTAAACTTCCTCTGGACCCTCTCAAACACCAGCACACTCCTCCTTAGGTACAGAGCCCAAAATTGACACAGTATTCCAAATGCAGCCTGACCACAGCTTTATACAGCCTCAGCAGTACATTTCTGTTCTTGTATTCAAGCCCTCTTGAAATGTTAACATTTCATTTGCCTTCCTAACTGCCTTCCTAACTACATTAACCTTAAGAAAATCTTGAACTAGAATTCCCAAGTCCCTTTCTGCTTCAAATTTCTGAAGCCTTTCTCCAATTATAATCCATACCTCTATCTTTCCTGCTAAAGTGTATAACCTCACACTTTCCCACATTGTATTCTTCTTTGCCACTTTTTTGCCCAGTCTCCTTTCCTGTCCAAGTCCTTCTGCAGCCTCCCTGCTTCCTCAACACTACCTCCCCTCCACCTACCTTTGTGTCATCTACAGTTCCTTTGTCCAGATCATTAATATATACCATGAATAATTGTGGTCTTAACACAGACCCCTGCGGAACTCCACTAGTCACTGACTGCCACCCTGAAAAATACTCCTTTACCTCTACTCTCTGCCTTCTGCCAGTCAGCCAATCCTCTAACCATGCCAGTACCTTGCTCCCAATTCCATGGGCTTTTACCTTATTTTTAGCAGCATCCAAAGTGGTACCTTGTCAAAAGCCTTCAGGAAATTCAAATGGACCATGTTGAGTGGCTCCTTTTGGTCCAACCTGCCCATTACCTCCTCAAAGAATTCCAACAAGTTTATTAAGTATAATCTTCCCTTAACAAAGCCCTATTTTACCATGTACTTCCAAGCAATCCACAATCTCATTGTTAATAATGGACACTAAATTCCTACCGACAACTGAGGTCAGGTTTACTAGCCCATAATCTCCTGTCCTTTGCCTCCCTCCTTTCTTAGACAGGGTCTTTTGGGACCCTCATTAATTTCAATGATTCCTGGTAGGATCACTACCAATACCTCTAAAATCCTCTCAGCAGTCTCCTTCAGAAATTTGGGGTGTAGTCCATTTGGTCTCGGTAATTTATCCACCTTCAGATCTGTCAAGCTTCTCTAGCACCTTCTCCTTAGTGATGATCATTATACTCAAATCTGCCCCCGACTCTGTTGAAGTTCTAGTTATGCTGTTGGTGTTTTCCACTGTGAAACTTGATGTAAAATGCTTATTCAGTTCCTCTGCCATTTCCTTGTTCCCAATACTACTTCTCCAGCCTTATTTTCTATTGGTCCAATATACGCTCTTGCCTCTCTCTTACCTTTGATATATCCAAAATATTTCTTCAAGTCTTTTATTTTACTAGCAAGCTTACTCTGATATTTAAATTTCTCCCCTATTGTTTTTTAGTTATCTTCTGCTAGTTTTTATAGACTCCCTAATCTTTTGACATCCCATTAATCTTTACCACTTTGTGTGCTTTTTCTTTTGCTTCCCTTGTCAGCCATGGGTCCCTTGTTCTCCCCTTAGTATGCTTCTTCTTCCTGAGGATAAATTTCTGCTGTGCCTCTCAGTTACTCCTAGAAACTCCTGCCATTGCTGCTCCACCATCTTCCCTGCTAGACTCCCCTTCCAATCAACTCTGGTCAGCTTTGTAGTTACCTTTCCTCAACGGTAATATCATTACATCTGATTCCAGCTTTTCCCTCAAAAAACTGCAAGGTGAATTCTATCACGTTATGATCACTATTGCCAAGGGGTTCCTTTACCTCAAGCTCCTTCATCAAGTCTGTCTCATTACACATCACCAAATCCAGCATTTTCTGCTCCCTCTTAGGCTGCACCACAAGCTGCTCCAAACAAAATCTCGTAGACACTACACAAACTCCTTTTCTTGAGATCTAATACCAACATGACTTTTCCAGTCCACCTGCATATTGAAGTCCACCATCATTATTAAATAGTGCCTTTCTTACATATCTTTTCTATCTCCTGATTTAATGTCTTCCCCACATCCTAACCACTGCTAGGAAGCCGGTACATGTTGCCTATCAAGGGTTTTTCTTCTTTGTTGCTCCTCAACTGTACCCATACACTTTCTATTGCCTTCTGACTGTACTATCACTTCTTGCTATTGATTTAATTCCATATCTTTTTAACAAGGCAACCTCACCCTCTCTGCCCATCTGCCAGTCCTTTCGATAGGATGTGTTTCATTGGACATTTAGTTCCCAGCCCTGATTCCCTTGCAGCTCCATCTCTATGATATGAATAATATTGTACCTGCCAATTTCAATCTGCTACAAGCTCATTTACCTTCTCTGTACACTGTGTGCATTTAAATACAACATCCTGTATTGTCTACCTTCTTTGTCATAGTTGTCCCCTCATCTGCTATGCCTGAAATTAGATTGCTAACCCTTTCCATATTGTCTATATTTTTTTAGTAAGGAGCAAATTACTGCAGATGCTGGAATCTGTACTGCAAACAACAAATGCTGGAGATCACAGCAGGTCAGACAGCACCCATGGAGAGAGAGAGCAAGCTAATGTTTCGAGTCTAGATGACTCTTCATCAGAGACTCTGATGAAGAATCATCTAGATTTGAAACATTAACTTGCTCTTTTTTTTTTACTGAGCACTCCGCCGCTTTAATTCTTTCCATAATTTTCCATGCAACTGAACCCACCCTCCCACTATTTAGGTTAAAGCCTGATCCACAGCCCTTGTTATGTGATTTGCCCGGACTCTGGTCCCAGCATGATTCAGATGGAGTTCCCTCCTTCCCTGGTACCGGTGTCAATGTCCCATGAATTTGAATTTCTCCCACACCAACCTCTGAACCACATGTTTACCTCTTTAATCTTGTTGACCCTGCGCCAACCTTCTCATAGCTCAGGTAGTAATCCGGAGATTATTACCTTTTCTTTTTGTTCTGCTTTTTAGTTTAGCTCCTAGTTGCTTGGATTCCCTCAAAAGACTCTTTCCTCTTTCTGTCTGTGTCATCAGTTCATCTGTGGACCACAACAACTGGGTTTTCCCCGCTTACACCAAGTCGCTCTGCAGCCCAGATGAGATATCCTGAAGCTGGGCACCAGGCAGACAGTACAGCGGGGGGGTGGATAGCACACCCGATCCTGGCCACAGAGAAACCATGTCTATTACCCTGACTAAAGTATTCCTTTTGACACCTACATTTCTCTCTCCTATATTTTCATTCTAGTCTTTTAGTTTGTCGCCTGTCCCTTACTTTCATTCTGAAATTGTTCTATGATGGATAGGTAAATTACCACCAAGCAATTAACTTACAGTTTATCTTCTGTGTGCTTTTGGGCTTTAATTTATCCTATTCATTAAAAACTTTAAAAACTATGAACCAAAAAAAGCAAGCAAAAAGCATGTTTTCCCCTCTGCACCGAATTCCCAGCTGCCTCCAAATCTCCTGAATTATGTATTCACTCGGGTTGGGTCTCACTCTGGATGGGATGTCTCCTTCTTGACCGTGCAAAGCATGTAAGTTAGGGATAAAAAGCCAGGCCTCTGTGTTTACAGTTGCTGTCTGTGTTCTCATTTCTCCATAAATGGATGAACAAGCATTAGTAAAATTAATGAGCAAAAGGCCAGTATGGGACCAAATGAGCAGGAGTAGGCCATTTGGCCCCAAAAGCCTGTCCAGCCATTTCACATCATGGCTCATTATCTATCTCAATGCCATTTTGCTGCGCTGCTTCCTAACATTATATGATTCACAATGAAAGAAAATTCAGGCAAATCTATGCTGAGATAAACAACGAATACATTATTTTGTATCAGGTTGGATTTAAGGAAGGGGAATACTTCGAAATATTAGCGCAGCAGTGTCAGAAGTGAATGCTACAGATGAGCTTTTTACCCAATGGCTTGAGTGCAGCCAGACATCCCCAGGTAGCTCACACAAATAGCTCAGGAAGAACAGTGCAGCTGAAAGCAAAGGAAGGACAGCACACTTATAATTCTGAGCAGAGGTGGTGTAGATTGCACCAAGTTAAATGTACACTGCACCAGGATCGAATTCCTAGGCATAAGTGAAGAGCAGTACAAAACCAACAAACAGCCTGTGAAGGTGAGGGCATTTGACTGAGGAAGACCTGCAAGATGACTATCATTCACAATGCACTAATAGCTGATGCAAGGTCACAATTGTTCTCAGCATAATTAACACTGTGAAGGGGTTCACAGCAGGAATGAGATACTTTGCACAACTGCACTGAGAATTAAAGACAATGTTGTTAAGTGCTTTAGCAAATGCTGCTCTTCCAGTTCAAATGGAGACAAATTTGTTCTCTACCTTCTACAAATCAAACAGATGATGCATCATTATTAAACATGTAAATTTACCCAGATCTTCATTCATGGACTTTAACAGGCTTGAGCAAATCACTTTGTAGACATATTTGTATAAAATATTGCACCAGTCTAAGAATATTTGAACAATATTCAGTAGAAAATTAGTTTTTTCCCTTCAATCTTTAAATGGTTTAATGGCTTTAAACTTTCCTTTGCTATAATGGCTTGCAACATCAGCAACGTATAGTCTGGGAATCAGCAACTGTTCTTCACTGTGCTATCCAATTATATGTGAAGTACACCTTTAAACATAAGAGCAGTGGGATTGAAACATGAAGGCTAATTCTGCACTCCTGTACTTCCAGCAGGGAGCATGTCGCAGGGCATACAGCCTATGATTTTCTGTCCATTAAAGAAAGAATTGCATTTATACTTCACATTTCACAGAGTACAAAAATGCTTCACAACCAATAAATTACTTTTGAAGTGTCGCTACTGTGTACTGTAGGAAATGCGACAGTCAATTTGCACGCAGCAAGGTCCCCCAAACAGCAAAGTGGTAATGACCAAATAATTTGTTCTAGGTGTTGGGGGTTAGTGACAAATGTTGGCCAGGAGTCTGGGAGACATCACTGCTCTTTTTCAAAGTAATGCCCAGTCGTGCTTTACATTTTACTAAGAAGTCTGCTAAGTCCCTCTTATATTTTTGTACCCAAGATTGCTGTTTAGCAATAATAGACATGTCCCACTTTGTGGTCTTCTTTAGGCTATGTAATTTTTTTTCTCCTTTCTACGTCTTCTGGTATTTTACCTAAAGTTCATTACATATGTCCCAAAATATGTTTCTTCCTTGTCTTACTTGGTTGTCAACATTTTTGGCACTTCATTGTGGATATCATCAGGTTTTCCAGAGCTAGGTTGGTACAATTTTTTCTGCAAATATTCATATCTTTTAAACTAGAATTGCATACTTCACAGCAGATTTGTTTTGAGTACTGTATTTATATTGGGTAACATACTCATTACCCGTTTGCGAGATGTTAAAGTACAACTGGCTATTAGCTACAACACTGGCAGCTATCCAAAAATGTGACAAGTTGCTCAGGTATGTCCTGTCCACTGAAAACAACTCAAACATAATTGGCAAATCATTGCCACATCAGTTTGCTTTCAATCATCGATGGAGAAAGATGTTGCTGACAACATAATCAATTGGCATTTATTCCGTAATAACATGCTCACCCACTGCTCACTTTACCTTCTGCTAGCACCACTCAAACTCTGGCCTCATTACAGATTTGGTTCAAGCATGGACAAAAGGACCGAACTCCTGAGGTGAGGTAAGTGTTACTGTCCTTGACATTAAGGTGTTATTTAACACAAGTGTGGCATTGAGAAACCTTGGCAATATTGAAGTAGAAATTAAGGGAGAAACTCTCCACAGGTTGGAGTCATTTGTGACACAACGGAATAAGGCTGTGGTTATTTGATGTCAATCATCTCAGTTCCACAACACAAGTGCAGGAGTTGCTAAGGGTGTCCACTAGCCCAGCCATTTTCAGCTGTCTCATTAATGGTTTCATAATGTTCAGTATTCTCCATGACTACTCAGAAAATGAAGCCATCCTTACCTGCCTGTAACCAGTTTGAGACAACAATCTGGCTTGAGCTGAGAAGTGGTGAATACCAACCTCGATAGAAATACCAGACAATTACTACCCCCAGTGACAACACCCGACCATCTTCTCTTCAAGTTTAATGGAATTACCATCATTGAAACCCTCACCATGAACATTCTAGGGCTTACCATTAACCAGGAATTGAATTGGACCAGTCAGATAAATATTATCACTATAAAAGCAGTTCAATGGCTCGAAATTCTACAACAATTAACTTGTACTCTGATGTCCTAAACTCTCTCTACCATCTACAATGCATATTTGCCTGGATGAGTGCTGATTTGAAAACAATGAAGAACATCAGTGCAAAGCAGCCTATTTACCAGTATCCATTGACCACAGCTGATGAACATCTACAAATATAATGCAGCAACTCACCAAGGCTCCTTAGACAGCACAACTCTCTAGACCAGACAAGAACAGCAGTTTCATGCAAGTTCTTCCAGCAAGCTACACACAATCCTGACTTGGCACCATATCACCATTCCTTGCCTGTTGCTGGGAACTCGTTCCTGAACTGTACTGTCGATGGGCCACTGCATTGACTGCAGCAGTTAAAGAAGGCGACTCATCACACATTCTCAAGGGCAGTTAAGAATAGGCAAGACAGTCTGCCTGTGCCAGCAATGTTCACATCTCAAGGGTGAAAAAGACACGTTTGCATTATTGCGTTCAAAATTGTGTTGATATTTTAGAAATGTTCTAAAAACATGATTTTGTGAGCAGTTAATTAATTCAACCTATTTCAATCATTTTCTCAAAAGTAGAAACACCCCTTTATGACCATTTCCCAGCCCTCCTCTTCATCGCTGATTCTATTGCTTACTGTTAATTTACAGGGGGATGAACCTGATGACAACTTAATAAAACAAATTGTAATGAATCTCAGCATTCCTTGACAGACTATAAATAAAAGTCCGGAAGGGAACTGGCTACCAGACTTTATTGCCTGCCGAGAACATCATAAGCTTTCCGTCCAGTTGCTTATCGCTGGACTTTTTGGGCAGTAATTCAATAGCCTGAACTCCACCCACATTGGCATAAATGACAAAGTTTCTAGTAGGAGAGCCTTCAGTGGTGCACCCACCCAACTCATTCAGGCAGACGCTTCGTTTAAACAGGAACAGGGGAAAACAGCCTTCCTGCATGCCATTTCATGACTATTTTAAATGCACAGCTATGGCAATGAGAGTTATCCTGAAGAGTCTGGAAAGCACACTGCAATATTAAGATTTGTTGACTTTAATCAGTTCTAAATCTTTTTTGTACTCCTTATAGATACTTAGGTTTTCATGAACCTTTGTGTCAGTTAATCTAATTTACTTAATCTTGCCCCAAGCACCATTCTTGGCACCAATTAATGAGTTTCTCATTAGGAATTCTACAAACTGAGGCATTGAAAACAATAGAAAGAGATATGCAGAAAGGTCTGGTTGTAGAAATAATGCTCTGTGCTCAGACACTGGCACCTAAACATAGGAATCTGGTGAATATACCTATGTTAATGAACTCCTCTTCACTCTATTCTTTCACGTCTTAGAGTTTAGCTGTACATAACTTTTGTAAATGTTCACTTATTGATATGAGCAAACAAAGCTGTAATCCCCAGTGTAAGTATTCATACCCCTCACACATCTAAGAGCAATGTCAATGCCTGATTCTTCCAATGATTAAAACTTGTACAATTTGAGTCAGAGCAAAGAAACATGTAATAACAAAATGACTTCTAGATGAGTTACTAATAATTTTAGCATTTTCTTGATAAGCTATTTGGTTTCCTGTTAATTAGTATCGTATTTAAAATTTCAATTTGAGCTGTGACATGACCAAAAGTCATAACCCCAGATCACCTATAGATGCATCAAACTTTTAATTCCAATGTTAGTTTTTTTTTAAAAAGAGGGTTGTTATTGACAAGAGCAGTGCAATTTAAATTCACTGACTGAGGAGAAATTCTGGCATGTCACAGCTGTTCAGAATAAGGATATCTAACAAAAATATTTTTGAAAATGGATCTGTTATTGAATTGTGCATGAAGAGTACATAATAGAACATTACGGCCTTTATCAGCAGTGTTACCAGCAGTGTTGACATTGGTAGTTGAATAGTCAAACAGGGAGACTCTATAGGAAGAGACAATGAGAGGCTGACTACCCAGCCACAAGCCCTCTCCGCAAGGAGAAATCTCTTGCAGGCATCTTTCAGTTTACTGTACTTGCAAAGTCAATATTCTCAAACTCAGCTGTTCAACTACCAATGTCAACACTGCTGGTAACATCCATAATAAAGGTTGTAATGTTCTACTATGTACTCTTCATGAACAATTCAACAACAGATCCGTTGTTAAAAATATCTCTTGTCTTTTTGTTAGATTCACTTCAGCTTTCCAATCCACATGTATGTGTGTAATGTTATTAATTAGAGTCACAGAGAGGTACAGCACAGAAACAGACTCTTTGGTCCAACTAATCCATGCTGACCAGATTTCCTAAATTAATTTCGTCCCATTTGCAGCATTTGGCCCATATCCCTCTAAACCCTTCCGATTCATATCCCCATCTAGATGCCTTTTAAATGCTGCAATTGTACCAGCCTTCAACACTTCCTCTGGCAGCTCATTCCATGCATGCACCACCCTCTACATGAAAAGGTTGCCCTTAGGTCTCTTTTAAATTCCTCTCATGTTTAGTAACTAATAAACTCACTCTTTTGTTAACTTAAGTAAAGTAGGGTCACATTAATCCCATTGTCCCAGAGGACCTGTCTCTCATTAGAAAGAAATGACTGATGGTGGTTTAACCTGAGGATTAACACACTTCAGGCGAGGGGTGAGATTGAGATGGCAGCATCTTCATTGTAACCTCATCCAGTGCTGGGAATGAACTCATGCTTCATTCTGCATTGTAGACCAGCCATCGATTCCCGATAATTAAAGAAAACCGACTTAAACTGACTAATTTTAAAACGTAGCAGTTTGGTTTGAGAGAAAAAAATCTCCAAGGGAAGGAATCCTGCCCAAGTTAACCTTGTTGTGATCAACCAGAAGGGTTGGAAAGCAAAGCACCACTCTTCAACTGGTAACTTGACAAATCGAAGTATTCCGGCTGGAATTGTAACAAATTTAGCAATCCTGCCTGGACACCAGACCATGACAGTTGCCCAGAAGAAAGAGGTCTTGGTGTTTTTACAATGAAGTGGATAGCTAAAGACCTTAAAGCAAAGAGAGAGAGTGTAAGAGTGAAGTATAAGGTATGCTTGCGTGCCTGTGGTAAGTGGTCAGTTTTAGGATTACAACTCTGTGTTCAGACTTTCCTCTGTGAACATAAAAGGCAGAGTTAGTAAGTTTGCAGATGACACCAAAATTGGAGGTGTAGTGGACAGCGAAGAAGGTTACCTCAGATTACAACGGGATCTTGATCAAATGGGCCAATGGGTTGAGAAGTGGCAGATCGAGTTTAATTTAGATAAATGCAAGGTGCTGCATTTTGGGAAAGGAAATTTTATGCACTTAATGGTAAGGTCCTTGGGAGTGTTGCTGAACAAAGAGACCTTGGAGTGCAGGTTCATAGTTCCTTGAAAGTGGAGTCGCAGGTAGACAGGATAGTGAGGAAGGTATTTGGTATGCTTTCCTTTATGGGTCAGAGTATTGAGTACAGGAGTTGGGAGGTCATGTTGCAGCTGTACAGGATATTGGTTTGGCCACTGTTGGAATATTGCGTGCTATTCTGGTCTCCTTCCTATCGGAAAGATATTGCGGAACTTGAAAAGATTCAGAAAAGATTACAAGGATATTGCCAGGTTTGGAGGATTTGAGCTATAGGGAGAGGTTGAATAGGCTAGGGCTGTTTTCCCTGGAGCTTCGGAGGCTGAGGGGTGACCTTATAAAGGTTTATAAAATCATGTGGGGCATGGATAGTATAAATAAACAAAGTCTTTTATCTGGGGAGGGGGAGTCCAGAACTAGAGGGCATTAGTTTAGGATGAGAGGGGAAAGATATAAAAGAGTCCTAAGGGGCAACATTTTCACGCAGAGGGTGCTATATGTATGAAATGAGCTGCCAGACGAAGTGGTGGAGGCTAGTACAATTGTAACACTTAAAAGACATCTGGATGTATAGATGAATAGGAAGGGTTTGGAGGGTTATGGGCCGGGTGCTGGCAGGTGGAACTAGATTAGATTGGGATATCTGGTCGGCATGGACGAGTCGGACCGAAGGGTCTGTTTCTGTGCTGTACATCTCTATGACTGCATGACTCTACAGGAAATCAAAATCCTTTATCAATTTAAGTGTTTCAAATATATCATCTCAAATCTCAAACCTCAATGCAGCCTGGCCTCAAAATGCTTTACACATTGTACCATTGGGGTAAATCTGCAAATCATGTCTTCAAGGACAACATATGGGTTTCAGTGACGAAAACTAAACCCTGCACTATTAACCAAGTATTTTTTACAACTGAAATATCACTGATCAAAGGTAAAGGTAATGATAATATCAAAAAAAGGAGAAATTATCCTGTCACTATATCTTAATTCATGAAGGCCACATAAATAACTATGACCTAATTACCTCTAAAGGGAAAAAGTACAGAATCAGTAGCAAAAGAATAAAAATATACTCTATTACTACTGCAGTATCCTATTTCTACACATACTTTAGAAATGCACAATTTGATCATATTGTGGTACCCCTGGGATTGCCAGTGATATACTTCTGACCTTCAGCGATATTGCCTGTAATTAGTAGGAATGGTGTTGGTACAAGTTGTCATATCAACCTGAATACAGTTAACTACCATAGTTTAATCTGATATCTCCTGTACTACATTATTACTGCACTATGTCTGTTGTCTTTGACTTCAAGTCATGTTGATATCTCCAAGTAAATCTTTTTGATATCTCTCACTTCATTAATGGGTTAGATGAAAAAAGACAGTAGTAAAGCACAAGAGCTCCATGGGAAACCCACTGAGCAGGAATAATAACAGACTCTAGCATCTCTACTAATGATTGTTTGAAGGTGTATCAGGATCTAGCAAATGCTTAAGCCTTGTTTCTAGTGTCAAAAAAGACTTGAAAATCAAAATATTGATTGGCATCAACTGGACGATTTTAAAATGGTTACTGTCACTGAAGGTCTATCATTGATTAGAGCATATAGTATTGGGAATAATGAGTTTCGTTTCACAATTGGTGGCACGGTGGCACAGTGGTGCCTCACAGCGCCAGAGACCCGGGATCAATTCCCGCCTCGGGCAACTGTCTGTGTGGAGTTTGCACGTTCTCCCCGTGTCTGCGTGGGTTTGCTCTGGTTTTCTCCCACAGTCCAAAGATGTGCAGGTCAGGTGAATTGGCCATGTTAAATTGCCTGTAGTGTTGAGTGAAGGGGTAAATGTAGGGGAATGGGTCTGGGTGGGTTGCTCTTGGGAGGGTCGGGTGTGGGCTTGTTGGGCCCAAGGGCCTGTTTCCACACTGGAAGTAATTTAATCTAATTAAGTTTCAGAAATGGGTCAAAAAGGATTCGGTAAAGGGAGCATGGAAGCAGTCTCTTACTGACTTTGTTTTTACCAATTTACTTGAAAAATAGAAATGTAGTCTGGCTAGTACAGAGAGGTTTAGTGTTTATTTTTAAAATCCCTCTTCTACAGCACAGCCTTGGGCTGCATTTGCATCCAGTCAGGTCAGGAAGAACTGTCAGCTAGCTTGGTTCATTGACACCTGAGCTGCCACTGGATATCTGTTGTCAGGAAATTCAACCATGCCTGTTGCATCAGGAAATTGGAGACTGACTAGAAACCTCAATCAGTATCAGTAACAATAGCAACAGCTTATATTTATAGAGCACTTTTAAAATAATGAAGATTCATGGTGCTTCACAGGAGCATCTAATTATTGCTATGAGCCACATGGAGAAAAGATATGATGAACAGTTTGGACAAAGAAGCAAGATTTAAGAAGAACAAAGGTGAGATGAAAACGTTGTGCCTGGACTTGAACAATTTGTCTGGTGATGGAAATGTGTGGGGAGAGTTATCCAGAGCTTAGGTCCTTGGCAACAGATTGGATTTGTCTCTTTGTTTACAGATAAGACACACCTCACCCAGGCTGCTTCAACAACGCCTTCCAAATCTGTAACCCAATTATCAAGATTGACCAGAGCAGCAGATGCATTGGAAAATCACCATCTGCAGGTTCTCTTCCAAGCCACATGTAATCCTGACATGAAATTATATCTCTGCTCCTTTACCATTCCTGGGTCTAAGAATTCCTTTCAAGAAGCGGGTATATGAATAGAAAGGATTTAGTGGGATATGAGCCAAATGCTGGGAAATGGGACTAGATTAATTTAGAATATCTGGTCAGCATGGACATGTTGGACCAAAGGGTCTCTTTCTGTGCTGTGTAACTCTATGAGTCCATGACTAAGGCAGATCAAAACACTTCTCAAGGGCAATTAATGATAGCCAATGAATAATGGTCTGGCCAGTGACACCCACATGTCACGAACAAATCAGGGAAAAAAAGTACAGTTTTCCACCTTGTTGGGAATATGTCAGTGCCAATCTTCAGCAAATTCAGCTCATTCCTCACATCATTAAAAAATGGTTCAACATACCGGTTACAGGAGAGACTATGGACCTCGACAAATGCAAGCTGTAATATTGAAGACTGGAGCTTTGGTGTAGCTGTGCCACTAGACAGGCTGGGCCAGTTCAGCCACAACATTGGCATCTATCTAATAATATGAAAATTACATATTGTCCTGTCCACAAAAGCAGGAAAAATCTAATCCAGCAATTTACTGATAAGACTGCTTTTATTTATCAACAAATTGATTCAAATGTCTTTGCCAGTACTAAAAGGTGACTCTAAGTAAGAGATAACCTGTTTGCTGATACTCAATTTAGGTTCGACCCTGAATAGTCAGTTCCAGACTCTTTACAACCATCACTGATTCCCCATTATCAATACTCTATGCTTCACCATTGACCAGAAACTTAACTGAACCAGTCATATAACAAGAACAGGTTAAGGTTGAGAACTCTACAATGAGTAACTCAATTATTGATTCCCCAAAATCTGTCATTCATCTACAAAAAACAAGTTAGAAGTGCTGCCAAAAGAAATTTGGCACATTGCAGCAACCTATACTGTAGATAAACCAATGGTGAAGGGAGTAACTGTTTAAGGTTTAACCTGTGTTACTATTGTCAGTGAGATATGTACACACATCCTAAGCTCCCTTCAATCCCCTAATCAATTTAGAGACATTATAAGCCGAGGGGAGTATGTTATCTCTTCTTACTTCCGACAAATTAAACAATATCACACTCACTTATATCAACTTAATTTGTCAAAAAAATTCATTCATTCATTCATTCATTGTTTAATATTTCTTGTACTGAAAAATGTGTTGCTGGAAAAGTGCAGCAGGTCAGGCAGCATCCAAGGAGTAGGAGAATCGACGTCGATTCTCCTGCTCCTTGGATGCTGCCTGACCTGCTGCGCTTTTCCAGCAACACATTTTCAGCTCTGATCTCCAGCATCTGCAGTCCTCACTTTCTCCTAATATTTCTGTATGTTAGCACATTTCGTCTGCATCAATACACCTTTCAGTCTGGTATCAACCGTAAATAGAGAAATTGTAAATCTACTTTATGATTCTAAAGCATTAATATAATCTGTGAATGACAGTGTTCTCAACTTTGATCCATTTCCCACTTTTTTACTGTCTGGGAAGCTGTCCTCAATTCTTGCTGCAAGCATAATGAGATTCAGGCAAATTATATTGACATATCTGATCACAAAATATCACAAGAAGACAGAACACTCCAGTCTGGAAAGAGGATCTGAAGAGAAAGCTGTTACATGCGACCAATTATGTGGAGCTGACTAATTATGTGAAGGTGTAAACAAAGGAGTGTTATAGTACAAGAGAAAGAGCTTTACTTAGAGATAAGGAGCCACAAACCTCACGGACAATGTGTGTGCAGACACTCACATCTTGAGGTAATTCAGCCTGGTTGTGAAACGTGCAAGTAGCAGATAAAGTATGGCGGAAGCTAAGGAAAATAAAACACAAATAAAATTTGAAATTAAGACAAAGTCCATGGGACACAACTAACACGACAGACTTCAAAGCATGGATAGAACCTCAGGAGAGTTCAAAGGAGCATCTGAGTAAAACATTCAAAGGTAGGCCAAGACTTCAGAAGACTTTGACAAAACTAGGAAGGAGAAGATTCCAAAGAACACAGAAGACAGCGAGTACAAGGTTACAGACCAGGAAGATTCCAAAAACCGTGGAAAAGAACCCTGGAACATTTCAAAGCCTCACTGGCATGGTGATGATTAATGTTAAATGGTCAATCAGTCATCAGGGATTGATTTACTCTGTGGACTAATTTATTTAAAACAATAAAATATATAACAAGTTATGAAGTTGAAATTACAACAAGCCAACTGATTTATGTTAAAAATCACACATCACCAGGTTATAGTCCAACAGGTTTAATTGGAAGCACACTAGCTTTCGGAGCGACGCTCCTTTATCAGGTGATAATGGAGGGCTCGATCGTAACACAGAATTTATAGCAAAAATTTGCAGTGTGGTGTAACTGAAATTATACATTGAAAAATTGATTGTCTGTTAAGCCTTTCATCTGTTAGAATACAGTGATAGTTTCACTTCTTTCATTTGTAAATCACAAAACCCTTTTTTTTAAAAGGTTGCATTCTCGGGTTAGCTGTTAGCAATGGTGATAGCTAGACAATATGTTGAAGGTGTTAGCCCCCTGTGTT
>NC_057714.1:28855643-28862778 GCF_004010195.1 Chiloscyllium plagiosum
GTGAGTGCAGAGTGTCTTATGTCTGTGAGGGGGTGCATGTGTGGGAGTGTGTGTGTCTATAAGGGTATGCGTGGGTGTCTGTGTGCGTGTCTGTGTGTACCTGTGTCCGTGTGTATGTGAGAGTGTGTGTGTGCAGGAATATCTGTGTGTGTGTGTGTGTGTGTGTAGTGCAATGGTGATCACCTGTAATGTGACATGAACCCAAGGTCCCGGTTGAGGCCCTCCCTATGGGTAACGAACTTAGCTATCAGCCTCTGCTCGGCCACTTTCCTCTGCTGCCTGTCCCGAAGTCCACCTTGGAGGATGGTCACCCGAAGGTCCGAGACTGAATGTCTCCGAATCACAACTGATTTATGTGAGTGTAGGTTGCAGACCCACAGCAGATCAACTGACAGGAAGAACCACAGCATTATATGCTTAGAACACGGTAAGCACTTTTAAAACCAAACGGTCTTACCTTCGCTGCTGCTCGCACTGGAAATACAATCTTAGATTAGATTAGATTTCCTACAGTATGGAAACAGGCCCTTTAGCCTAACTAATCCACACCGAACAGTAACCCACCCAGACCCACTTCCCTCTGACTAATGCACCTAGCACTATGGGCAATTTAGCATGGCCAATTCACCTGACCTGCACATCTTCACACTGTGGGAGGAAACCGGAGCACCCAGAGGAAACCCACGCAGACACGGGGAGAATGTACAAACTCCACATAGTCAGTCGCCCGAGGCTGGAATCAAACCTGGGACCCTGGTGCTGTGAGGCAGCAGTGCTAACCACTGAGCCACCATGCCACCCACTATACACACAGCACATGGAGTCCTTAAAAATGAATTTACTTCTAGACAAGGTACACATAAACTATGCCATTCCTTTCTGAAAGAAAACCATTTACAACAACAGCCAAGTTGCAACAGCTATAATGCAGGAATTCCCTGAGTCTATTGTGCTTGCTGAGCAGGGTTATGCCATTTTAACCATTGAAGGTGGTGGGTTCCTCAGGTGAGTACAGCAAAGGCCAAAAATTTGGCACCCTGGATGCCTCAACTGCATTGGGAAAATGGGAAAAGAATGAAAGAGCAATAGTTACAGGGATTCCATGGTCAGGAGATCAGACTGGCATTTCTGTGTCAGTAATCATGACCCTAGCATGCTGTGTCATGAAACAGTTGGAGGACATCCATCTTTGATTTGATTGATTTATTTGATTGACTTATTGTCATGCATACCTAAATACAGTGAAAAGCTTTGTTTACAAACAGTACAAGCAGATCATAGTCAGCAAGGATATACAGATTATAGGATGAGAAAACAAACTTAGACAGAGGCATTATAGGCTATGTCATACAGGGTGTGTGCTACACAAGGTCAACATTACAAGACCAGCATTATTTCAAGTTAAGGAGTCCACTCAACAGTCTATAAATGGCAAGGAATAAGCTGTTCTTGAACCTGCTAGTGCATGTTCAAGTTTATGATTGTTTAATTGATTTATTGTTACGTGTACTGAAGTATAGTGAAAAGCTTTGTTTATGAGCAGTACAGGCAGATCATGAGTGAGGGAGGAGTGTGTATGGAGGAATAGGAATCAGCCAATGGTCATATTCCATATTGGTAACAATGACATAGATAGAAAGAGGGATGAGGTGTATTTCAGGGAGTTAGAAAGAAAATTTAAAGCAGGACAGCTGTAATCTCAGAATTACTCGTAGTGCCATGTACTAGTGAACATAAGAACAGGAGGATTGATCAAATGAAATTGTGGTCAGAGAAGGGAAGGACACTGGATTTCTGAGGAATCAGGACCAGCTCTGGGGCAGATGAGGCCTCTACAAGCTGGACTGGTTACACTTTAAAGGGACTAGTGCTGAATACCCTAATAAGGAAATTTGTTAGTGATTTCGGGTAGTTCTAAACCAACTTCTCAGGGATTAGGAACCTCCGAGGTAAAGTTGGTACTAGGAAAGTGGAAGATGCTTGAGAGATTATAAATCAAAAGAAAACAAAGCCAAGTATTGGGAATGCTTTGAAAATGTCAAAAAGATAAAGTTAAGTATACTCTACTTGAATGCATCTGTATCCCCAAAAAGGTGGGTGATCTAAAGGTGCCAATAGAGATATGTAGATATGATCTAATTACAATTACTGAAACATGGTGATAAGGACTGGGAACTGAATATCTAAGGATATTCAACATTTGGAAAGGACAGACTGGAAGGAAAAAGAGGTGGTGTTGCAGTGATAATAAGGGATATGATTGATACATTAGTAAGGGAGGATCTCAGGTTGGAAGAACAATGTATGGAAACTGTGTGGGTGGTGCTGAGAAACAACAAGGAACAGTAGACACCTTTTGGAGTTATTTATAGACCACCAAAGAGTAGAGGTTTGGGTCATGAGAATATGAAGGAAGTTTACATCAATAAGCAGATTGTACTGGAGAAATTAACAGGGCTGAAAGTTGATAAATCTCAAGGACTTGATGGTTTACCTCCTAGAATGTTGAAGTGAGGTAGAAATAGTTGGTGCTTTGGTGATCAACTTCAAAATTTCAATAAATTCTGGAACGATTCCTCCAGATTAAAAGGAATCAAATATCACCTCACTATTTGAGAAGGGAACAAGAGAGAAAACAAAGAACTACAAGCCTGTTAGCCTTACATCAATAACAGAGAAAAATGCTAGAATCAATTATAAAGGATGGAATGGATAGACACCTAATTGATAATGGCATGGTTAGTCACCGTCAGCATAGATTTGGAAATGGGAAATTGTTTGAAGAATATTTTGGGAGTTTTTTTGAAGATGTTACTAATAAATCAATAAAGGAGAGCTAATGAAGGAAGTGTGCTTAGTTTTAGAGAAGAATTTTGAAAAGCTAAGTCCTCCACAGAAAGCTGGTGAGGAAAATTAAAGCAGTTGGATAGGAGCTAATACACTGGCATGGACTAATGATTAGCTAACTGACAAAAAACAGAGATTAGGAATACCTGTAAATGGGTCATTCTCACATTGGTAGGCTGTGATCAGTGGGGATACTGATCAGTGGTTAGCACTGTTGCCTCACAGCGCCAGGAACTCGGAGTCGATTTCAGCCTCAGGCAACTGTCTGTGTGGAGTTTCCACATTCTCACCGTGTCTGCGTGGGTTTCCTCCTGGTGCTCCAGTTTCCTCCAACAATCTAAAGACGTGCAGGTTAGATTAATTGGCCATGCTAAATTGCCTGTTCTGTTCAGAGATGTGTAGGTTAGGTGCATTAGTCAGGGGTAAACGTAGAGTAATAGGAGAATGGTTAGGTTACTGCTCGGAGAGTCGGTATGGACTTGCTGGGCTGTTTCCACACTGTAGGGATTCTATGATAACTGGTGGGAGTTGAAAAGCATAGATGCACAATGGGACCTGGATGCTCTTGTTAATAAGTCACTAAAGACTGACATGTATCTGCAGCAAGGTTAATGCCAGAGGATTGGGTTACTTTTGTCAATAAGAAGTTTTGTTTTCCATACTCCATTATTCACACATTCTCTGGAATGGCTTATCAACAATAAATTATCAAACCATTATCCATAATTATCTCTCCAGGGACACCAAATAAACTAAAAATGTAGCTAAAAATATAGCACAACAGTTGTGCTTAATGTACAATGCAATTGACAAATGAGAGGATACTTGGTAGAGTAGTTTACAATGACAGTATAGTCATTTCCATGGACATGAGAAAAGTCAGATGTGATTTTAAATTAGAGATGGGAAGGACTTCCTCCTGTATCAATGGTTCTTTCCACTCACTTGGCATATGCTCTCATCATGTTTTGCAGTGTTGAACAAGGATTTTTATGTACTGTTTATACCCAGTCTATACATTGACTTTCTTGTAAGTCTTCTCAAACAATCCATACCGACGTGTAAGTGATGAAGTTGTTAAACAATATTAAGTTGCAAAGATTCTGATATGGTAACTTATTTCCCTTTAATAATGACACTTTGGGAGATGTGTAGCTCATCCCAATGAGAATATTACGATCTCATGTACTCGTAGAAAGAGTGAATTGAATTAGGCCATCTTTCAATCATGTTTTTTAACCATTTCTGTGGTGTGGAATATTTGCTCATTGTACTTGTAGCTGCTGGCATCTGTGTTATGAGAAGTGTATCAGATCAATTTGAAGAGTATCTTCAAGCTCAATGTCAATGAAGTCAACTTGCTGATCCAGCGATTTACCTTTTGTTTTCTTTGATGCCTGGACCTCTTCCACTTTCTGCTTTGGTAATTGGTTTCCTCAATGCCCTGCTTGAGATCTTTTATTTGAGCATGTTTGCTAGTATTTATTTCTTAAAGAATTGTTTCATGAGTAATTTTTGGCTCCTTTCTGTGTGGTTCATGCATCTCCACCTGTTTGACAGATCTGTCATTTTCTCCAACCTTGCCTTGAGATCATTCTAATGAGTCTGTAACTGCTGCTGCTGAGCCTGCTTGTGTAAGTTGCTCCACGGCTTCCTGTAATTAATCAATCATTTCATTGGATTAATGAAATATAGCTTGGAGTTTTAGAGAATTAGATTCCTTATTTATTTTAAGGCCTCCTCTCTGAAGTGCCTTTAACACATCCCAGACCCTCTGATTGTGTTCTTTCTTCATTGTACCATTCACTTTGATATCATTTGTATGGCATGTAGTTCCCTATTTCATATGCAGGATTTCAGATATTAATCTTTAGAAAATCTCAAGTGCAGAAGATATCTCAAATGATAGATAGAGTCATAGGGACATAGAGATGTACAGCATGGAAACAGACCCTTTGGCCCAACTCGTCCATGACGACCAGATATCCCAACCCAATCTAGTGCCTGCCAGCACCTGGTCCATCTCCTTCTAAACCCTTCCTATTCATATACCCATTCAGATGCCTTTTAAATGTTGCAATCATACTAGCTTCCACCACGTCCTCTGGCAGCTCATTCTATACATGTATCACCCTCTGCATGAAAAAGTTGCCCCTCAGCTTTCTTATATATCTTTCCCCTCCCACCCTAAACCTCTAAATCTGGACTCCCCCACCCCAGGGAAAAGACTTTGTCTATTTATCCTATCCATGCCCCTCATGATTTTATAAACCTCTATAATGTCACTCCTCAGTCTCCAACGCTCCAGGGAAAACAGCCCCAGCCTATTAATCCTCTCCCGATAGCTCAAATCCTTCAACCCTCGCAACATCCTTGTAAATCTTTTCAGAACCTTTTCAAGTTTCACAACATCTCTCCGATAGAAAAGAGACCAAAATTGCATGTAATATTCCAACAGTGGCCTAACCAATGTCCTGTACAGCTGCAACATGACCTCCTAACTCCTGTACTCAATACTCTGACCAATAAAGGAAAGCATATCAAACTTCTACCTATCTATCTGTGATTCCACTTTAAAGGAGCTATGAACCTTCATTCCGAGGTCTGTTTGCTTAGCAATACTCCTGAGGACCTTACCATTAAGTGTGTCAGTTCTGATAAGATTTGCTTTCCCAAAATGCAGCATCTCGCATTTATCTAAATTAAACTCCATTGGCCATTTCTCAGCTCATTGGCCCATCTGATCAAGATCCCATTGTAATCTGAGGTAACATTCTTTGTTGTCCAATTTTGGTGTCATCTGCAAACTTACTAACTAATGATACCCTCATTGTATCATAAAGGTAGTCGGCAATATCAACTTTGGTCTAAAGCTATCTGCCAGAACCCATGTATGGTACTTGATTTTATGAAAACTTGCAAATTGCCAATTTTTCTAAGCTATCATCAACTGAAGAAATAAGTTGGATTTCATTAATCCTTTCTTTAACTGAGTGAGATCTGAACACAATCTCAGTTCTCCATTTGCCTTGGTAATGTCTAATAGCCGTGAGCACCAATGCGTTGTTTCTGTCACTGGTGATATGATCTCACTTTTGATCTTGTTGCCTGAGATTCCATTTTACTCATCAAACGATGAGGGATTTTCCTGGCAGCGTTCAAGCAGATGGGTTTAACACTTTCTTACAGAGCAGTATGATACTCCTGCTTCAGCTTACCTAAACCTTTGAATAGCATTGGAAATCCTTTCTGAAATTCTCTTCTGTATTACGTTTTGTTGTGCATTTCTGTAACTTTGTTGGAATGCCACTGTAAGAGTTCAATGACATGATTTTGGAGGGAAATAGTTCAGTCTAAACTTCCTGCCTTGTGGAGTGAACACCTCCTTAATAATGCTCCTGGCGTTGTTAAGCATTTGGCCTCTTATCCTTCTTGAAATTTAATAAATCTGAAGTACTATACCCACTTCTTGATGCATTTCTGCTCAAGAATGAGGTACTCTGACTTATAAACTTTCATTGGCATTTCTTCCTCTGTGACTACACTTTATGATGATTTGCTAATGCGCTGTAATATCTCACTTTCCTGAACCTTAGAGCTTTGTGTTTGCTGGTTTGCTCCTCACAGACTTCAATCAGGACATTACCGAAACACCTCTCCTCTGTTGAGTTTAAATTCTGTTTCAAAACCTTGTGTCTTCAAGTTGATAGTTCAGAATTGATTTTGATTCTGTTTGACCTCCTATACGAATATTGTCTGCACCTTTGTTCTGTATCTTTAACTTCTTGAAAATATTTTCTTGGTTACAATATTTTAATTTCTCTGGGAGTTTTCCATTTGCAAGACATATTTTTTGTTTTTGACAAGGTGCAAGTGCTATTAACTTACAATATTTCATGAAGTGTTCCAACTGGCCACACGTATAGCTTTCAATTCTCCATGTTGTATATTATTTGCACTTGTGATTCCATTAGGAGCCATAACCTGTACAATATAAATATTGTTGTTTTTGCTGATTCCAGCTCTTTTGATAGGTTTTGGTAGGCTTTCAGTTGCTAAAGATGCCATCTTGGGGCTTACTTATTCATCCGCCGACATTTCCGCCACCTCCAAACAGACCCCACCACCAGGGATATATTTCCCTCCCCACCCCTCTCCGCCTTCCGCAAAGACCGTTCCCTCCGTGACTACCTGGTCAGGTCCACGCCCCCCTACGACCCACCCTCCCATCCTGGCACTTTCCCCTGCCACCGCAGGAACTGTAAAACCTGCCCCCACACCTCCTCCC
>NC_057714.1:28863037-28867815 GCF_004010195.1 Chiloscyllium plagiosum
ACTCTCTCCCCACCCCTACCCTCCTCTAGCTTATCTCTCCACGCTTCAGGCTCTCTGCCTTTATTCCTGATGAAGGGCTTTTGCCCGAAACGTCGATTTTGCCTGTCCTCGGATGCTGCCTGAATTGCTGTGCTCTTCCAGCACCACTCATCCAGAATCTGGTTTCCAGCATCTGCAGTCATTGTTTTTACCTTATTCAACCATGTCAGATGAATCTCTGATACTTAAGGAGATTGGAGTCTAAGAGTGCAAAGTTTTAATGCAACTGTACAAAGTGCTGGTGAAACCACATCTGGAGTACTGTGAGCAATTTTCTTACCTTTATTTAAGGAAAGAAATCATTTCATTGGAGGCAGTTCAGAGAAGGTTCACCAAGATGATCCCTGGTATCAAGAGATTGCCTTGTGAGCAAAGGTTAAACAGGTTAGTACTCCATGCAATGGAGTTTAGAAGAATGAGAGGTGATCTTGTTGAAACACATGGGATTCTTAAGGGGCTTGGCAGGGTAACTCCACAACCACCTGATGAAGCAACAGTGCTCCGAAAGCTAGTGCTTCCAATTAAACCTGTTGGACTATAACCTGGTGTTGTATGATTTTTAACTTTGTACACCCCAGTCCAACACCAGCATCTCCAAATCACGGTTCCCCATTTGGTCTTATCGTTTCCTTTCAGTACTGAATGATTTTGCGCCCTGGTTTTTGCCACATGTGCAATGTCCACTGGATTGGGATCAGTCCTTTCTTTAGTACAAACTGATTGAATGTGGAAATTTGTCTATTTTACATTGAGAACGTTAACAAAAATTAAGGTATGCAACCCTAAAGAAGGAAGCATTAGCAGTTGGATGGGGTTGTGAAACTTTTGCAGACTACCTTGTGAGACTGAAATTTCAGGGCAAGGTAGATCATAACCTTTTGATAACGTTATTGGGATTGTAAGAAATATCAAAAATGCTTCAATGCATTCAATGATTCAAGCTCAGGCTGATGAGATACTATTATGGAATAGTCTGTGTTCCAAACAAAACACAAATAATGGACAATACATTTTCAAGGGCACCAGTAAATTTTGCAGGAAAAGATTATCCTATTCTTCTATAAGGTCTTATCCTATGGCAATAGTCGACAACTTATCATCAACTGAGCGCAAACCTGTACAAATTTGTGCAGCTAAACAAATCTGACAAAGAGCACAAAGACCAAGGAACTCTGTTTGAAAGGATAGTTGAAATATTATGCAGCAGAATAAATTCTGGAAAGGTAACTCAGATGGATTCAACATTTGACAGTAATGGAAGACAGTAATTGGGCAGGAGGTTACATATTGATGTGCCACTTTTATAAGGCAATCTCAAGTAAACTTTAGCCCTTTAAGACTCAAAAAGATAAAATAACTTGAGAAAGCCACAGGAAAAAAAAAAGCAGCAGAGGTGAAACAACCCTAAACACAGAACAAAAATTCTGTCAAATTTAAAGACAGAGCAGAACATCTGATTAAAGGACAGGAGGTCAGTGGCCATGATTATCAGAGAAATAGATCAACCTTGACCATATACAGTCAGAATAATTGAAGGGACGTTCAAGAGAACAGGATGGCATTATCTTACTTGAGCCAAGAAGTGAGACCGTGACCATATCCCCGAATATGGGACAGTTATTTCTACATCACAGAAGTGCCGAATGGTACAACTATTCTCCAGACACAATATAATAACATCATCCTAGTGTTGAATTCAATAGCAGTTGACTGTGTGCATTCCAACAAGCCAGATCAGAATGCCCAGAGTGCCAGACCATGACAACTTGAGATTTAGAATTTGGTGAGGGGACAGGAGTTTGATAATGAGTTGGGATTGGGAGAGGAGGTGGTTAATAATGGTAATAATTCTGTTAGTAATGACCTTCATGATTAACAAGACTAAGAGAGTAAGTTAAGGAAACTCACTGGCTAATGTGAACTATGAGAGAGATATTGAGGTGGAGATGCGGAACAATGAGATTCATGTAAATCATGATCATGTAACTGTTGACATCAGTAAAAGAGAAGGCATCAGTCTAAAATGAACATGCAAGAATAAGGTCTTTGACACTACACTATAGAACAGTATTTTGTAATCTATGTAAAGATATAAATAAAGGAGTGCTACTGTATATAAGGAGATAAAGTGCTTTACTTAGAGATATGGAGCAAACAGTGTCAGGAACAGTGTATGTCAACATCAGCCTAAGATACACCAGACCATATGTGCAGGTAGCACTGCTTTAAAGCAGAAGATAAAGCACCTCCTCTGCTTCTGTTTTTGTATCCATCCTGCCATCCATCCTGCCATCCATCCTGCCATCCATCCTGCCATCCATCCTGCTACGTGTCAATAGACTCCACGTGACTTTAGCTCAAACATTCACTGTGCATGACCTTGCTGAAGGCGTTTTGAAAATGCAGATATATTGTAGCTACTAAATATCCCATCTTTATTATTTCAGCTTCTGTTCCAAAGAATTCAAAGCTCTGAATTTTATGATGCCCTGAAAGTGTTAACCATAACATTGGATGCCCAACAGTGTCACTGTCATCAAGTTGCAATGTTTACAGTGATATGGGTGGCATTGGCTGGTCTGCTCACCCGTGGGGTCAATGAACATCTTTAAGTGGCTTCAAATGGAAATTTACCTGTGGCAAAAGATTCCCTGAGGCAAATATGCAAACCATCTATAGACACCTGGCACTGTAATGACCAAGCAAAGGGAATGTTTCTTCTGGGCACATTGGATGCCTCCTGCAGAATGATATCCCTGCCTGTTCCTTCTTGTTCCACTTCCCCATACCATGTCTCCTCACTTTCTTAATCTCTCATTTCAAAGCTTACCAGCCTGACCCTAATGAGACCATGAACATAATGTCAAAACCATTGCAGTTTGGTCCCCTTCAGTACTCACTACAGTCCAAACAGTGGCTGCACTCCTGGTGACGCTTCTTGAACTGCAGAGCTGCTGGTTATTTGTTGGGTGAGAGTTCATATTGACGACTCTTCATTAACTTTTCTGCCTTCCAGATGTTTTTGTATGGAATGTTCAGTCAAGATTCCATTATCTTTCATAATCCCCACTTTAAGTCAGGGTTTGATCCTAAAAATTATGGTTTTAAGCAAAAAAAAGTGAAAAAGTAGGGATTCCTATCGGAATCAGTGTCAAGGTCATAGTTAGGTTCTGGGGGTCATTTTTTGCCCATCTAAACCAATATAAAAGTTCAAATATCATACTATAGATGTATAGCACTAAAATAACATGAAAAACAAAATAAATCATTGAATACCTCAGAAACGTTGCATAAATTGAAATTAAACAATGCTTACTTGTCGCTCTTAAGCAGACCCTCTGGTTGGAGGATGACTTGCTGGCATTCTGGCTGATGGATTCTGAGATGCTAAGTTCATCAATACCTGGAGACTCTGCCATGTGGTGATGGGTATTGCTCATTGCTCAGTGGTTAAATATCTTGTGACCTTCACAACCTCCTTCCATTGTGGTTGGTCACCACGAGTTGCTGGAAATGTTTGACATCCTCAGAAGGTTCTTCAAGACATCTCTAATGCTCTGAGAATGTCTAACTGATATCACGAGCTATATATGCAACAGGTAGCCCTTACCTTCCATCAACCAGGTTTTAGAAATCCCAGGAAACTATGATTTGTGCAGGATGTATGTGTTGTGACATGACCTTAGAAAATAAGCAAAGACCTTCAACACTCTTCTTCTGCTATGGTCATTCACCAGCTTTACATTCATGGAGTGAAATCCTTTTAATTTCCAAATGCAGCTGGCTGTTTCCAGGGAATGTTTTACAGCCATGAGGTTAGGCAATGCCACTTTGGCAGTTGAGGAAACACAGTGAATGACACCCAATGCAACTAACCTGATTGATCTAGTTGTCTTCATCAGTGAAAAATAATTAGCATGACTAAATAAATCATTGGGCGTCACTTTGATACGTCTAAGTGTAGCAGCCTATGAGATGCCACACAAGTTTTCCATTGTACCTTGGAAACCACAACTGGCATAGAAACTGCGCTTCACTGAAACATTGAGGACAATTGGCA
This sequence comes from Chiloscyllium plagiosum, assembly GCF_004010195.1. Lineage (NCBI taxonomy): Eukaryota > Metazoa > Chordata > Chondrichthyes > Orectolobiformes > Hemiscylliidae > Chiloscyllium > Chiloscyllium plagiosum. The sequence goes on from NC_057714.1 coordinate 28,867,137, forward strand.
TGAGGTTCCCACCAGATCTGTAGGGTTGCACATTTTCTGAAATAATCTGACATTTTCCAGTAACTACATTCCAGGGTGTCCTCAGACATTTCTAGCATTGCCTATCCGAGCACTGCTCTTATGGATATATGCATTGTGGAAGCAGGGCCCGTTTTTGTCAATGCCCTCCCTAGATGTGTGCTGATAAAATCGTCTGCCCCTCTGCTGCTACCTGCTGTTACTCATTCGGCCTGTGTTATTAGACAGCAAGAGCTCTCCTTCTTCGCATTTTCTCTGCCATGCCAGGGATTGCAGGAATATCAAATGAATGAGAGCCATGATTATTGAAGTAATGACAATGTTTGTAAAAAGGAGCCAATGATCTAAGAGGGAGCTTGGTTATGGTTCTGAACCATTTAACTAATTATTAGAAAGTTTGTTTAATCATGCAGTTGTACACAGCATGAACATCACTCACCCAAAACAATCCTTCTCCACCTTCAATCAAAACTATCTCCTGAAAGGCTATATTTTTAATCCAGACTGAAACAATGAGGAGAAAGTGAGGGCTGCAGATGCTGGAGATCAGAGCTGAAAATGTGTTGCTGGAAAAGCGCAGCAGGTCAGGCAGCATCCAAGGAACAGGAGAATCGACGTTTCGGGCATAAGCCCTTCTTCAGGAATGAGGAAAGTGTGTCCA
>NC_057714.1:28868271-28877390 GCF_004010195.1 Chiloscyllium plagiosum
GGCGGTTGGAGGGGCAGGGCTCAAGGGCAATAACCTGCGCCGACCCATTGTAACAAACCTGACTGCCCCGGCCGACCCATTGTATTCACAAACCTGACTGCCCCGGCTGACCCATTGTATTCAATTAAGTGAGGACCATTGGGGTTCTGTCCTGGTGGCGGTTGGAGGGGCGGGGCTCAAGGGCGGAGGAGCGGGAAGTGGAAGAGATCGCGGTGGAGGGCATCGTCGACTACGTCTGGCGGGAAATTGCGGTCCTTGAAGAAGGAGGCCATCTGGGTTGTACGGTTTTGGAACTGGTCCTCCTGGGGGCAGATGCGGCGGCGACTAAGGAATTGGGAATATGGGATGGTATTTTTACAGGGGCCAGGGTGGGAGGAGGTGTAGTCTAGGTAGCTGTGGGAGTCGGTCGGTTTATAGTAAATGTCCGTGTCGATTCGGTCACCCGAATTAGTCCTTACAACAACATAACTTGCGCAAGCTGCAGTTCACGATGTCAGATACCAATTGAGTGGCAGCATTTAAAAAAAACACTGACAGATGCACAGCACTTATGTTTAGTTTCCCACATGCTATCAGACCTTCTCAATCCCCTCTACTTCTCGCATTTCATTATGTTAAAACTCCCTCATGGCTGACACCAGACATAAGCTGAAAACATTAACATGGATGACCTTGTCATTCACTTCCTCTGCTGCTGTTACCCTTCTCAACTTCATCAGAAATAACACAAAAACCAGTCAGTTTGGGGAAGGTAAAATCATTTCACCAGTCATGACTATTTGTTGCATGAGGATGTTATGCAATATCCTTTTTCTGAATATTATAAAAGCAGCTATAGACAGCTAACAGGAATTACTTTCCATAATTGCTTTTTGATAGTCTCAGATTTTAAGGATGACACGCAGATATCCATCAATTTAATTCATGAGGATCTGCTGATATTTTGTAACAGGAAGCTATTAAGTCCATGAATCTGCAATCCATATTTGAAAGCTATCTACCCAATCACTGTTTTTTAGCCTATTCACCATGGGTGCGGACTTGCTAACTCTACTGCGCAGTACCATTAGTGAGGACCTTAAGATTATGCAAAGCCTCAAGGTTATGCAAAATTTCCTCTAATCAAACCTAAATATTAACAATAAACCCAACTTCAAAAAACCATCCACTTCTACGCCACTGTGACATTTCCATTTTCATAGAACTATAGTTCTGAATAGAACTGCCTAGTTACACCAGATTTTGCACAGTTTATACTCTGGCCCGACCCCACTGGCAAGTGGCAACCAATGTCTAAATCTGTTTTATGAGAAATAAGAGTTGGGAGAGTTTGGAATTCCAACATGGAATGTATCAGAATGGATGTCAGTTGGGAACCAGATGTTCGTCAGGGCGATTGGCATGTCTAGTGTTTGTACATAATGTGCTGGTAACTAAGCTTTTAAAAAAAGCAACAAACTTCAATTTTATTGAGGCTTTATGATTTTCCTAGATGTGCGAGGATCTATGAGGATTCAGATCAGTGCCAGGTATAACCCTGACCTGAATCCTATTTTACTGGAAAGAAGACATAGGGTAGTCACATCTATAAACAATGACCAGAATGAACGTGTTATTGGATGACTGATGGAGGGTTAGTCTCCAAGACCCAGGATTGCTAACTGTTATACTTTGCACTATTTATTTCATTCTAATGTGGAATAGAGTTAAGGGTGTAGAATCTAGCTACTTACCATCTACAGACAAACAGACAAGGACCAGAAACAAAAACAGAAACTGCTGGAAAAGCTCAGCAGGTCTGGCAGCATCAGAGTTAATGTTGCATGTCCAGTGACCCTTCCTCAGAACTGATGGTAGCTAGGGAAATGCCAGTTTACATCCAGAAGAGGGGGGTAAGGAGTAAATGATGGAGAGACAAGGACTGGGGCTATGCCATTGGGCCTCTCTAGCCTGCTCTGCCATTTACTAAAATCATTACTGATAATTGCAACCCAAAATCCCCATTCCTGCCCACTCTGATTAACCTTCACACACACACACTCCTTATGAATAATCTAGCCATCTCTGCCTTGAAATATTTAAGGATTCTACTTCCATCATCTTTTCAGAAAGACAAGGGAACAGAATAATGGTAAATGGATATTTTGGGGTTTTGAATGAAGGATTATAGTGAGTTCCTCAAATATCAATATTGGGACCCTTTGTTTTCCTGAATAATAGAACACCTACAGTGTGGACACAGGCCATTTGACCCATCAAGTCCACACCAACTCTCCGAAGAACATCCCATCAAGACCAACTCCCCTATCCAATAATCCTACAAAACCCATGGCTAATCCACCTAACCTGCACATCTTTGGATTGTGGGAGGAAGCCAGAATACCCAGAGGAAGCCCACACAGACACAGGGAGAATATGCAAACTACACGTAGACAGTCGCCCGAGGCTGGAATCAATCCTGGGTCCCTGGTGCTGTAAAGCAGCAGTGCTAATCACTGAGCCACCCCCTAAATTCTTCCTATATATTGTTGATATTAATCTTGGGTTCAGGGCACCATCTCCAAATTTGCTGATGAAACAAAACTTGAAAATAATTATAAACCGTGAGGAGGATAGTATGGAATTCTAAAATGACATTGACAAATTGGTGAAGTAGGCAAATGGATGCAGATGATGTTGATGCACTTTGTTCAGAAGAATACTGGGAGACCATATAAAATAGGGTTCGAATTCTAAAGGGGGTCCAGGAGCAGAGGGGCCTGAATTTATATGTGGACAGATTACATTGAAATGGTGGGACTGTTAAAAGAGAGCAGTTGGTAAAAGCATTTATTAAATGGGCTTTATTAAAAGGGGCATAGAAAACAAGAGCAAGGAGGTGATGTATCCATTAGAGCAGTAGTGGGGAAAATGAATGATTTTTCTTTTCACTGCCTAATCAATTGAAGGTCTCACACACAAAAAATGTCATATGTTTGGATGTTGGCTGAGGTTGTTTTGCTTTATTGAGCTTTCTAGGTCCACTGGCAATGAAGAGGTTGTTACTTGCAACTGCTGTTCCAAATTTTCATCTATTAATCTGGAGTGAAGAAATGTCTGCACCAGAGAAAATTTTGAAAAGAATTGCTCACAGCAGTATTAGTTCTAAACAGTGATTCAATTGTTAGCACGTGATCCCTCAAATTTGGAGTTACCTATGTGGAGCTTGCAGAATTCCAGCAGAGGCAGGTCACTGTATTTGACCTCCAGTTCACTGTTGCTGTGCAGTTCTACGATTTCCAGTCGAAGGTTTTCAGACATATCAGCAGCTTCATATTGAATCATGTGCAAAAATGAACGACGCCTGTTCTTTCATTTTTAGGTCTTTAATTTGTATTTTCTGAAATAAATTTGCACATTCCCTGGTACATTCCCCTGTTGTCGCAAGGGTTTTGTCTCTGAACAATAGGAAAATGCCTGTGCTGCATTTGCGGCAGTGTTAATTTGGATCCATACGATACCACATTTGAAAGAAAAGAGATAAGAAGCTGGTTTTGCCCTTGCGATTTGACATTGAGCTCAGAGAGGTGCTGTGTAATGTCGACCATGATTGCCAGATTACACAGCCACTAGTGCTCACACAGCTCAGCCACAAGTTTTCCCTTGCCTCCATGAACATTTTCAATCAGTTCCTCAGTTCATATAACTACATAAGCATATTCCAACCACAACCACCCCCTCACTTCCCTGAGTCATCCCACTCCATTATAAGAGATTAAATCACTGTGCTCTGATTCAAGGTCTTTCAGCAACTCCTTAAGCTGGTGACTGCTTTAAAGCTTTGCCTTTAATAAAGTTAATATTTGACGTGAACTCAGCATTACACAGCTGGGCCGCAGGAGCTATATGCACAAATTCCCTTAATGAATGAAGCAGTAGCACACAAGCAACTCACTCAGAACACAGTTGAATCAATCTGTTTCTTTCTCGGCTAGAAGAACGAATCCCTTCAGAGATCCAAAAATGTTTTGCGCACCATCAGTAGTAAGTCAACTTCGTCGTTCAAATAATAACTCAAATTTGTGCACTGTTGATGCGAGCCTCTGAAAAGTATCTTCCCGCTTGATGGTTTCATGCATTGCTGTTGAAGAAAGCAAATCCTTTCTAACCTCAAAATTTGCTGTGATTCCAAAGTTCGCCATGCCTTGTTTAATTGTTTTTTTCTTCTTATCAACAGCCAGAGAGTAGAACTCAAAATCATTTTGGAATCTTTCAGAGATGTTTTAATGTCCTGAGCCATATGCTAATCTGACCTGACACGGTCCTGTGTGACAAAATGTGCAGGTTAGGTGAATTGGCCATGCTAAATTGCCCATAGTGTTAGGTGTATTAGTCAGAGAGAAATGGGTCTGGATGGGTTACCCTTCGGAGGGTTGGTGTGGACTGGTTGGGCCGAAGGGCCTGTTTCCGCACTGTAGGGAATCTAAATCAAGCTCATACTTTGAAATAATACATTACTCTGGAATCGGTAAAGTTGCTATTGCAATGATGCACTCCTTTAAAAACTCCCCCTCTGAATGAAGCCCAGGTCACTTAGTGGTTCGTTCCCTCACCATATACTGGTTTTAGTAACACTGCCTATCTTCTTTCTTGAAATGTGTTTGCTGCACCTCCAAATTCTTTCTAAGTGTTCTCATTTTATCCGCATGCACCTATCCTTAAAGTTGTCCATTTTTGATGTGCATTGTGCACTTATGTTATCCTTTGCTGGCATTTTTTCCATGACAGAAATTACTTCTCTTCAAATCAGGCACATAGGTTTCCATTTCACTTCCACAATCAAAACAAATATTATCCATTTATCATTAAAAACATGACCCTCTGCTTCCACATTTCCTCTTTTGTCGCAGGAGACATTTCTGCAGACAATCTGTGGGAGGCCTTTTGATACAAACCTCTGCTGGTGTTTCTCTGCTTTTAGCTCCTATACACTTCAGCTACTTTCTTCCAATCCCTACTTTTCTTGAGATTGGTCTTGAGCTTTAAAGCTGCTTTCCTCTGATATTGCTTGGAAGTGTCAGTGTTAAAAATCACACAACACCAGGTTATAGTTCAATAGGTTTATTTGGAAGCACTAGCTTTCGGAGCACTGCTCCTTCATCAGGTGGCTGTGGAATATAAGATCATAAGACACAGTGTGTATAGCAAAAGATGCATGACACTGTAATGTTTTGCTATAAATTCTGTGTCTTACGTGTTTCAGCAACAATCACATGCAGATCAGTTATGTACAGATTAACTTCTCCATTTTTCTGTTTGAAGATATTTTATCATTTACTAAGATCTTTTCCTGCTTCACATTTCACACCATTCATTAAACAGCATTGAACTTGTCAAGATCATTATTTTAATTAGCTGTTTACTCATTACAATGACTGCAGTGTTCGTAGCAGAACACTTTGGGCCTCCTGATCACAGTTCTATTAGTTTCAATACTTATGGAAAAATATAAGCCTTCCATAAAAATTAAAATTCTTAATTGCAGTTGGGGCATATTTAAATGGTATGAGACAAGTACTTTCAAAAATGATTGGAGTAGACTATTTGCAGGTAGTGGGATGACTGATAAGTGGGAGGCTTTCAAAAGTGTAATAATGAGATTTCAGAGGCATTATATTCCTGTCAGAGTGAGAGGTAAGGCTGGTACAATTATGGAACAATGGATGAATAAAGATATTGGGGTTCTAGTCAAGAATAAAAAGATGAATCATATATTAGATATAGACAACTGGAATCAGATGAATTTCTTGAAGGGTATAAGTAGTGTAGGGGCATTCTTAAGAGGGCAATCAGGAGGGTAAAGAGGTGAGACGAGTCAGCCGTGGTTAAACATATTCCAAGGTTAAGAATAATCCAAAGCGATTCTACAAGTACATTAAGAGCAACTAGAGAGAGAATAGACCCTTTAAAGGTCAATGAGGCCTTTGTGTTGAACCTCAGGAGAGGGAGAGACATTAAATGAATATTTTGTGTCAACTTTGGCTGTTGAGAAAGAAACAGAGGCTATAGAATTCAGGGAAAAAATATTTATGTTTTGAAGAAGAAGTGCTGGATGTCTTAGAAAAAGGTGGATAAATCTCCAGGACCTGACCAAGTGTATCCCAGGTCATTGTGGGAAGTTAGGGAGGAAGTTGCAAGGCCCTTCACAGAAATATTTGTGTCATCTATTAATTCCATGCTGGAAGACTGGAGGGTAGCTAATATTGTGAGTTTGTTGAAGTAAAGCTGTAAGGAGAAGCCTGGGAACTATTGATCTATGAGTCTGACATTGGCGGTGGGTAAGTTGTTGGAGGTGATGCTGAAAATAGGTTTTACATGCATTTGGAGAGGTAAAGAATGATTTGGGATATTCAGTATGGTTTTGTGTGAGGGAATTTGTGTCTCACAAACTTGGTTGAGTCTTTAATGAAGTAACCAAAAAGATTGATGAGGGCAGATTGGTAGACGTTGTTCATTTTGACTTTAATAAAGCCTGTTAGATTAATAAATAAAATTAGATCACGTGGAATTCAGGGCAAGCTTTCCAATTTGGATATAGAATTGGCTTTATGGAAGGAGACAGATGATAATGGTGGAGGGTTGCGTTTTGAACTGGAGGACTATGACCTACAACGTTCTACTGGAATCAATACTGGGTCTACTTTTGTTTGTCTTTTGAATAAATGATTTGAATAAGAATATAGGAGGCAATGGTTAGTAAGTTTGTGGATGATACTAAAATTGATGATGTATTTGACAGTGAAGAAAGTTATCTAAGATTACAAAGAGATCTTGATTAATTGGGTCAATGGCTGAAGAGAGTAGATAGAGTTTAATTTGGACAATTGCAAAGTATTTGCATTTGTCCAAATTAAACTCCATTTACTCTCTTCAGCCATTGACCCAATTAATGCAAAGTATTTGCATTTGCTGAAACAAACTAGGGCAGGACTTTTACAGTTAATGATAGGGCCTTGGGAGGTGTTGTAGGACAGAGACACCTAGGGGTTCATGTACATAATTCTTTGAAATTTGCGTCACAGGTAGACAGTGTGGTTAAGAAGGCATTTAACACACCTTAATTGCTCAGACCTTTCAGTATAGGAGTTGGGATGTCAGATTGAAGTTTTACTGAACATTAATGAAACCTCTTCTGGACTAATGTGTGCAGTTCTGTGAGGAAGAACATTATTAAAATGGAGAGAGTTCAGAAAAGATTTACCAGCATGTTGCTGGAAATGGAAGGTTTGAGTTATTAAGATAGGCTGAAACTTTTTCTCTCAAGTGCAGATGTTTGAGAGTTTATAAACATTATGGAGGTTTATAAATTCACCTTAGATAAGGTGAATAGCAAGGGTATTTTCACTAAGATGGGGGATGTTTAAAACTAGAGGTTATACTTTTAAGGTGAGAGGTGAAAGCTTTCAAAAGGACATGAGGGGCAACTATTTTAGACAGAGAGTGGTTAGTGTGGGTAATGAACTGCCAGAGGAAGTGATGGATGCAGATACAGTTACAATGTTTAAAACACATTTAGTTAAGTACCATAATAGGAAATGCTTGAAGGGATATGGGCCAAACACAGGCAGATGGAACTAGTTTAGTTTAGTATCATGTTCAGTATGGACTAGATGGACTGAAGGGTCTGTTTCCATGCTGGATGACTCTATGACTCTAAAATAAATACTTTTTGCTGCTTCTTTTTTTTATTCTTTCATGGGATGTGGCTATCATTGGCAAATGTAGCCCTTGTTGTCCAACCCTAATTGCCCTTAAACTGAATGGCTTCAAAGACCATTTCAGAGTGCAGTCAAAGGTCAACCATATGTCTATGTATAGATGAGGATGACAGATATCCTTCCCTAAAAGATATTATTGAATCATAGATGGTTTTTTACAATAACTGCTGATAGTCATCATGCTCACTGTTACTGAAAGTAGCTTTATAATTCCAAAAGTTATTAATTGAAGTTAAACTCCACTTCCTGTCTATGGTGGGATTTGAACACATGACCTCCAGCATGTCAACCTATGAATTTGATGTGACCACTCCATCACCATCTCACCATCTGCTACACGGAACTGACTATAAACACTGTAGGTGAGCTGTCTGTTTCGAGTTTTCCTTCGGTTGGAAGCCTTGATAGTGCTATCACTAGATCGATAGCTCATTCCAATATTTGTGCCTTGTTCTTATTCGAAAAAAGTATCCATAAAACATCACATCACAAGTTTAGAAGGAAGCTGTATTTGTTTGTGATGTTTAAAGCGATAAAGACTAATAAACAGAACTAACTCAACTCGGCTGACCTCATTCAGTGTGTTGAGATAATTATAACAGTCCTGATTACCACCAGAAAATGGAAACCATTTCAACATAAATCAAATCAATAGTCAGAGAATATTCTTGTGTCATTAGGACTCTCACTGTCTTAATCAGTTATGTAGGTCCTAACAAGCAGTGTCCCATCTGGCGGAAATGAGAGGAATCATTCCGAAGATGAGGAACACTTAGCTGTGACTGATCACATGGAGCCATCTTTTCATTTAGAATTTGTGAAAATTATTGAACTTTGTGTTGTGCCAGGAACCAGACTTTTCAGTAATTTTGAATTAAGATGCAGAAGTAAAGCAGCTATGAAGGCCAGGGGAATGGGTGTACCATTGAAGATATACCTGCCAGTAGCCTAAATGAATAGATCATGTCATATTGAAGGGGAATGTTGAGAAGGCTGTGGGAGAGAACTGGAGTAAACATAGGGTCAGATAGGTGAATATTCTATTCCTCTCTGCCTAGGATAGCAGGAAATTGTAGGAATCACTTAATTCAGTTTCAACAATCATAAATCACTCTCTTAAGTCCTCCCTTATAAACCAGACTGTTAGACTACCAGACATGCCCATTTTTTTGGATGCTTCTTGTGAGTATCCTGAAGTTTTTTTTTCCCTCCCCACCCCTTTCCGCCTTCCGCAAAGAATATATTTCCCTCCCCACCCCTTTCCGCCTTCCGCAAAGACCGTTCCCTCCGTGACTACCTGGTCAGGTCCATGCCCCCCTACAACCCACCCTCCCATCCTGGCACCTTCCCCTGCTACCGCAG
>NC_057714.1:28877633-28888240 GCF_004010195.1 Chiloscyllium plagiosum
CCCCTCCCTCACTCACCTATTGTACTCTATGCTACTTTCTCCCCACCCCCACCCTCTTCTAACTTATCTCTCCAACCTTCAGGCTCTCTGCCTGTATTCCTGATGAAGGGCTTTTGCCTGAAACGGCGATTTTACCGCTCCTTGGATGCTGTCTGAACTGCTGTGCTCTTCCAGTACCACTCATCCAGATCCTGAAGTTTCGGGGCAACATAGAACACTCCAATTCATTTTCTGATTTCGTTACATATTTCTCCAGTCACTGGGGGCAAGGATCGTGATACATTGTTCAGATTGAACTCACAAATGCGTCAATAATGTGAACTTTTTATAGATCTCCAAGTCAAAATATGGAAATTGGACAATTCAATAAAGAAGATTAAAGTGCACAAGTTTTTAACCTCTCTGGATGGGCAGTAACTGGCAAAGCGGGCAACCCACTTGTTATAGAACTCATCCTATTAATTCAATGGAATGTAAATTGAGCAGGTTCCATATGAACTAGGCAATTTTCCATAACAGACTCGAGACCATGTGGTAAAAATTACCACGAAAGGACAAATAGGATTAAGTTGACAGAATTTGGACTAGTACAGTAATGAGAAAAAGTATAAAAGGTGATGTAGATTTGTCTATGAATTCAGACGGTTTTGTAGCATGAAAGTAGACCTAAAATATCTGTGCTGGCTTACAAGCAGTGTTGAGCCAAGAATATTGTCACTGCCATGTTCTCTCTTCATAGCTTGTATTTGAACATGTGAAAAGACAAAAGGGAAAGGCTGATTAGTTCTTTGAAGCTGTCATAAATGATTCAAGCTAAGTATCATGACTCCTAGTGTTTCCTCCCACTTGGCATGTAACCCTGTGGAAGACAAAAAAAAGCAGAATGTTTAAAAAGGGAGAATAAAATTGAAAATCCTCCTTAACATCACGAGATAGTCAAAAGAACTTCAAAATATTGCAGTAACTATATAGTATACACCCAATGCCCTACCTACCACAGTTGTTCAGCGATCTTATTCATAGTAAGGCACTTATCCAATTCTGATTTGAAATGATCCTGTGAATTAACACACACAACACAAGTCAGCAATTTGTTCCAAGCAACAACATTTCTCTGTGGAAAGAGAAAATTCTAAGCATTTAGCCTGGTCCTTCATTTTCATATTTGATATACATGACCACACATTTGTTGTGGATATGTTCGCCACGCTGGGAATTTGATTTGCAGATGTTTCGTCCCCTTTCTGGGTGACATCTTCAGTGCTTTGGAGCCTCCTGTGAAGTGCTGCTGTACAGTGCCTTCTGGAATTTATTTGGTTCTGTTCCTGCTGCTTCTGGTTGCCAGTTCCGGTTGTTTGTTGCAGTGGTCGGTATATTGGGTCTAGGTCTGTGTGTTTATCAATGGAGTCTGTGGATGAGTGCCATGCATCTAAGAATTCTCCGGAGGCTCCACGGCACTGAGGATGTCACCGAGAAAGGGTACGAAACATCTGCAATCCAAATTCCCAGCTCGACGAACATACCCACAACAACTACAACTGGCACACACGGTACAAATCTTTACACACACCTTGTATGATCACACATGCTACCCCTAACTGCAGTGCTAATGAAGGGTCATAACAGCCTCGAAATGTTAACGCTGTTTTCTTCCCACAGATACAGCCGTCGTGGTGGAAACAGCCCCTCAGCCCAATTTGTTCATGCTGCCCAGTTTTCACAATTTATCTAGTTCCATCTGCCTGTGAGTGGTCCAATACCTCGATACCTATCCCATCCATGTACCTGTCCAAATCTTTCTTAAACGACAAAATTGTACTCGCCTACAATATTACATTTGCCAGCCCGTTCCAGGCACTCAGGACCCTCTGTGTGAATAAAAATGCCTCTCTGGACCCTTTTGTATTTCTCTCCTCTCACCTCAAACCTATGTCGTCTAGTTTAGGCTCCCCTACCATGGGGAAAAGCTATCTACCTTACCTATGCCTCTCAGGATTTTATAGACCTCGATACTGTCACCCTCAGTCTCCTATGCTCCAGGAAAGAAAGTCCCAAAGATGCTGCCAGACCTCATAGAGTCATAGAGATGTACAATACGGAAATGAACCCTTCGGTCCACTTTTCCATGCTGACCAGATTTCCGAACTTAATCTCATCCCAATCGCCAGCACGTTGCCCATTTCCCTTCCAAACCCTTTCTATTCATATACCCATCCAGATGCCTTTTAAATGTTGCAATTGTAACAGCCTCCACCACATCCTCTGGCAGCTCATTCCATACACATATCATCCTCTGCATGAAAACATTGTCCCTTAGGTCCCTTTTATATCTTTCCCCTCTCACCCTAAACCTATGCCCTCTAGTTCTGGATTCCCTAACCCCAGGGAAAAGACTTTGTCTATTTATCCTATCCATGCCCCTCATGATTTTATAAACCTCTATAAGGTCACTCACCAGCCTCTGATGCTCCAGGGGAAACAGCCCCAGCCTATTAAACCTCTCCCGATAGCTCAAATCCTTCAACCCTCGCAACATCCTTGTAAATCTTTTCTGAATCTTTTCAAGTTTCACAACATCTCTCCTATAGGAAAGAGACCAAAGTTACATGCAATCTTCCAACAGTGGCCTAACCAATTTCCTGTATAGCTGCAACATGACCTTCCAACTCCTATACACAATGGCCTGACCAATAAAGGAAAACAGACCAAACGCCTTCTTCATGATCCTATCTACCTGTGACTCTACTTTCAAGGAACTATGAAGGTCTCTTTGTTCAGCAACATTCCCAGGACATTACCATTAAGTGTATAAGTCCTGCTCTGATTTGCTTTCTCAAAATGCAGCACCTCGCATTTACCTAAATGAAACTCCATCTGCCACTCCTTAGTCCATTGGCCCATCTGATCAAGATCCCATTGTACTCTGAGCAAACCTTCTTCACTGTCCACTACACCTCTAATTTTGATGTCATCTGCAAACTTACTAACTATACTTTCTATGTTCACATCCAAATCATTTATATAAATGATGAAAAGCAGTGGACCCAGCATCGATCCTTGTGGCACACCACTGATCACAGGCCTCCAGTCTGAAAAACAACCCTCCACCACCACACTCTGTCTCCTACCTTTGAACCAGTTCTGTATCCAAATGGTTAGTTCTCCCTGTATTCCATGAGATCTAACCTTGCTAACCAGTCTCCCATGGGGAACCTTGTCGAACACCTTACTGAAGTCCATATAGATCACATCTACCGCTCTGCCCTCATCAATCTTCTTTGTACTTCTTCAAAAAACTCAATCAAGTTCATGAGACATGATTTCCTACGCACAAAGCCATGCTGACTATCCCTAATCAGTCCTTGCCTTTCCAAATACATGTAAATCCTGTCACTCAGGATTCCCTCCAACAAATTGCCCACCACCGAGGTCAGGCTTATCTGTTTATAGTTCCTTGGCTTTCCCTTTCCACTTTCCTAAATAGGTGCACCATATTAGCCAACCTCCAGTCTTCTTGCACTTCACCTGTGAATATCGATGATACAAATATCTCAGCAAGGGGCCCAGAAATCACTTCTCTAGCTTCCACAGAGGTCTAAGGTACTCCTGATCAGGTCCTGGGGATCTATCCACTTTTATGTACTTTAAGACATCCAGCTCTGTAATATGGACATTTTTCAAGATGTCACGATCTATTTACCCACATTCTATACCTTCCATATCCCCCTTCATAGTAAATACTGATGCAAAATACCTGTTAAGTATCTCGCTCATCTCCTGCAGCTCCACACAAAGGCCGCCTTGCTGATCTTTGAGGGGTCCTATTCTCTCCCTAGTTACCTTTTTGTCCTTAATGTATTTATAAATACCCTTTGAATTCTCCTTAATTCTATTTGCCAAAGCTATCTCATGTCCCCTTTGTGCCCTTCTGACTTCCATCTTCAGTATATTCCTATTGCCTTTATACTCGAGGATTCACTTGATCTATCCTGTCTATACCTGTCATATGCTTCCTTTTTCTTAAACAAAGCCTCAATTTTCTAGTCATGCAGAATTCCTTATATCTCCCAACCTTATCTTTCACTCTAACAGGAATATACTGTCTCTGGATTCTTGTTATCTCATTTCTGAAGGCTTCCTATTTTCCAGCCGTCCCGTGAACATCTGCCCCACTCAGCTTTTGAAAGTTCTTGCCTAATACCATAAAAGTTAGCCTTCCTCCAATTTAGAACTTCAACTTTTAGATCTGGACTATCCTTTTCCATCACTATTTTAAAACTAATAGAGTTATGGTCATTGGCCCCAATGTGCATCCCCACTCATACCTTAGTCACTTGTCCTGCGTTATTTCCCAAGAGTAGGTCAAGTTTTGCACCTTCTCTCATAGCATCCAAGGAGCAAGAAAATCGACGTTTCGGGCAAAAGTCTAGTCTATGTTTGGAAAGTTAAAATCCACTACCATAACCACCCTATTATTCTTACAGATAGCTGAAATCTCCTTACAAATTTCTTTCTCAATTTCCCACTGATTATTAGCACTTCTATACTACAATCCCAATAGGGTGATCATCCCCTTCTTATTTCTCCATTCCACCCAAATAATTTCCCTGGGTATATTTCTGGGAATATCCTCACTAAATATAACAGTAATGCTATCCCTTATCAAAAATGCCACTTCCCCTCCTCTCTTGACCTCTTTCTATCCTTCCTGTAGCATTTGTATCCTGGAACATTAAGCTGCCAGTCCTGCCCATCCCTGAGCCATGTTTCTGTAATTGCTATGATATCCTAGTCCCATGTTCCTAACCATGCCCTGAATTCATCGGTCTTCCCTGTTAGGCCTCTTGCATTTAAGTAAATGCAGTTTAATTTATCAGTCCTACCTTGTTCTCTGCTTTATCCTTTCCTGCCCTGACTGTTTGACTAGCTCCTTTTCCCAACTGTACCAATCTCAGATTGATCTCTTTCCTCACTATTTCCTTGGGTCTATCCGTCCCACCTTACTAGTTTAAAGCCTCACATGCAGTACAAGCAAATCTCCGTGCCAGTATATTAATCCCCTTCCAATTCAGGTGCATTCCATCCTTCTTGTACAGGTTACGTCTACCCTCAGAAGAGATTCCAATGATCCAAAAATGTGAACGCATCTCCCCTGCACTAGTTCCTTAGCCATCTGCTCTTTCCTCCTATTCCTACCCTCACTACCTTGTAGCACCTGGAACAATTCAGATATTATTACCTTCAAGGACCTCCATCTTAAATTCCTGCCGAATTTTCTATACTCTCCCTTCAGAATCTCATCCTTTTCCCCTCCAATGTCATTGGTTCCAGTGTGTACAATGACCTCCTGCTGGTTCATCTCCCCTTTGAGAACATTCTGCACTCTCTCTGAGATATCTTTGATCCTGGCACCAGGGAAGCAACACACCAAGCTGCAGAAATGTCTGTCTGTGCCTCTGACTAGAGAGTCCCCTATCACAATCACTTGGAACTCAATGTACTCCTCAATACATTAGAGACAGCCTTGATACATGGCTGTTCGTGCTATATTCTCCTGAGAGTCCATCACCCCCTACATTTTCCAAGACAGCATACTTGTTTGAAATGGAGATAGCCACAGAAGTCTCCTGCACTACCTGTCTACCTCTCTTACCTTTCTTGGAGTTAACCCATCTACCTGACTGTATTGCAGCTTTTCTCTCTTTCTATTCATCACTCCCCGGGCTCTTGTAAATTCCTCATTGCCTGTGACTACTACTCCAACCAATCCATCTGATATGACAGGATTCACAACCAAAGACACTTCCTGCGGACATAATCCTCAGTAACATGTAAACTCTCCCACATCCAACAGGAAGAGCATATCACTCCCTAAACGCTATCTTTGCTCCTTCACAATCTACAGACCCAGAAAACATCACCGTCTTTTTGCTTGAACAAAGAGTCCTCCAGACTAACTTAGTATTTATTGCTTATATTTTTAAAATTTAATCAACAGACAGATCTCAATAAAACATATAATCAAGAAAGAACCCACTCTACTCACTAGTGTAGACGTACAACAAGGTTATATGTTAGAAACTATGCACTTATCTGTTCCTGTTCTATGAGCTCTCCCACACAGGTTCCTTCAAGATCAGTTGTGAATTTTACTCTTTGTTAATTTTTCCTAGACACACTCTTATGTCCAGAGATACATGACCTCAAACAGCAAAGGCAGTAACTGTGCAGATTCACTGCTGTGTCAGTTAGCAGTGTTGGTTTCTTTCTCTCTCTCCCTCACTGGCCATGTTGTTGATGCCTTTTGTCTGCCTCCCTCCTTTTAAAAGTGCAGTTGTTTTGATCTTTTTTCCCCAAAGTTCCAAAACATTGCAACAGCATAGAAAACAGTAATTGGTGCTCCTGCAATTTGAGGAAATCCCCTCAAACACTTAAAATACCTCAAAAAAGGAGCAGCTCTTACAGCCATAATTTTTCCTGTCCTCCATCTTGCATTTTTCTGAGTTTCTCCAGCAAATTCTTTTTTTGTTGCTGATATCCCATTTTAAATTGTACTGTTTCAAGATAATGTCAGTCAGTTAGTGGGGAAGGTTTTCACATTTAGTTTAAATGCTTTTTTTAAACTTTCCTTCATGGAGGGTGCAATGTGATGTGGCTCAACTGATACCACTGTGATGCAGTCTGTCTGTCCCGAACACTCTCAGTGACTGCCTTTCCAGCGTGTGGCTTCCCTCTATGATCTTGAGACTTGAAGCCTAATCTTGTTCAGAGGTTGCTTCATGCTCCTTGCCATTCACAAGTGTTTGGGAAATTTGGCCAGTTTGAGGGTCAGCAATGTCCAGAAGGATCAGCGAGGCGGTCAATGCAAGCCACAGCGGGTAAGCTGGGAGGTCTGGGACCTGGTTTATTAGGAGTGGCACGGTGGCTCAGAGGTTTGAACTGCAGCCTCATGGTGCCAGGGACGCAGGTTCGATTCCAGCCTTGGGTGACTGTCTGTCTGTGTGGAGTTTGTACATTCTCTCTGTATCTGTGTGGGTTTCCTCCGGGTGCTCCAGTTTCCTCCCACAATCCAATGATGTCCAGGTGAGGTGGTTTGGTCGTGCTAAATTGCCCATAGTGTCCAGTGATGTTTCGGTGGGGTTGAGGGCTTGGTGTGGGCCGAATGGCCTGCTTCCACAGTGTAGAGATTCTATGATTAGGAGAGGTAAAAAGGAAGTGAGTAGGAGGCAAGTAAAAAGAGCTCAGATATTAGTTCCATTAAATCTAATGCATTTTGGAAGTGATTTCACTTATGGAAATGGTCATTTAACAGGATACAATATTTAACGTGTGATTAAAAGCAAAATACTGCAGCTGCTGGAAATCAGAAACAAATACAAAAATAGTGGGAGAAACTCAGTACGTCTGGCACCATCTGGCAGGTCAGATGGAGGAACAGAGTTAACGTTTCGAGATTGCAATGACTCTTCTGAGGAGTCTGGAAAAGACTCATAATGGACACGAAACATTGACTCTGTTTCTCCCTCCACAGATGCTGCCAGACCTGCTGAGTTCCTTCAACAATTTCTGTCTTTGATTTAAAAGGATGGTAAAATAGTAGGAAAACTAATAGACTTAGAAGCTGTCAAATCCCCAAGGTCAAATGATCTCTATCCTAGTGTCTTAAAAGACTTGGCAGTACAGAGATTAGATGCATTGATCACAATCTTCCAAAATTCTTTAGATTTTGTTTTGATCACAGCAAAGTGGAAAACAGCAAAAGTAACAATTTCATTCAAGTAGGGAGGCAAATAGGGATCTGGAAAACTGTCGGACTTTAACCTAATATCTGTCAAAAGGAAATTCTTGCAATCATTATTAAGGAGATGATGGTGGATAACTTCAAAAATCATTTGGTGATCAGCAGAGTCAACATGGCTTTGCCAAAGAGAAATCATGTTTTATTAATTCAATGGAGCTTTTATATGAGGAAGTGACAAACAATATGGTTAAAAAAAGAAGCCTGTCTATGTGATATATCTGAATTTCTGAAAGGCATTTGATAAGTTGTTTCACCAAAGGTCACTGCACAAGGTATGAGCACATGGTGTAGGCATTACCATATTAAAGTGGATAGACAATTTGTTAGCTAAGAGAAAACAGAGAATAGGATAAACTTTCTTTTCAGTTTGGTAAATTGTAACCTGAGAAATGACACAGGGATCAATGCTTTGAGTCTCAACTAACTACAATCAAGATTAATGACTTGGATAAAGGGACTGAATATGTGGTGGTACATTTAATTATAACACCAGAGTGGTAGGAAAGCAAGTTATCAAAAGGATCAGGAGAGCCTTAAAAAAACGATAGGCAGGTTAAGTGAATGGACAAATAAATTGACAGATGGAACGTAAAGTGGAAAAATGGCCACTTTTGGCAGGAAGAATAAAAAGCAGAGCAATATTTATATGAAGAGAGATCACAACTCATTGGTGCAAACAGATTTGGATGTCCAAGCGCATGAATCACAGTTTAGGGATAAGAGGTCTCACTTTTAAACCAGAGATGAAATTATTATTTTTTGCCAAAGGATCAGTAGTAAGCGGAACACTCTTTTCCCAGAATACAGTGATTGCTGGCTCATTGAATTTACTCAAAACAGCATTAGAATTTGACAGGTGAGGAAATTGAGGATTATAGGTGACAAAGTGTGGAAATCAGAGTTCAGACAAGCAGACCAGCCACCATCTTACTGAATGGCAGAATCACAGAGTTATAGAGATATACAGCACAGAAAGAGACCCTTCGGTCCAACCTGTCCATGCCGACAACATATCCCAACATAATCTAGTCCTACCTGCCAGCACCCGGCCCTTATCGCTCCAAACCTTTCCTATTCATGTACCCATCCAGATGCCTTTTACATGTTGCAATTATACCAGCCTCCATCATTCCTCTGGCAGCTCGTTCCATACACGTATAACCCTCAGCATGAAACAGTTACCCCTTAGACTTCTTTTATATCATTTCCCTCTCACCCTAAACCTATGCCCTCTAGTTCTGGACTCCCCCACCCCAGCGAAAATACTTTGTCTACTTAACCTATTCATGCCCCTCATGATTTTATAAATCTCTATAAGGTCACCCCTCAGCCTCCGACACTCCAGGGAAAATAGCCCCAGCCTGTTCAGCTTCTCCCTATAGCTCAAATCCTCCAACCCTGGCAACATCCTTGTAAATCTTTTCTGAACCCTTTCAAGTTTCACAACATCTTTCCGATAGGAAGGAAACAGAATGCCACGCCATTTTCCAACAGTGGCCTAACCAATGTCCTGTATAGCTGCAACATGACCTCCCAACTCCTGTACTCAATACTCTGACCAATAAAGGCACGCCTTCTACACTATCCTATTTACCTGCGACTCCACTTTCAAGGAGCTATGAATTAGGGCGGCATGATGGCTCAGTGGTTAGCACTGCTGCCTCACAGTGCCAGGGTCCTAGGTTCGATTCCAGCCTCGGGTGACTGTCTATGTGGAGTTTGCACATTCTCCCTGTGCCTGCATGGATTTTCTCCGGGTGCGCTGGTTTCCTCCCACAGTCACAAAGCAGTGCATGTCAGATGAATTGGCCATGGTAAAATGCCCATAGTGTTAGATGCATTAGTCAGAGGGAAATGGGCCTGGGTGGGTTACTCTTCAGAGGGTCGGTATGGGCTGGTTGGGCCGAAGGGCCTGATTCCACACTGTAGGGAATCTAACCTGCATTCCAAGGTCTCTTTATTCAGCAACACTCCCTTGGACCTTACCATTCAGTGTATAAGTCCTGCTAAGATTTGCTTTCCCAAAATGCAACACTTCATATCTATCTAAATTAAACTCCATCTGCCACTTCTCAGCCCATTGGCCCATCTGATCAAGATCCCATTGTAATCTAAGGTAACCTTCTTCTCTGTCCACTACACCTCCAATTTTGGTGTCATCTGCAAACTTACCAACTATACCTCTTACGCTCACATCCAAATCATTAATATAAATGATGAAAAGTAATGGACTCAGCATCGACTCTTGTGGTCACAGGCCTCCAGTCTGAAAAACAACCCTCCACCAACACCCTCTGTCTTCTACCTTTGAGCCAGTTCTGTATCCAAACAGCTAGTTTTTCCTGTATTCCATGAGATCTAACCTTGCTCACGAGTCTCCCATGGGGAACCTTGTCGAATGCCTTACTGAAGTCCATATAGATCACATCCATGACTCTGTCCGCATCAATCTTTTTTGTTACTTCTTCAAAAAACTCAATCAAATTTGTGAGACATGATTTCCCACGCACAAAGCCATGTTGACAATCTCTAATAATTCCTTGCCTTTCCAAATACATATACATCCTGTCCCTCAGGATTCCCTCCAACAACTTACCCACCACTGACATCAGGTTCACAAGTCTATAGTTCCCTGGCTTGTTCTTACCACCTTTCTTAAACGTCTATAGTTCCCTGGCTTGTTCTTACCACCTTTCTTAAACAATGGCACCATGTTTGCCAACCTACAGTCTTCCGGCACCTCACCTGTGACTATCGATGATACAAATATCTCAGCAAGAGGCCCAGCAATCACTTCTCTAGCTTC
>NC_057714.1:28888401-28897826 GCF_004010195.1 Chiloscyllium plagiosum
CCCCTTTTTGCCCTCCTGATTTCTCTCTTAAGTATACTCCTACTGCCTTTATACTTTTCTAAGGATTCCCTCGATCTATCCTGTCTATACCTGGCATATGCTTCCTTCTTTTTCTAACCAAACCCTCAATTTCTCCAGTCATCCAACATTCCCTATACCTACCAGCCTTTCCTTTCACCCTGACAGGAATATACTTTCTCTGCACTCTCATTATCTCAATTCTGAAGGCTTCCCATTTTCCAGCCGTGCCTTTACATGCGAACCTCTGCCCCCAGTCAGCTTTTGAAGGCAGGCACAAATGTTTAAATGATATTCTCCAGCTCCTCATTCCTATATTCCAATGGAAAGTCAACACTCCTGACAGGATGAAGTCTGAGTAGATTTCTCAATCAGACCCATGGTAAAATGGTGATTGGGCCAGATTATATCAATAAGCTTCAGCTGCTATATTTAAAGAAGAACCCCAACAATTTGTACACTCAGTTTAGCTGTTCATGCAGAAGCCCGTCATGGACAAATAAAAACTTGGACATTTTTTAATGATAACCTACCTGATTTCTCCCATCCAGATATTCTAAAATAATGGCTGTAGTCCAAAATAAATAATGGAGAGCAACAATATTAAATCAGATGCTTATGAAACACCACTAGTAGCCAGTCAACAAACAAAACCACTTCTTTTAATAAAAACCCTGTACCCATTAGAAGAAGGATTCCTGGCCAGCTATGTGTTGGAAAGAAAGTAGGAGCTTTTACAATCATTACCCACAACTCCACATGACAAAAGACATGTAAACATCACCTCAGAAACATAGTTTTTAGTGATCTGTAACCGACTACCACAAGCGAACTGTGACAACTGTGTAACCGATTTCCCAATGTAAACTGGGTTCTCTTGTAATACGTATATAGATAAATATAAAAATTGAAAAGTGCATACATTCAAAAAGGTAGATGCATTTTTTAGGCTACATTGCATCATCTTCGCCCAGCAGAGAGTTCAGAAATTACTTTGATTCTGGACAGTTGGATAATTTTATTGAATGTGTGAAAAAAATGGCATATACACATTTGGCAAAGGTTTCAGTATGGTAGGAAACCTAGCAACTCTACCTGTTGCTCAGTCAATTGATTCTTTTGAAGAAGATTTTCTTCTTTGGTATTTATATGTAGAACGTTTGATGGAGTGCATTCAAAAATCAGACATCTCGCCCAGGTTTCCATTAGGTTAATGGATGGCAAAGTGAGTGGGCTGCATAATCGCCATTCAATGCTCAATGCCCAGTTGTCCTTTTTGTTCCACTCATGCAATGCTTTTCACACAGAAAAAAAAACAAAGAGGAGAATCTTCTCTGCTGTTCCTAATGAATAAATTGTCTTATTTCTTATTCAGACTGCAACTTGGATTATCATCTATAATGAGATCGGATTTAACATCCTATAGTTTATTTCATTAAAACTGAATCTCGGGTCTTCTGATTATAGTACAGCACTGAATGTATTTGTGGAGTAAACAGACTGTACCAGTGACAGACTGATGTGAGAGTTGTGGTGAGTATGATCCAAGAGAGAAAATTATTTTGTTTTGAAGTCTTGATCATAATAAATGTCAAGGCCATCAACAAATATATTATTTATAAAAATGACTTCACTGTGTTGAACTGCTTCACGGAAAGGAGGAAGAAATTGATTTAGGTCTTTTGGAGCAAATTGTGTCACTGTTTTTAAAAATCACATATTTTTAATTATGTGACATTTCCAATTTTTTGTATACTTCTATTCATTAAACACTGAATTTAATTATTAAATGCATTAGATGTTTTAATTCAAAATTATCTGTGTTATGCTTAAAAGTAAAATGTGCAATTAATTGAATAGAAGCAATACACATAATATTGCAACTTAACTAAATCTTGTCTCAAAACTTCATGAACTGAAAGAGATTCTGAAAAGAATTATGAGGATAAACATGCCTTGCAATAGCTAATATCTAAATGCAGCTATTAAAAGCTATGGATTGATACATGAATGAACCATCTGGTTCCTTGAGCTTGTTTCAACATTTAATAAAGTCATGGCTGATTTTCAAAAGACATTGCATTTTTCGTCCAATTCCCTATATCCCTGAATCCCCTTAGAGTTCGATCTCAACTTTGGATATATTCAATTTGAGAACATTCACAAAACTTTATGGGATTAAAAAGCTTCATCTCAGTCTTAAATGGTGAACGTTTCAATATTTTTAATCAGCCTGCTTAAATACGTTATGACATGCGTCTGGAGCAAGTGAGACTTGGATCTAGGCTTTCTGTGTTCCTTGTTCTAAATTCACCAGCAAAGGGAAATAGTCTGTCAGCATTTGTACTGTCAAACCTTTCAAAATCCCATATGTTTCAACTCTCATGCTTTTAAACTCCAGATAATGTCCAAGTATAGAGTATTAAGGCACCTAGGTACAACTTTTAACATTTGGATATCTGGGGAGAAATCACACCGTGGACATGAAAGATAAAAAATTCAGCTGACGTGATTGAATATAGGAACATATGAACAAGGTACAACAATAGGCTACTTGGCCTTTTGTGATTGCTCCACTATTCAATAAGATCATGGAAGATCTGATTTTTACCTCAACTTTACTTTCCTGGCTATTCCAATAATCTTTCATCTTCCTGGTAATCAAGAAACTATTTACCTCTGCTTTAAAAATATTTATTAATTCTGCATCCACTGTTTTTCAAGAAAGGAATTCCAAAGATTCACAACATTCTGAGAGAAAATTAAACAACTCTATCTTAAATGGATGGCCTCTTATTTTTAAACTATGACCTCATTTCCAAATTCTCCCACAAAGAAAACAGCCTTTCCATCTCTTATTTGTTACCACCTCTTCAGAACTACCCATATGTTAAATGAAAGTTGTTGCTCTCTCAGTAATGAGATTTACATAATTTGATTTAGGGAAAATACGCCTTTTTGTTCCTGTAAATACAGTTGATAAACAGTTAAAAACCACATCAACTAAGACAGACAGAAAACACCATTTTTTAGTAGACCGGAGTTGCATTCAACTGAAAGAACTATAAAATGACACTAAGTATAGAAAACAAAAATTGAGTGCTTGCTATATTGGGTGTTAACTCAGTTGATGAATGACAAATTAATGTGTCCAATGAATGAGAGAAGAAATGTTATGGAAACATTTTCACTGTTTTTATCTTGGTTTCCAAAGGTCATGGATACTGAAGAATTCAATCAAATGAACAAATTACATGTTGTCTATATTATACAAAACAGATCATTATACTAGCAGTTTTGGTGTTTTGGGTCCAGTTTAGTAGTATATGTGATGTCCGTGCCACTGCCATTTACAGCACAGCCACATTGAACGTCATCTTGGTGAGGGGAGGTAGCACAGGCATTAAGTGCAAGCATCAGAAGTATGTAGATAGGCAAACCTTGGCATTAATCATCAATATCTAACACTAGATTGATGCCATTTTGTACCTTTCTACTATAGTTAATGTCTTGTTTTAAATTAAGCACAGCTAAGCATGAACAGTTCTATGAAAGACACTCAGCAGTGTTACCGATAACTTGCCGACTATTGTCTGAGGGCTCTGTGTTTGTAGAAGCCTTGGGTGTTTTGATGAATTTTCTGCAGTTGGTGAAGTTTACAGAAAGTGGCGCTGTACATGGGGAAGGTGTCGTTTATGACTCCAAAGGACTCTGAGAGTACAATTTGCTCCCATTCCTAGGGCTTTAGGAGCAGCCACCTTTAGCTGCAGTATACAAGGGAGATGACGCGAGCCAACAAGTGAGAGGACAGGCTGTTAACAGAGGGAGAAGGAAAAGGACTTTCAGAGAAGGTCTCACCTACTTAGAGTTTTCCAAGATCACATCTCCTACCTCTACCTAAACAAGAAGCAATGTGTCCAATTCTGCTATTCACAAGAGGTACTCACAGAACTACATCACCAGACATACAGCCTCAGAGTAAGAGGGGATGGTGCTGCCAGTGACTATAGAAGCAAACACGGACATCAATTTGTTCATGGTCAGATCTTGTCTAGTTATAACCATGAAAAAGCTCTGGATGTGTCTTAATAGGTCACTCAAACCAGTTCAATGAACAGTAGTTCAGCAAATAATTTGAGTCAGAGAAAGTCAAGAGCAGGGGAAAGGCTCATTGCAGCAATCGGCAAGGACTGGACTCCAGAATCTGTCTGACAAATTAGACCATAAGACCATAAGACATAGGAGTGGAAGTAAGGCCATTTGGCCCATCGAGTCCATTCCGCCATTCAATCATGGCTGATGGGCATTTCAACTCCACTTATCCGCATTCTCCCGTAGCCCTTAATTCCTTGTGACATCAAGAATTTATCAATCTCTGCCTTGAAGACATTTAGCGTCCCGGCCTCCACTGCACTCTGCGGCAATGAATTCCACAGGCCCACCACTCTCTGGCTGAAGAAATGTCTCCACATTTCTGTTCTGAATTTACCCCCTCTAATTCTAAGGCTGTGTCCACGGGTCCTAGTCTCCTATCCTAACGGAAACAATTGCTTTATAAAATCTCAGTAGCACAACAGTGCTTTTATATTCCAACCCTCTTGAGATAAATGACAACATTGCATTTGCTTTCTTAATCACGGACTCAACCTGCATGTTTACCTTTAGAGAATTCTCGACTAGCACTCCCAGATTCCGTTGTACTTTGGCTTTATGAATTTTCTCACCGTTTAGAAAGTAGTCCATGCTTGTATTCTTTTTTCCAAAGTGCAAGACCTCGCATTTGCTCACATTGAATTCCATCAGCCATTTCCTGGACCACTCTCCCAAACTGTCTAGATCAAACTATCTAAATAAGGCAGTTCATTGCAGCTGAATGTGTGGGGCAGGAAAGCCCACAAATAATACTTGTTTCAGGCAGTTCGGGGAACTGATGTTCAGGAAACACCAGTGCCAGCCTATTTAAACTGAATGATTTGTTCTGTGAAACAAGAGTTTAGCCTGGAGAGTCCAGTAGGATGCAATCTTAGAGAGAGAGGTCGAGCAGCAGGATGGAAAACAAATAAAACAAAGAATTGCAAATGCTGGAGACCTGAATCAAACACAGAAATTGCTAGAGAAACTCAGCAGGTCAGGCAGTATCTGTGGAAAAAGCAGAGTTAATGTTTCAGATCTGGTGTCTCTTTTTCAGAAGGATCACTGGATCCAAAATGTTAACTTTGCTTTGTCTCCACAGAGGCTGCCAGACCCACTGCATTTCTACAGCTATTTCTGCTTTTGTTTTGGACGGTAAGCAGTTGCTGGGGAATTCTAAGTTTGAGTCTTATTGCCTAAGAACCACATGCAGGTGAAGAAGCAGGAGGGCTTCCAACCTGAACAAGGGTTCTTGTTGATTTAATTTAAGGCTTAATTTTCAAAAGTGAAGAATTAGAATCCTTTCTGTGGGGTTTTAAGTGAGATTTGGTGACCAACAGCATCAGTAATATCTGGGTGATTTGCTGCGAACTCTTTGGGATCTGTTTTGATAGTATCTGCTATTTGATGTATTCTATGCTGTGTCTGTTAACCCATATTTACCTCATATTAATTCTGGATGTAAAAATATAAGTTGTTTGTCTGATTAATTCACTTTTCTAACCTTGTATAGTAAAGTTTATTTAGTTTGTTAAACACTGTGGAATATTGTGGTTTTATTGTCTTGATAAATGTCTGGGATTTCAACTTAGATGTCTTTTAAATAAACATTGCAGGTCCCTAACCAGATCGTAAAATAAATCTGGCCATCTTTCCCTAGATTGTAACAGAAATGAGAATGTAAATTAAGCATGAGCATTTTGTCAGCATTGTTTTTGCTCAGCTCCGAGCAACAGCCCAAGTAATATCTAAGTCAACAATGGCCAACACCTTCCACCCACTACTTAGCTGCCTTCAGTTATATATTTATTCATAGGGATGAGGGTGTCATTGGCTTGGCCAGCATTTGTTGCCCATCCCTAATTACCCAGAGGGCAGTTAAGAGTCAACCACATTGCTGCGCTCTGATGTTGCATGTAGGCCAGACCAGGTAAAGAATATTAGTGAACCAGTCAGGGTTTTACAACAATCAATAATGGGTTCATGGTCATTATCAGACACATAATTCCAGATTCATTATTGAGTTCAAATTTCCCATCTGTTGTGATGGGATTTGAACTCTGGTCTTCAGAACATTACCTGGGTTTCTGGATTAACAGGTCATTGCCTCCCTGATCTACCTATCATGAGCCACCTTATCTTGTGAGAGAGAGGGACATGAGTCAATGAGTTAGAGTGATGCCATAGTTGAAAATGATGGCAGCGGGGAAAGCTGGTAGGTGTAATTGTGCAGCTAGCCACAATGCCGAGTCTGTAAAATTGGGATGAGGCTTTGAGTTGTGAGTCATGACTAATGGAGCTTGTTTGTAGGTGGGTAGAAGGGTTGTAGAGAATTAGACACTGAATGAGACTAGTGGTCCTGTTAGTAACATATCACATTAACTGTGATCACCCCACGAGCTCATTGAACATCTGAGCAGGACATTCTCAGCCATCTTGGATCCTGAGTCCTAAAGATATCAGGGCATGATCACCCGATTCTTCCAGGCCAACAATACAAACAACAGGACAGGCTTTCTCCAGCCTGGATGCACATGTTGGGACTGGATGCAGACATAATGGGAGGCAAGAAGAAAACATGTAGAGAGAATAATGGAAGCATGGTGAAGCACCACTGTAAATAACCCTTCACTTGCTCAAAGATATCTTCATCTGCACTTTTAAAATATCTGCTCAAGTGTAATTTTTGCTCTTGGACCTTGTTAAGTTGAGCCAGGTTTAGAGGTGTTAATCATTGTCTGTCAACAGGTAAATCTAATTGAGTCACCCCAATTAGAAAATGGCAAATGGTTACATTCTGGATGATGTTGTGGGTCGAGGATTAGGAGATGCCATACAAGACCTCGTTGTTCCTTGAAATGAGCCACTTGCTTAAAAATACAAGCCATGACTAGTAGGTGCCAGTGTTGGACAAAGTTAAAAATCACACAACACCAGGTTATAGTCCAGTAGTTTTATTTGGAAACACTAGCTTTCGGAACACTGCTCCTTCATCAGGTGGCTGTGGATTTGGAAACACTAGCTCCCAATGAAGGAGCGGTGCTCTGAAAGCTAGTGTTTCCAAATAAACCTGTTGGTCTATAACCTGGTGTTGTGTGATTTTTCACTTAAAAATACAAGACACTAGGATCTTAATGGCCACTGGGATGGGACTGCAAACAAATCCTAAATGCTAAGTCCTGCTCCAATGGATAACACAGTTCAGTAACAATGGCCAGGGACATCCTTAGTCAGTGCCTGCACTTTTATATCGGCTGCTGTAGTGTAATTTTCACTCTTGGACCGGGTTAAATTAAGCCAGGTTTGGAGGAGTTACTCCTTCTCTCCCACCAGGTAAATCTACTTTGACTCTCCTAATCACAAGGGGCAGGATATGAATAGTTGTAATCTGCAGAAAATGTCAATAGGTACATCTGGACATAGGATTTAAAGAGAGTTGGAGAAATTGACAATAAGACCTGTCAATTCAGAATCCCATCATTCTCTTACGCATACTGCTTCTCCACCATGAATCTTTACAGCAGCCACTGTTTTGCTGGTGTCTCTGACAAAATTGTGATTGCTGGCTCTTTCTGCTTTGTCTTCAGAGTTGAAACAACTCCATGAGGGCACCAAACACTGATCTCCAAGTCAGATGAGTGAGCAGGTAATCTGTGGGCAATTTCAGGAAGAGAACACAATTTTACTGAAGTTGCTCCTCAGCGTACATTTCTCCCGAACACAATGTGGCACTGGGGCTTCACAAGGTCATTGTGATGTTTCTATAAAGAGCCCTGAGCTATATCGCATAATCCAGAAAATGCTTTACACAGAAACATTGTCATACGACATTGGGTGAGTTGAATTCTACCAGTCAGCCTTATGATAGCCAACCTCCTTTCCAAAACTAAGGCTCCCTTCCATATCACAGACCATCTACTGCTATACTTATGATTCAGTGTGCAAAGGTGGCAGTCGGAAAATGTTGTCTTCCACTGTTAGTTATGAAATATGTTTGTGAAATGGAAAGCTCTGGTCCATCTTTAAGTGTTTTTTGTCTGATTACATTTGCTTACCTGATATGACAAGTATGCAGTTAGTGCACACAATGCAATGATTTTGATTGCCTGAAGCTATAATTCTTAATATGTATTCTTGGACAATGAATGACCCTCTGATAAAGTGCAATTGAAAGTGCATTTTCAATTGGTAGCATTTCTAAATCAATAGATGCACAATTGGTGCTATTGCCCTGAGCAGAATTCAAATTCCAAAAGTTTGACATGTCACCAAAGAAAACAAACAGTAGCTTATCTCCACCCACTTTACACAGTGCCAGCCTTTTTCTCTATTGATTGTACATTTAGATTTTCAGTCAAACATGGCAAGGATCCAACTTCATTTCAATGTAAATGGCTTGCAGGTATTACCTGTGATCCCTTTTATGTTACTGTTCCTGTAACCTCTATATTCTTTCAGCATCCCTGCTTTTGTTAAACCCATACAACCATTAATGTCCTCACTTTACTCCTGGACCACATTACTGTGCCCACATTACTCCCTGCACATAGAGACCAGAATTACTGTCAAACCTGTTTGATTAGCCCTTCCTCAGGCTCCCCAGCTGCTCCTGTTAACCAGGATGAATATACGATCTCCAATCTACTATCCAATATGACTGTCATCATTTCCTCAGCAATCTTGAGCTGCCCATTTTCCCCAGAGTGCATTGGACTGCCCTGGATAAGACCCCTGACTCTTATTGCTCAACCCTGCAGGATAAACAAAGCCCACCCATTCTCAAGACTTGATAGGAAAGCACCAAGTGACCATAGCCTAATCCTGAGAATGATGTCTTCACAACACTCTAAAACATACCTATAATCCTGAACAAGTTACATTTGATTTGCTGGACTGATGTGACCAAAGCTCTGGACTGGGAGGACAAATATCCCTGGTCTCTGGTAGAATCAAGTTGCTGACTGATCATGGCCAAGCCTTTGGATTGAATGTGACAATACCGCCTGACTGACTATAGCTCTCCTTCATCTTATTAAAGACTGCTCCCCTTTAACATTCACACATAGCCATTTGCTGATGCAGTGCGGTTCTTTCATAAGCTGTTGACATGCTTCATGTGTAGGAGCTGAAAATGTGTTGCTGGAAAAGCGCAGCAGGTCAGGCAGCATCCAGGGAAGGAGAATCGACGTTTCGGGCATTCAGGAATGAGGAAAGTTTGTCCAGCAGGCTAAGATAAAAGATAGGGAGGAGGAACTTGGGGGAGGGGCGGGAGGGGC
>NC_057714.1:28897862-28932433 GCF_004010195.1 Chiloscyllium plagiosum
CAACGGTCGTGTTGTTGTGGTCTGGCGATGGAGGAGTCCAAAGACCTGCATATCCTTGGTGGAGTGGGAGGGGGAGTTGAAGTGTTGAGCCACAGGGTGGTTGGGTTGGTTGGTCCGGGTGTCCCAGAGGTGTTCTCTGAAACGCTCCGCAAGTAGGTGGCCTGTCTCCCCAATATAGAGGAGGCCACATCGGGTGCAGAGGATGTAATAGATGATGTGTGTGGAGGTGCAGGTGAATCTGTGGTGGATATGGGAGTTTCCTTTGGGGCCTTGGAGGGAGGTGAGGGGGGAGGTGTGGGCGCAAGTCTTGCACCTCCTGCGGTTGCAGGGGAAGGTGCGGGGAGTGGAGGTTGGGTTGGTGGGGGGTGTGGATCTGACGGGGGAGTCACGGAGGGAGTGGTCTTTACGGAATGCTGATAGGGGAGGGGAGGGAAATATATCCTTGGTGGTGGGGTCCGTTTGGAGGTGGCGGAAATGACGGCGGATGATGCGCTGTACATGGAGATTGGTGGGGTGGTAGGTGAGGACCATTGATGTGGCACAATACCACAAAGAGACAAACATCTTGATGAATATTTAGTCCTTTCCACCATGACAAGCTGCCTGCCTTTCCTTGTTTGCTTAACCAGCATTGCGCAGCACAGAAACGTTCAGCCTGCACCTGAGCACAGAGGGCACTGTGTGCTGAAAAGCACTACAACCCCTCAGATGCTTGCTGGCTGTCAGTTAGTGCTGTAGTCAGTGAGAGTGTACTCAAAAAACAATAGGAAATATAGAGAGGCTGGCAGCCTCAAAGAAAGCACAAAGTGAGTAAGGGCGAAGAATGCATGCTAAAGCCAAAATATGCATCCTGTGCAGATGTACATGTTGGTACCAGTTGCTGCATGCAAAGCAACCTGTCGAAAACATGAAAGCCAGAAGTGCCCCTGTTCTCCTATCTAAAGTATTGAAAAGCTGCAGTACCATATGATTTGGTCTGAGAGCAGGTTTGGTGACATGTTGAGGTTGGTGGTTTGCTAATGTTGACTTGTATGGACAATGGGTCAGGGAGGAATGTGGTCAGGCAGCATATAGGGACATTCAAATACTAGAGGCTAGATCTTGAGCTGGATAGCCTGAATCATTCCTACCTCAATATATAGACGATGTAGAGGTCAGAATGAGTCAGTGTCAACAACTTCAGAACAGGTTTAAACATGGCCTTGTTGGAAGATCCACTTTGGTTATCTTCATACACCCCTCGTCACCTACTCATCCCCACCTAAACCCCACTTCATAGCCAACCTTTACAACCTATAGTCATTCACTAGTATACAGTATGGGAAGACATCATAAAGTACATATAGATGAGAAACATTGTAACCATCTAATAGACTTCAAATACTTGACATGGAGAAAAGAACCACATTCATGAAATTCATTAAAATAGTTTAAATCTGTTCAAATGGTTAGTCTGTTATAAAGACAAAATGACTGTTTACATTCACACATAGCCATTTGCTGATGCAGTGCAGTTCTTTCATAAGCTTCATGCTTCATGTGTGAATGACATCAAAGACAGCGAATCTTTTAATAGCTTCTTTAACCTATCATTCAAAATGTAAACTCAGCAAACCACCTGCTGATGTAAATCTTGTAGGAACATTTTAAACCCAGCCAAGCATGCATAATAATTTCAGCTAGAGTGACACTCTTTTGGAACAATTAACAAGCAAGTTTATTGAAATTGCAAGAAGAAATAGTAATAGCTTTCTACCAAACTACGCAAGGTGTCTAGAAATCAAAGTAATCCCAACAGAAACTTATTTTAGAAAACCTTGAACTGATAGCCCCAACCTGAATTTTCATGTTTAAAGGACTGGAGATTTAAATACTCTCAATTCGTGATTATTTAGACAGAATCTGTTCACCCTTCAAGTGCATTTACATCTATTCCACAAATTTAAGAATCCCACAATTGTGTGCTAAGGCCCTTAAAACGGAAAAACTGAGTCTTTTGCACTCAGCTGTAATTTTAAGCAAGATCAGAGTGGTGCTGGAAAAGCACAGCAGGACAGGCAGCATCCGCGGAGCAGGAAAAGTGATGTTTCGGGTAAAAGCCCTTAATCAGTCATTCCTGATGAAGGGCTTTTGCCAGAAACGTCGATTTTTCTGCTCCTCAGATGCTGCCTGACCTGCTGTGCTTTTCCAGCGCCACTCTGATCTTGACTCTGATTTCCAGCATTTGCAGTCCTCACTTTCGCCCTGTAATTTTAAGCAACCCTACTGATTTTGGGTTTTTGTCTGTGTGACCAACAATACTCCCCCACTTCCTCTGATGGCAAAACTGTGAACTTTTACTAATGAAGGGAAGGAATATGACATTTGGAATGCTGTAAGCATGGGTAGGTTCAGTGTGAGTGAACGCTATGAAAACCAGCAGAGAGCCCGGAGATGCAGCCTGGTCCATTCTATGAGCTGGGTACATGTCTCTGAGTGAAAAATATCCTTGTTCCAGCATTACCTGATGGCTACTGATGCATCAATGAAGTGCAGAAGTGTCCTAAGAGTGGATTGGTAATATGTCATAAGGGGTCACAGAGGTTGGCATATGTTGGATGGCAATCTTTGTAAATATGGATGCAGATACGTGATATCAATAGAGCATGCCTGAGATGGAGTGTGGTATCCAACACGACGGTCATT
Source organism: Chiloscyllium plagiosum (assembly GCF_004010195.1). Lineage (NCBI taxonomy): Eukaryota > Metazoa > Chordata > Chondrichthyes > Orectolobiformes > Hemiscylliidae > Chiloscyllium > Chiloscyllium plagiosum. The sequence continues at coordinate 28,900,548 of NC_057714.1, forward strand.
TGGAAAACGTGGTGAGTTGAACTTGTCAAAACCCACTCTGATTTCCATGTTGAGTACTCCTGATGGCTAATTTGCATGGTGAGTTTGGTAAAATCCTAACCTGTGGCAAGTTGGGTTGTTAACAAGCCATTTGACAAGTAATAAAGAGTGTCATTGGGAAACATGCTGCTGCATACTGAGAATCTACGTACTACTTGAGAAGAATGTAAAAATTGCAGCAAGGTGGTGTTGACATTTGAGATGAGGACTCACTGAACATCTACCCCGATTATACAACTCACCTTGCCAAGTGCAGAGTGCAATATGTTTTGTCCATTGGTCTTTACATAGGATAACAAAATGTGAAATGCATCACTTCTCTATTCTGTGCCTTATTTCTTCAGCATTTGGGACTTCTTTCAGATTTTCTGTTTTAAAGTAACAGGCCAGTGCTGAGTTAGTTATTAGGAATGTCTGTTACTCATTTTCACTTTTGCAATCAGCCCATCTTAGCCCTCTTCAATACTCAAATCTTGTTTTCAGTCATATAACTCAATTTGTTAATTGGATTGTACCACGTTACAAAAATGAAATATTTGTCATTTGAACAAATATTTATATACACGTTTTACAAATCTAAATACCCTTCCATGCCACCAATAACTTTATCATAAAACTTTAGCTTTCAGCGATGTCATAGAGTCATACGGCATAGAAACAGACCCATCGGTCTAACTAGTCCATGCCAAATTAAACTAGTCCCACCAGTCTTGGCTTGGCCCATATCCCTCCAAACTTTCTATTCATGAATATCCAAATATCTTTCAAGTGTTGTAACTGTACCCGCATCCACCACTTGCTATGGCTATTCACTCTACAAACTCTCTGTGTAAAAATGTTGCCCCCATGTCTTTTTTAAAAACTTTTTCCTCTCACCATAAAAATATGGTCCTTGTTTGAACTTAAGGAAAAGACACTTGTCATTCACCTTATCCATGCTCCTCATGATTTTACAAACTTCAATAAAATCACCTGTCAACTTCCTAAGCTCCAGTGAAAAATTCCCAGCCTTTCTGATGTATTTTTATATTAAAACCATCCATTGCCAGCAACATCCTGATCAATGTTTTCCGAGCAATCTCCAGTTTAATAATATCCTTCCTATAGCAAGGCAACCACAACAGGACACAATACTCCAGAGGAGGCTTCACCAACACCTTGTACAACCTCAACATGATCTCCCAACTCCTATACTCAAAGGTCTAAGCAATGATAGCAAGTGTGCTAAACACCTTCTTAAATCTTTTGTCGACCTGTGATGCAAATTTCAAAGAATTATGTACGTGAGCCCCTAGGTGTCTCTCTGTCCTATAACACAACACAGGGCTCTACCATTAATTGTATAAGACCTATCTTATTTGTGTTACCAATATGCATTACCTCACATTTATCCAAATTAAACTTCATCTGCCACTCCTCAGCCCATTATCTAATTGATCAAGATTACTTTGTACTTTTTAATAACCTTCTTCACTGTCCTCTATACCACCAATTTTGGTGTTATCTGCAGTTACTAACCATGCCTCCTTTTTTCTCATCTAAATCATTTATATAAATGATAGATAAAAATGAACCCATTAGCGAACCCTGTGGAATACACACAGGCCTACACACTGAAAAATAACTCTCCACCACCACCCTCTATCTCCTACCATAAAACCAATTTTGTCTCCAAGCTCACCCTGAATCCCATGTGATCTAACTTTACTAATTAGTCTACCATCCAGAACCTTGTCAAAGGCTTTATTAAAGTCCAAATAAACAACATCTACTGCTCTGCCCTCATCAATCTTTTTGGTTACTTCATTAAAAAACTCAGTCAAGTTTGTGAGACATGATTTTCCTCACAGAAACCCATGCTGACTAACACAGTCATTCTTTGCCTCTCCAAATGCATTTAAATCCTACCTTTCAGAATCACCTCGAACAACCTGTGGCACAGTGGTTAGCACTGCTGCCTCACAGCGCCAGAGACCTGGGTTCAATTCCCGCCTCAGGCACGTTTGCACGTTCTCCCCGTGTCTGCGTGGGTTTCCTCCGGGTGCTCCGGTTTCCTCCCACAGTCCAAAGATGTGCAAGTCAGGTGAATTGGCCATGCTAAATTGCCCATAGTGTTAGGTAAGGAGTACATGTAGGGGTATGGGTGGGTTGCGCTTCGGCAGGGCGGTGTGGACTTGTTGGGCCAAAGGGCCTGTTTCCACACTGTAAGTAATCTAATCTAAACCTACCCACCACCGATATCAGATTCACAGATCTATGGTACCTAGGCTTGTCCTTACATCATTTTTATAAATAAAGGCACAACACCCTCCAGTCCTCCAATGTGTTTCTGCTAGTGACCATACGATTTCCTCCCTCACTTCCCACAGTGTCTTGAGATAAACCTGATCAGGTCCGGGGGATTTATCTACCTTTATGTTTTCCAAGACTGATTTTCTCAGATGCATGAAAAACATTATTGATTTGTTAATATAGTAGCTCTTAGAAAAAGGAAGTTGCATGATATATTTATTAAATGATAAACCTAACATTAAATTTCAATGAAAAGAGGTTTTCTTGTCTATTCAATAAATTGGAAATTTTTAACCTTGACTTCAATGAGCCTTAATTCCACACCTAGTGTAAGACAGTAGTGATAGTGGAAGATTGCAATGAGTCCAAAGTTGATTGGACACTCCCACTAATAATTGGCTAAATTGGTGGTTTGTCTGCAGGCAATCATCTTCAGTTAGCAATATCAGCACATAGCAGACCAGAAATGATTACCCCAGTGTCTCAAGAACACAGGTTGTAGAGAACACAGAATGTATGCAAAGATAGCCAATTTTTTTAAGAGTGCATATTAGCTCTTCAGCAGTCAAAACAAAAGTACTGTTCATGGACCTAGGCAGTCTGTAAATTATGCATTTAAAAGTCCAAGTTTGCATTGCAACAATATTAACTGCAATTTTCAGACTATAAGTTAAGCTATTGACCCCAGTTGCAATCAATATTATTGACTTGGTACAGAAATACTACAGAGAAATCTTCAAAAGACTTAAAGTTTACAGTTCTGACTAGTGAGGCAGAATGTTCCCTATACTACCTCCCTGTGTTCGAGCAGAAAAATAATCTAGTATTACTGATACAATTCATTATGGTTGAGATGGACTTCAAGATTTTCATTATTCTTACAGGTACACAACTGTAGCTGTGTCTTGCGTCTAATAGTGGCTGCTTCAGAAGTACACTCAGAGCTTATAAAGCCCAACTGACTAGTAACTAAGAAAATATCACAAGAACCTATGGAGTTAATTTGACTTCCTTCACTCCCAGCCACTGAACCCTCCCAGGCTATAAATAGCAAAGAAATTTAAGTGGAGAATACATCCTTCATGAATCTACATTTTTTTTCACGAACAAAAGGAAAATCTAGCACATTCTCCAACAGGCATGCCATTTTCCCTGCAAGAAAAGTTTTCACTCCGTTTAGGCTTGCCTAATGTACTTGTAATGAAGATAGAACAACCAACTAGCCAATAGCTTCAAGCTACATATTAGTTCATTACAATGTGTTTTATTTACACATTATCCCACTTCCTCTATTACTTTTAAGATTGAAAAAGCATAAGTCAATCCGATACAATAAGCACTTTATGTAAATATGTCAAACCACAACTATTATGGCTTGCCCTTTGGAATAAAAAAACGAATCTGACTGTTCCCAATAAGAAGATTGTTTTGTCCTTCTCAGTAACTCACTTTTCAAGTTGTCTACTTGAATGAAATAAACAAAATAAAATGGATATGTTTGTAGTAATGCTTACAATTATCTTATAAACTATTTTAATGCCAAATAGAGTTACTTTACTTCTCTCAAGATATTTCACATCTTAACATTTTTGCTGAGAATAGCCACTCTTTATGTTGAAGGTATTAATTCTTGAGTGCACAAAAATCCCAAAAGTGCATTTCTTATTTTCAAGGTTGCCAAATGATATGCATTACTGTCTTCATTTAACATATATCATATGACTGTTGTTCAAACTTAATTGAAAGAGAGATGAATAAACTTATGAAACTTATAATTAAGCTTAAAGTTGCTGGTATAACAGAAAAGCTGTTTGTTTCAGTGTATGAGAGAGGCTGATTTTTATGTGATCTCATCTGTTCGATCTGAAGGTGAGAGAAGGAAGCCCAATGAACTTAACTGAAAGCCCTGAATGATTTTCAAGCTCAGGTCTCAATATAGTATTCATGGCAAACCGCCCATGCATTCGGGTCACTGACAGGCAGCTTGCTAATTGGGGAGGCGGGAAATCCAATGGTTTTTCTGTGGAGCTGAGCTGGCATTTTGTGATTAAAGAGGGCATATGTGATCTGGGGGGTGTGGATTGCAGTGGGCCTAGCAGAGGCTGCAAGGTTTTGCACATCCTTCCACAATGCCCCATAAAAGTCATTAAATAAAGTTATCTGTATTATTTTTTTGAGCAATTTCCATAAAGTTGCTGGCTGAGGCCATGTACATAGAATTCTGCTGGGTGGGGATTTCTCAGTATACTTAATACTTTAACATGTTAAAATTTCACAAATTACAGAGAGTCTGACTATATAACGGTGGGTGCCTTGACTACCTACTGCCTAGCTTGTGGTAACATGGAAATGGGTCAAACCTTACCAACTCTAGGGTGGAAGGTCTTTTTTAACAAATTTGTTTTTACAATCATCTTGCTCTTAGCAGCCAATGGTTCTGCAAATGGCTCAAAGCTTGCATTAAGTATATGGGTGCCAGCAACAAAAAATCAAAATGAAAGGAGTATTGTGTTCACACGCCCATTGCTATTTTACAATTTAAAATTTTGTGCAAATTTTATAAATCCAATTATGCTGAGAGAGACAGAGGGGCACATTCAAATGCAAGAGAGTTGAATGCTGAAAATGATTAGCTTAGCATCTCACTCAGAGGGAGACTCAATAAGAGAGGTTTCAGACATTTGCATTGACCAGCTAACCAACAAGCAGAAACTATGTTTTCTATTTGGGGATATAAAATACTGTATTGCTGCAGACTCTTGAAGGATTCAATAATGGGTCTATAAATGAAGTATTAACTTGTTCCAGATAGTTGTTCTGAGTAAGCAAATAAGACATTGTATTGCACTAATACCGTCAAAGCCCCCAAAAATTACTTATAACAGTACAAAACTAAACAAAACTAATCCATGAAATAAATGTATAAGTTAAAATAATATTTCCAGTGTCTAGAATGCAGTTTAGCTCTGTGTTGTCCAATAGTCACAAAGGGTCTTTGAAAGTATTGGTAGACACTATATCCCTTCTCTACAGCCAGCTGGATACAGGAGATATCTAATATATATTAAAAAAAATAGTTTTACATGTGGGAGGCCAATCTCCACAGGACACTGCCGTCTGGGCTCCTTAAAATAGTGTCCTGGATTCAAGCATCTTCATCCAAACTATGGTCAGACTTGGGGGTGATCTCTGACCATTGCACAATGTTCAGTATCATTTGCAGCTCCTAATATACTGAAGAACATTTAGGTTTGTGCTGGTAGAGGCATCTAACATTCATGCCACACTAGCATCAGACAATGATCTGCTCCAGCAAAGCTGAAAATTAACATAACTCTTTAACATTAAATGAAACTACCATTGACAAATACTGAATGATTAATATCAAGAGGTAGAAGCAAGACAGTGGTCTCTATCACAGTAATGATAATGGTCTAATTACCAATTGCTCAATATGGGTTGATAAATTTTGTGCACTAGTTTGTTAAAAAGTATCACTTTTAATAAAAGATTCACTAGGACATTGTCTGAGATGGAGCATTTCAGCTAAGATGAGAGCCTGGATAAGCTTGGATTGTTTTCTATGGAGGAAAGAAGGTTGTGTGGGTGGTGGGAGGGGTGGACCTGATAGAAATGTACAAGATTATGAGGGCCATGGACAGGGTGATTGGAAAGCAGCTTTTCCCCTTAGTTGAAGGATCAATAATAAGGGGCATAACTTTAAAGTGAAAGGCAGGAGCTTTAGAGGGTATCTTCGGAAATACATTTTCACCCAAAAGAGTAGTGGGGCCTGGAATGCGCTGCTTTCGAGGGTAGTTCAGGTGACAATCCTCACAACCTTTTAAAAAATACTTGGATGAGCACTTGACATGTCATAACATTCAAAGTTATGGACCCAGTGTGGGAAAGTGGAACTAGTCTAGATAGTAGAATATTTTAGGCTGTACAGACTTGATAGGGTGAATGGCCTCTTCTGTATTGTATCCTACTATGGTCTATGATCATTAGGATACAGATATTACAGCAACTAACTGTGTGTGCATTGCAAACACGAAGCAGACTAACTAGCAAGCAGTCACACCATCTTACACAGAGAGCATATGGAGTCCTGAAAGGTGAAATTCCTTCAAGATAAAGTACAGATACAACAATCCTTCCTTCCCAAAATGAAGGTTACCTATTTCTAATAACAGATGAGCCTGTGAGTCTCTCTAACACATCCAGAACGCTTAATGATGATTTATCTGGAGGCGTTATCAAACTTTTCTTTCATGGACTGCAGTTGTTGTTCCAAAATTTTCCTTTTCTGATGCACTTCAACCATACTTTGCCAAATCAGATCAAATTTCTTTTGTGTCTCAACCTGTTTCAAGTAGAGCAAAATCAAGTTATTTCTGAGAGGCCTATATCATGTGTTTTTTTTTATTTGTCTATGGATTGCAGGCCTCTCTGTCTATGCCAGCATTTGTTGACGATTCCAAACTTCTCTGGAGTATGCCTTCTTGAAGAATTGCAGATATCAGGTGTAGGGACACGCACAGTGCTACTGGGATGGGAGTTCCAAGATTTTGATGCAGTGAAAATATTTAGCAGAGGAATATGCAAGGGGTAGTGTTCCTATACATCTGCTGCCCTTGTTCCTTGAGGGCCTTGAGATCACAGATTTGGAAGGTGCTGTCGGGGGAGCCTTGGTGAGCACTATAGACTGTCCAGTGTATGGTACACATTGCTGGCACTGTGCATTGGTGATGAAGGTCCTGAATGTTGACATTGATGAATGAAGCATTAGGCAAATGGTTTGCTTTGTATAGGATGGTTTCAACCTTCATTTCAGTCATACCTCTACAGGCAACTGGAGAGTATTCAATCATACTCCCGAGTTCTGCCTTGTAGATGATGAAACTATACTGGTTAGATTTTCACTTATTGCATATGGCCATTGTCTGGCATTTGTGTGGCACAAATAATGGCTACTTGCCCCTTATCAGCCCAAGTCTGGATGTTGATCAGGTCTTACAGCATATGGATGTGAACTGGTCATATGCGAGGAGTTATGAATGGTGCTCAACATTGTGCAATCTTTACTGAATATCCCTATTTCTGACCTTATGATGGAAAGATTGTCTTTGATAAAGCAGATGAAGATGGTTTGGCATAAAACACTAGTCTGCGGATCTCCTGCAGTGATATTCTGGGATTGAGGTGATTTAGCAACAAATTCAACAATCTTCCTTTGCATTAGGTATGACTCCAACAAGTTGAAGGTTCACCCCTGATTCCCATTGACTTCAGTTTTGCTCAGGCTCCTTGATACTACACTCAGTCAACTGTTACCTTGATGTTGAGGATAGTCACTTCTGTCATGTCTGCGATTCAGCTCTTTTGTCTATGTTTGGATCAAGGCTGTAATGAGGCCAGGAGCCTGCTGGCCCTGGTAGAACCCAAATTGAGAATCAATGAGCAGCTTATTCCTTTGAAAATGCTATTGGATAGCACATTTGACATCTTCTTTCATTACTTGTTACTTCATTCATTCATGGGAACTGGGTTCTGCAGGCAAGGTTTTGTTGCATATCTTTATTTGCCCTTGAAGTAAGTGGCTTGTTAGATCATTTGACAGGGCAGCTAAGAGTCAACCATATTTCTGTAGTTTGGCATTACATGTAGCCTAGCCCAAATAAGGATGGCAGATTTTCTTCCCTAAAGGACACAGTGAACTAAATGAGCTCTTACAAAAATCGATCATAGTTTCATGGCACCATTACGGAGACTAGGTTTAATGTTCCAGATTTATCAATTAAATTTAAATTCTACTATATGTCATGCTGTGTTTTGAACCTGTGACTTCAGGGCATTAGCTTGGCATTCTGGATTATTTGTCCAGTGATATTGCCAATACACCACTACCTGTCACTATGATTTTGCTGATGACCAAGAGCTGACTGATATGGGAGTAATTGGCTGGGCTGGGTTTGTCCTAGTCTGTGTGTACAGGACATACCAAGGCTATTTTTCACATTGTTGGGTTGTTGGCTAGATGCCAGTGCGGTAGCTGCACTGGAACAGTTTGGATAACAATGAAGCTGGTTCTGGACTGGAAGTCTTCAGTACCATTGGCAGAATATTGTGAGGAATTTTCAGCTCCTTTTTTGTCATGCACTGTGCATCTTCACCTGTTATTGAAAGTTTTTCAGTTGAGCATCGAGCTCAAGTCAATATTTCTGTAACTGCTCCTGCAAAGTTTGACATGTTTTACATGTGAGTTACTCTGGATCTTCCTGTAAACTAAATTAATATTTTATTGGATTGCAGATACAGTGCTTGAAGTTCAAAAATTACCAATTTATCTATACTCTATTTCCTGTCAGCTAACCAATCCTGTGTCCATGTTAGTAAAGTAGTCTAATATGATCTCCTTTTTACACAACTATTTTAATTTGCCTGATTACATTAATTTTTTTCTGCATGCCCACCTCATTAATATTAAATTCCACCTTTCAGTTTCCTTCATTTCTTGAACTGGGGCACTGCATTTATTTCTGCAACCCCCACCCCCACCACCCAATCAATCTCTGCAACCACATACTTTAAGATCCCAGGATGAAGCCCATTAAGACTGTTAGTGTTCAGTCTTAATGATTTTCACAGCACTCTTTCATGGGTGAAAGTCATTGTTTTGCATTCTTCCTTCTCTTTCACCTTTTGATGACAATTATATCTGTCACGTACAGGGAAGACAGATCAACGTTTCTGTTTCAAGCATCTTCCATTTCCTTATTTCCCATTATTAATTCCCAGATTCACTTTCCCGAGGACCAGCATCACTTTAGCTGCCCAATTTTAGACAATCTTTGCATTTTTTATAAATGCTGACCAATCCTAAGTGCTACTCAGTAATGAGCTACCACACTTATTTGGCTAGTCCAGTTCAGTTTCTACTGATTGGTCACCACAGGATGCTGTTGTTGGAGATTTAAAAGATGGTAGTCCATTGAATGTCAAGGATCAATGGTTAGATTCATTTTTGGTGGAGATGGTTATTGCTTCGCACTTAGTAAGGCAATAACTTGGAATTAGGAATGGTGCTGAATGTGTTGCAACATAGCTGATGACTACACAAGTGACTGCATTTCAGAAGTACTTAATTGCCTGTAATGAGATTTTTATTTGTCATAAAAAGTGTTATGTTATAGCCAGCTTTTCATTTTGCCACCTGATATTAATTCAGCCTCAATTGTTATCTGTGCCCATCTTGCTTTCACTAGTGAGTTTCAGAAAGCCTGAGAAACCCATGGGCCTGATTTAAAAAATCAAAAATATGCATCAATGTTCCTCTAACTGACATCAAATAGCGCATGTCAATTGACAACCCACTCCTCCCAAGGGGATTGTGTGCATGCTGTGTAACACATTGCAGAAAAACCTGGCGCCTTAGAGTTGGCTTCCCAAAACACTCTGAAATTTGAGTTCTCCATCTGCATCCAAATCCAATTAAAATTGATTGGCATTAATACAGATGGTACAATAAAGTAAACGAAATGGGAGCAGAAAGTTGCAAAGGGACATTGATCGATTAGGTCAGTGAGCAATTTAATGTAGGAATGTAGGAATTTAATGTAGGAAGTAGCTACTTTGGAGCTATGAAAGATAAATCAGAGTTTTTTTTTAATTGATGAGAAGCTTTGATTGTAGATGAGCAGAGAAATTTCATGGTCCAAGTATAGTGATTACTGAAAATTACTGGAGAGAATGCAACTTTACAAAAAGCAACTTTAACAGCCTATGGAAAATTGATATTTATTTTAAGAAGGGTAGAATACAATAGAGTAGAACTTGTAGGTGCATAAAGTTCTGGTTATATCCTGTCTGGAATATTGCATTCAGTTCTGGGCAGCATACCTCAGGAAGAATATAATGGCTTCGCAAGGGGCGCACAGTAGGTACATTCAAATGAAACTCAGGATTAAAGGGTTACAGTACAAGGACAGGTTGCATAGACTATGTCTGAATTCCCTCGAGCATAGAAGATTAAGAGATAATCTAATTGAGGTGTTTAAAATGATTAAAGGATTTAATAGGGTAGATAAAAACTATTTCCTCTGGTGACTTAATCCAGAACAATGAGGTTTAACCTTAAAATTAGCATCAGACTATGCAGGGGTGATGTCAGGAAGTGATTCTTCACACAAAGTGAATTGGAAATTTAGATCTTTCTCCAACAAATAAATAGCTGTTGAAGCTAAGTCAATCAAACATTTTAAAATAGAATTTAATATGTTTTTATTATACAAGGGTATTAAAGGTCACACAGCCAAGGCAATAGTTGAGAGTTAAAATGCAGGTCAGCTATGATCTAATTGCATGTTAAGACTGGTTTGAAGGAGACAAAAAAACTGCAGATGCTGGAAACCAAAGTAGACAAGGAGGAAGCTGGAAGAACACAGCAAGCCAAGCAGCATCAGTCCTGAAGAAGAGTCATAACTAAACCAAGACTGGTTTGAAGGGCTGAATGGCTTATTCTAGTTTTTATGTTCCTAACTGTTAATTTAGATGCCAAATTAAAAAGCATCTGAACCACTAATATCCATTCTCATTTCATTCTATGAAATGCACCCATATCAATTACCTCATTTATTAGTTTTATTAGTCCCAATTTGATATACAGTACTGAAGACAACTCAGGACTTTAACCAAATTTTAAAAGGGAATGATTCTCTTCTTTATTAAAAAGAAGAACATTCTGTAATTCCGCTCAGTTTGCAAACTTCAGGTAGAAAATCTAATTCTCAAGGTTACTTATAAGTGAGAGGTTCACTTGCTTCGGTGGTCATGTTTTGTAAGATGACAGTGTTTCTCCTCTGTAAATGAACTCAAAAAATGAGGCTTTTCAATGAAAAGGAGCTCACAATGATGGGAATAACTCCATTGTTGTTGTGTCATGTGACTTCCAGGATTAAAAAAAATTGAGTATATCAAAGTTGGTCTTTTTTCATTTAGTAATTCCCATAAATAGAGCAGACTTACAGATTTAGAGAACAAATTTCTGTTTGGGTAATACTTCACTGATACTCAATCTTGGATAAATAAGTAACTATCTATTTGTACACCATATGGATTATCAAACAATTATATTTTTGTTAACAAGCAGATATGCAATCAGGTTCTCTACCCTAGATCATACGTTGATATGACCTAAACCCTTTTAGCAATTTCTGGCAAGTATTCCAGTTGCTTTGAGATTTCCCTGTACCCAAGGTTATGATGAACCCTTTAGCAACAACACAAGACTTGGGAGTTGGAAGGAGTAGATCATTCAGTCCTTTGGTCCTGATCCATCATTCAATTAGATCGTAGCTGATCTGATTCTAATCTCAACATCATCTTTTATACCTATCACAATCATTATCGTTTGCAAGGCACCTGGCTGCTTGAGCTTAATAGTTATCTCAGTCGAGTTCTCAGTTTGTCTGTCCTTTTGCTTCCCCATTTTAAAGTAATAACTAATTATGTGCTAGTCTGCAGTGTGAAGCAACAGGAACAAGTTGGGTTAGCCAGCTGCACAATGTTAAAATACAGAGGTCAGCTTTTAGCCAAATGCGTTTCGTCATTATCCTAAAGCACTTCTTTGGAATCACAATTCTATAACTACAATGGATGCAATATTGATAACACAATGCATGTTCATTCAATGACAAAAGTAAGAAAACACTTGATATTGAGCACTAGGCATGTGAAAAAGAAAAGATCAACAAGGATACAGGTAGGCCCATTACATGTGGGGACGAGAGAAGTTATAATAGACAAAAAGGGAATGATAAAGAACCTAAACAGTTACGTTACACCTCAGCTCAATTGGCTGGATGGCTGGTTTGCAAAGTAGTGTGATGCCAACAGTGTGGGTTCAATTCCCATCAGGGGCTGATGTTACCATGAAGGACTCGCCTTCTCAAACTCTCCCCTCACCTGAGATATGTTGGCTGTTAGGTTAAATCACCATCAGTCATATCTCTCTAATGAGAGAGCAGCCTGAAAGTCTGGTAAGACAATAGTGACACAAAAAAAAATTCATGAAAGAAGATAGAGAATATTATAGAATAACTAACTATCATACCACAGTTATTTAGTTTATTATCAATTTGGTTACTTTGTGAATTGTGCTAAATGCATTCAGATAAAGAACCCTTACTTTTGTCTTTTATCTTTGCAACATTCAGTCTTGATTGCTGATATCTTCCTAGGTTATTTCTCTCTGTCCTTCCTTCCATTCTCTGATACTCATAGAGTCATAGACACATAGAGATGTACAGCACGGAAACAGACCCTTTGGTCCAACGCATCCATGCCAACCAGATATCCCAACCCAATCTAGTCCCACCTGCCAGCACTTGGCTCATATCCTTCAAAACCATTTCTATTCATATATCCATCCAAACGTGTTTTAAATATTGCAACTGTACTAGCCTCTACCACTTCCTCTGGCCGGTCATTCCATATCCGTACCACCCTCTGCGTGAAAACGTTGCCCCTTAGGTCTCTTTTATATCTTTCCCCTCTCACCCTAAACCTACGCCCGCTAGTTCTGGACCCCACAACCCCAGGGAAAAATACTTTGTCTATTTATCCTATCCATACCCCTCATAATTTTATAAACGTCTAAAAGGTCACCCTCAGCCTCCAACGCTCCAGTGAAAACAGCCCCAGCCTCTTCAGCCTCTCCCTATAGCTCAACTCCTCCAAGCCTGGCAACATCTTTGCAAATCCTTTCTGAACCCTTTCGAGTTTCACAACATCTTTCCGATAGGAAGGAGACCAGAATTTACAGCCACAACATGACGTCCCAACTCCTGTACTCAATACTCTGACCAATAAATGAAAGCATACCAAATGCCTTCTTCACTATCCTATCTAAATGCGACTCCACATTCAAGGAGCTATGAACGTGCACTCCAAGGTCTCTTTGCTCAGCAACACTCCTGAGGACTTTACTCTTAAGTGTATAAGTCCTGCTAAGATTTGCTTTCCCAAAATGCAGCACCTCGCATTTATCTGAATTAAACTCCATCTGCCACTTCTCAGCTCATTAGCCCATCTGATCAAGATCCTGTTGTAATCTGAGGTAACCCTCTTCGCTATCCACCACACCTCCAATTTTGGTGTCATCTTCAAACTTACTAACTATACCTCTTATGCTCACATCGAAATCATTTATATAAATGATGAAAAGCATTGGACCCAGCACCAATCCTTGTGGTAGTCTACTGGTCACAGGTCTCTCGTCTGAAAAACAAGCTCCACCACCACCCTCTATCTTCTACCTTTGAGCCAGTTCTGTATCCAAATGGCAAGTTCTCCCTGTATTCCATGAGATCTAACCTTGCTCATCAGTCTCCCATGGGGAACCTTGTCAAACGCCTTACTGAAGTCCATATAGATCACATCTACTGCTCTGCTCTCAATAATTCTCTTGGTTATTTCCTCAAAAAACTCAATCAAGTTTGTGAGACATGATTTCCCATGCACAAAGCCACGTTGACTATCCCTAATCAGTCCTTGCCTTTCCAAATACATGTATATCCTGTCCCTCAGGATTCCCTCCAACAACTTGCCCACCACGAACATCAGGCTCACTGGTCTATAATTCCCTGGCTTGTCCTTACCACCCTTCTTGAATAGTGACACCACGTTAGCCAACCTCCAGTCTTCCAGCACCTCACCTGTGACTACTGATGATACAATGAGGCCCAGTAATCACTTCCCTCGCTTCCCACAGAGTTCTCGGGTACACCTGATCAGGTCCTGGGGATTTATCCACCTTTATGCATTTCAAGACACCCAGCATTTTTCACGATGTCCCCATTTATTTCCCTACGTACTATGTCTTCCATATCCTTTTCCACAGTAAATACTGATACAAAATACTCGTTTAGTATCTCCCCCATTTCACAGATTACAATTTTCCTATCTTTTCATGTCTCTCCTCTTTGATACACCACGTTTTCTACATTTGAGCACTTCCCATGACTATTTAGTTTAAAACCCTCTATACTTTATTAGTTATGTGGTTTGCAGGATCACTGGACCCAGCAGAGTTCATGTATAGTCCATTGCAATGACATACCCTTCACTTTCCCAATACTGGTGTTAGTGGCCTAAGAACTGGAACCCATTTCCCAAATACCTGTGGAACACCAACGGAAACTGTTTTCCATTTGCAAAACAGCTATCACCTCTTATATCTTGACACTGAGCTAACTTTTGATCCAACTCACCACCTTTCCCTGTGTCCCTTAATTTTTCTGGTCAGTCTGCCAGGTAGGACTTTATCAAATGCCTTACAAAGATCCATGTCGACATCATCCATAACACAACCTTCATCAATTCTCCTTGTTACTTCCTCAAAAAATGTAAGCAAAGTAGTAAGACACAACCTCCCCTAAACAAAAGCATGCTGATTGTCTCTGATTATTCCATGCTATTCTTAATACCTTTCCTAGAAACGGTTAATCCTATCTCTCAAAATCGATTCCAGTAGAGTGCCCACCACAGAAGTCACACTGATCACCCAGTAGTTACTCAGTGTTTGTTTGAATCATTTTTAAAAGTAGTGGTACAATGTTCACACATTGCAATCCAGTGCGACCTTGCCCAAATCTAGTGAGGATTGATAATGATCCTCAGAGCATCCATACTTCCCTCTCTAACTCGCTTTAGCAGACTAGGAAATACTTTTATCAGGCCCTGGTGATCGATCCACCTTCAAGGAAGTCAATCCTTCCAGAATATTTTCTTATTATTTTGCAAATAGTAGCCCCTCTTTAACAAGAAGGTCTGCATTAACTTTCCCTTTAACTGTACGGTTGTGTAGTCACACATTGATGCATTGTTTCCATTTACAGAAACCACTGCCGCACGTACAGCTCGGAAATCCACACAGCAAAAGAAACCTGAAAGGGAACATTAGCCTGAATCATCCCTCTCCTTTTTGAAGACAGAAACAAATTACTCATTTAGCACCCTTGATTTGAAGATGCCGGTGTTGGACTGGGATGTACAAAGTTAAAAATCACACAACACCAGGTTATAGTCCAACAGGGTTAATTGGAAACACTAGCTTTTGGAGCAACGCTCCTTCATCAGGTGGTTGTGGAGAATAAGATTGTAAGACACAGAATTTATCGCAAAAGTTTACAGTGTGATGTAACTGAAATTATACATTAAAAAAATACCTTGATTGTCTGTTGAGTCTTTCATCTGTTCGAATACCATGTTAGTTTCACTTCTTTCATGTGTAAATCACAAAACCTTATTTAAAAATTGCATTCTCAGGTCAACTGTAACAATTGGTGTTAGCTAGACAATATGTTGAAGGTGTTAGCCCCCTGTGTTCTCTGTCTATGCCATGATGTTTAGATTGATTCTAATCTAAAAAGTGAGATAACAGAGGTTTACATGAATTCATGCAGTTTTTGAGCAAAGTACAATGTAACTCTGCAAGTACAAATTCACCCCACAAATGTATGTATATGTGTGCATTTGGGTCTTTGTGTGCGTGTGTGTGTGTGTCTGTCTGTGTGTCTGGATTGGGTGGTTATGAGTGTGAGAGAGAGTGTATATGTGTAGAATGTCTTAAATCTGTGAGGGAGTGCATGTGCGAGTGTGTGTGTCTGTAGGAGTGTGTATGTGTCTGGGATGGGGGGGTTATGAGTATCTGTGAGAGAGAGTGTATATGTGTGTGCGTGAGTGTAGAGTGGTCTAAGTCTCTGAGAAGATGCATATGTGAGTGTGGGAGTGTGCGTCTGTAAGGGTGTATATGATTGTGTGTGTGTGTGTGTGTAGGAGTGTCTGTGTGTGTATAGTGCAATGGTGGTCACCTGTAGTAGTGTCGGTTGAGGCCCTCCCTATGGGTACCGAACTTAGCTATCACCCTCTGCTCAGCCATTTTCCTCTGCTGCCTGTCCCGAAGTCCACCTTGGAGGATGGTCACCCGAAGGTCCGAGGTCGAATGTCCTCGACCACTGAAGTATTCTCCAATTGGGAGGGAACACTCCTGTCTGTTGATTGTTGTACGGTGCCTATTCATCCGTTTGCCGTAGCCTTTGCTCGGTTTCCTCAATGTACCATGCCTCAGGGCATCCTTGCCTGCAATTTAGCACCTTGCCTGCATCTTCTGTGTCCACCTACAAGTTGCTATGTGTGTCTCTGATAAACCCCAGCTTCTTTCAGTCATCCTCATGCTGTTTGGAATTTCCTTAATTTTGTTGGCTAACATCTTTTGGTATATGAAACACAAAAACTTCAGACGCTAGAAATCTCTAACAAAAACAGGATTGGAGAAACACAGCAAGTCTGGAGGCACCTGTAGAGAAAACACAGAGTTAATGTTTTGTCTATTGACATGAAGAGTCATTACTCTCAAAAGATTAACTTTGTTTTCTCTCTACGTATTCTGCCAGACCTGTTGTGTTTCACCAGCACTTTCTGGTTTTGTTTATTTTTAATATGCTCTTTTCTTTCTTAATTTCCTTTTTCACTTTACCCAGTACTTTATTTAAGTCTCTAAACTTCCTAAAGTTTTTTTTTCAAGATTTTCAGGGAACTATAGATTTGGCAATACAAATCTTCTTTTGTGAGGACATGTCCGCACTGTGCCTATAGAATCTCATTTGTGAATCTCTCCAATTGATTTACCACTGACTTTCCTTCAGTAGCTATAACTAGTCCATCAATCTTTGTTTGCCAAGTCATCTGTCAGTTTTGTAGCCATCATCCAAATTAAAACCTTTACTCTTGTTCCAACTTTGTCACTTTCCATAATTATGCTAAATCCAACAGTATTATGATCACTGTGTCTAAAGTAGTCATCTGCTTTTAGTCCATCAACTTCCCAGCTTCATTTCTTGTGGCTAAATCTAGGATTGCACCCTTTCTCAATGGATTTATGATGTTCTGGCTAAAAAAAATAAGTTTTCATAAATGCAGTTCAAGAATCTTGTCCCTTTTGTGCTTTTCACACTGTTCATATATTTGTTGTCATTCAGTAGTTGAAGTCCCCAACAATTACTGCCTTATTGTTTATCCACTTACATTTCCCTACATATTTGCTTCTCCAATTCTCTCCAACTATTTGGGGATCTACTGTGTACACCTGGCAGTGTGACTGCTCCTTATGTTTCTAAGCCCAACACATGTACCCAAATACGTCCAGCCTGTCCACATTTTCCAGAATTTACCCTTTTTCCCCGGAAGTCTGATGTTCACCTGCCTAAACCACATCTCTAGCTACAGATTCAATCACTCAATTCTCCTTTTTCTATGCTAACACGTAACTAGGAGTAATCCTGAGAAAATTACTTGGAAGGTTTTGCCTTTCATTGTGCCTAGCTTCCTGTAATGTGCTTCCTGGACCTTGTCCTCATTCCTACTTAAGCCATTAACACCAACATAGACCACAATCTCTGGCTGATCACCCTCCCACAGAAGGATGTCCTGCAGCTTCTCCATGACATCTTTAACCCAGCTCCAAGGCAGTAACCAACTGTCCTGGAGTCATGTCAACAGCAACAGAAATATCTGTCCAATCCCCTGACAATGTAATACCCTGTCACTATTGTTCTTCCATTCTATGTTACACCCACACATCCTCCCCTCCCTCTCCTCACCACCACCACCAGCTGAGCTGTCCATGCAGTCACTGATTTGGGCTTTGGCTGCACTCTTCTGATTAACCTTTACCCTTACCCTCACTATCATCCACAATATCAAGAGTATTGATTAGCAAGCCTAATAGAGCAAGGAAATTCCTATACTGTTGCCTTAATATTCTTAGACTGCCTGAGAATCACCCATTCCTGTACTGCCAGTATATTTTTGAATTGTGGTGTAGCAGCCTCTCTAAAGTGGCCTCTTTGTGAACCTAATCCTTTTGGATGCACTACAGTGATGCCAGCCACCATTCAAGTTCTGAAACCCAGAGATCAAGCTTGTGCTGCTGGTGAAGTTCATCTCGGTTACATGACTCCACACATTCTGCAGGATGTACAATCTGCTTGGTCAAGCTGACCTACTATTGCATAACCATAAAAGGACTATTTATTACAACTAGAATGGAAGAAAAATGTACTAGACAAAAGTGAGGACTGCAGATGCTGGAAACCGAGTCTAGATTAGAGTGGTGCTGGAAAAGCACAGCAGGTCAGGCAGCATCTGAGGAGCAGGAAGGAACTGGGGTGAGGTGGGGGGAGGGGAAATGAGGAAACTGGTGATGTCCACATTGATGCCCTGGGGTTGAAGTGTTCCGAGGCGGAAGATGAGGCATTCTTCCTCCAGGCGTTGGGTGGTGTGATAGCAGTGGTGGAGGAGGCCCAGGACCTGCATCGCCTCGGCAGAGTGGGAGGCGGAGTCGAAATGTTGAGCCACGGGGCGGTGGGGTTAATTGGAGGGGTGTCCTGGAGATGTTCCCTAAAGTGCTCTGCGAGGAGACCCCTAATTTTCCTGCTTCTTGGATGCTGCCTGACCTGCTGTGCTTTTCCAGCACCACTCTAATCTAGACTCTGGAAGAAAAATGTGTCAGTACTCAAATTTGCCTCTTCGTCTCAACCAAAGTAACAGCCAACAACTGTGGCCTGAAAACAGCAGGAAAAGAAAGTAGAACCTGTTCCTATCCATCACCAAACTCCCTCATACTCACTGAATTCCCACTTTACACCCTGTACAATCAAAACAGCACTCAATGCAGACAGGCAGTACTGAGGGAGGTCTCTATTTATTCTTCCTGCAAACAACTGTTGCAAATTTTAAAAAAAAAGAATAATCCAGCCACTAATTAACTAGCAACAGCTTCTCTCAGAGCTTGTAAACCCCTGAATTAAGGCTGCAATAAAACTTAATTTCTCTTAATGTAAAGTGTAATGCTTAGTTAATTGCTAAATTAAAGAAAAGACTGGACTTCTGACAGAAAAAGTTCCTTGTGATTCTTACACTCTGTAGCTCCCAGTGCAGACAAACCTCCTGGATCTACCTATCGAATCAGAGAAATCAGATCAAAGACTTCCGGAGAGCTAGATAAGCAAAAACAACATATATAATAAATACTTACAAAGAATTAATCAAAATAATTCATTTAAATGTGTATATAGTTAGCTCAGTTGTCTGGACTGCTAGTTTGCAATGCAGAGTGAAGCTAGCAGAGTGGGTTAACTTCCCATACTAGCTAAAGTTACCCTGAAGGATTCTCCTTCACAACCTCTTTCCTTACATGAGGTGTGGTGACCTTCAGGTTAAACCACCATCAGTCATCTCTCTCTAATGAGAGAGCAGCCCTATGATCCGGCAGAACTATAATGACTTTACCTTTATAACTATTAATTAATATTTATGACAAAGGGGAAAATGCTTACAAAAGGATGTTATGTACAGACTTCAAAAATCTGGAATAACCTGGAATGATGTCACAATGATGCACATGACTGAGTGTAAACAGCAAAATGTGGGGAGAGCTCAATGATTCTGTACCAGACTGTCTCCTGGTGAAAGGGTTGCATGAGTACATGGACGTGAATACATGAAGACGATAGACCACTCTTTACCAAGGTAATTATATGATCAGAGCTTGGTATAACTATGATTACTATACATAAAGTATTTAGTAATAATAAACAACGTTACTTTGAGGTGTAAGCCTGAAGACGGTTTTAGACTCTCGATTTGACAAACAGTTTTGTACGGTAATCTTATGGTCTTGGACACAAATTCTCAGTATGGTATCAAACCACAAGGTTAAAAAAAGGCACATTTGGAACAGAGGAACTAAAATAAATTATTGTTAGTAAAGAGGTAGTACTTCAAAACTGGATTGAAGGTTGATAAATCCTCTGGACCAGATGAGCTTCATCCCAGAGATTTGAAGGAAATGGCTGCAGAGAGTGGATGCCTTCACAGGAGGTTATCTTTCATCATTCTGTAGATTGTGGGAAGGCCTCTGTGGACTTGGAAGTAGCAAATATGACCCAAATATTTACAAAGGAGGGAAGAGGGAAAATTGAAAAATACAGGCTTATTAGTTTGAGACCAGTATTTGAAATAATTTTAGAAACTATTATAAAGGATGTTATACTAGGTGTTTAGAAAGAATGGCAAATTTTAGCAGAGTCAACATGCATTTATGAAAGGGAAATCATTTTAGCAAACCTATTTTTTTAATCTGAGAATATCACTTGCTGCTTTGATGAAGGATACCTGGTGGATGTTGTGCATTTGAATTTACTGAATGCTTTTGATATGATCCCACACAGGAGGTTAGTATGTGAAATTAAAATGCATGATATTAAGGGAAATATATTAATATCAATTGAGCATTACTTAACAGAGACAAAGCAAGGAGGAGGATTAAACAGATCATTCTCAGGATGTCACACTGTTATTATAATGTGCCAAAGGTCAGTGCTCACAAAAACTGTTGACAATCTATATAACTGATTTGGACAAGGGGACCAACCATTTCCAAATGTACTAATGATAGCAAACTGGGTGGAAACATAAGTTATGAGAAGAATGTATGGAGGCTTCAAAGGTCTGAGATAGGCTCAGTGAATAGGTCAATAGAATATAATCCAAATAAGTGTTATTCACAATTGTTCACTTTGGTAGTAAAAACAAAAAGACAGAATCTTTCTTAAATAATGAAAGGTTGGGTAGTGCAATTGCACAAAGGAAACCATGTGTCCTTGTTCATGAGTCACTTAAACAACAAGCAATTAGAAGCCAATGGCATGTTGGCCATCACCGCAAGGGGATTTAAGTCCCATAGTACAGATATTTACTGCAGTTGTGTAGAGTCTTGGTGAGACCTCATCTAGAGTATTGTCTACAGTTTTGGTTTCCTTATTGAAGGAGGAATATGCTTGTCATTGAGGGAGAATTATGGATGTTCACCAGACATACCCCTGGGATGGTGAGATTGTGTGATGAGGAGAGATTGAGGAGAGTTTCAAAGAATGAGCCGTGACTTAATTGAAACTTAGAATATTCTCACAGGGAGTGACAGAATGGATGAAGATAAGGTGTTCCTTCTGGCTGGTGAGTTTAAAACCAGAGAAAATTCTCCCCCACCCCCCCAGAGGGCTGTGGAAATTCAGTCATTGAGCATGCTCAAAACAGAGATCATTAGTTTTCTGGAGACTAATGGCATCATGAGGATAATGCAGGAAAGTGCCATTAAGATAGATGATCAGCCATGATCTAATTGATGGGCCGAACAAGTTTGGTGAGTTAATTAGTCTGTGCCTGTTCCTATGTTCCTAACTTCCCAAATTCTCCACTGTTTCTCTGGCAGCTCCTTAAAATGAAAGCCGGCTTCATCTCCATGGTCCTGAGCTTACTGATCTTCATTGGCATCACCCTGATTTTAAAATTCTTAACTCTATTTACTAGTTGGGCCGAAGGGTCTGGTTCCATACTGTAATCCCCTATGACTCTACTAATATTAATTTCCCTCACTTGCCCCATTCCCAAGAGACCCTTATCTAACTAGCTTTTCTAGTAAATTATTGATGTTTTCTTCTATAAAGACAGAAATAATTTAGATGTTTAATTATTATATATGTCCATTCTGAAAAATAATGCAAAGTAATCATTGAGGACTGTGCCATGTCCTCTCGATACACACACAGACTACCTTTATGGTCCCGATTGGGCCCTACACTTTCCTTCTCATGCTCTTTATATATAGATAGGAAGGCAAGTGGTGAAGATGACACAAAGACTCTACAGAAGTATATAAACATCAAAGACATGGCAGATGGAATATAATCTGGGAAAATGCCAGTTATGCACATTGGCAGGGAGAATAGTGAATCTGAAAAGAGTTAAATGGAGAAAGACTGCAGAAAGCTACTGAACAGAGAGTTTTGGGAGTCCATGTGCATGAATCCCAAAAGGCTAGCATTTGAGTTCAGTAGGTAATAGATGGCAAATGGAATGCTGGTCTTTATTTCACAGGGAACAAAGTAAAAAAGTAGGAAGGTTATTCTAAAACTGTACAACCTATTGGTCAAACCATAGCTGGAATTCTGTGAACAGAATTGGGCCACTTATCTAAGGAAACATATACCAGCATTGGAGGTTCACTGTTGGTTCACTACTCTGATACTTGGTAAGGAGGGGCTTTATTATAAGGAGAGGTTGAGTAAGTCAGGCTTGTACTCATTAGATTTTAGGAAAATGAGAGGTAGCCTTTGTTAAACATACAAACTTCTTAGAGGACTCAACAGGGTTGGTGCAGGGAGGTTGTCAGAGAGTTCTTGTGGGAGAATCTAGGACCAGAGGATATAATCTCAGAATAAGGGGTTAAATATTTAAAACAGAAATAAGGAGGAATTTCTTCTCTCAGAGGGTAATGAATCTGTGGAATAATTTCCCACACAGGGCTGTCGAGGTTGAACCATTAGTATATTCAGAAATGGGACGGATGGGTTTTTAATCAAAAAGGGAATCAAGGGTCATAAGGAAAAGGCAGGAAAGTGGAATTGAGGATTACTATATCAGCCATGATCTCAACGAATGGCACAGCAGACTCCATGTGCTGAGTGGCCCACTTCTCCTTCTGTGTCTTATGGCCTCACACCCCCTGTTTCCTCTGTCTTCTAGATTCATTTACTCATGTTTTAACTTCTAAATCCACCTCAACTTCACCCACTTCTGAACAATGAACCTGGATCCCATTTCCCTGCCAATCTGGTTTACATCTACCCCAACAGCATTAGCACTCTCCCTTGCAAGGATATTCAGCCATTAAGTATTTTTAAAGCAAAGGTAAATAGATTTTTTGTGAGCATTGAATCAAAGGTTATCTGAAGTAGATGGGAATGTCGAATTTGAAACATAAACAAATCAGTCATGGCCTTACTGAATGTTACAGTCGGATTGAAAACTTTAAGGGTTTACTTCTTCTTCTAGGTTATGTTTGTATGTTCATAGATTGTACTGTATTCCCCCCAAGCTTACAAGGATGCGTATGAACGCAATCTTCTATCATTTGGTTCAGACTACAAAGTAGAGTGAATACTTTGTAAGTCAAGAGAAAATGGAGGCTTAACAAAAGGAAGTTTGAGAATTGTTTACTTCCTGAGAGTATATGCAGGAAATTGACTTCACTAACCAAGTTAGCAATCTACCCATTGTATTTCTGTAAATCTATTTGCTGATGTAATCATGATGACACATGTACATCACAACACAATGCACCAATGGAGCTCATTGCCTTTTCAAAATAGATAGCAATAGTGATTTGAAAGTATCGACATAAATTTGGTTTCTAAACAACAAAAAAACTTAAGAATTTTTGTTTAGTTTTCTTCCTCCACTGTGAATGGCATGCACGTATGTCAGCTTATGGTGCAATGTATGCAGGGTAAACATGTCAACATTAGTTTTCCCCTTTCTCAGGAACACATCACACTCCATCTGGTGGCTCAGCTGGCAATTGACAAAGACCCCACTATGTCAGTAAAGTTCTGGTCAGTACTCAGGTGTCACTTCAGTAGTCGGTATTTGATATTATCCAAATGCTATGCAGCTTTCATGCTCTATTACAAGTGTAAAGTCTTTGATTTACACTACAGTAATCTCAGGTTCACATCATCTTACCAATAGCATGCTTTAAGACATAATTGGTGTTAAGATCTAGAAGTATTAATTTGTAACTACAGCACCTTGCAAGTATTCAAATTCATCAATTTAACACAATCAAACAAGTAACCACAATCATGTTGCTCCTATTGAAGGCACTGTGATTTTACCTATTATCCTCATGTAAAGTTCTATTTTATTTTGTGAACAAATTAGAAGACAGTTGTAATTATGATTGCTTTGGGGCTGTAACAAATGTTCAGTTCAAGAGGAGCAGGGTTGTTATTAAAGGTGCCAAGGCTTTATCCTGTTGTTTAAAAGTATCTGTTTTTACATGTTCGGTTTTGCTGAGAAACACCTGTACAGTCTTGTGAGGCATCCTCGTCAGCCAGTGTCTTCCTAAAATGCTTCATTCAGATCATGCCAGCAAGACCACAACTGGCAATCCTGTGAAGTGATTAAGCTCATTCTCTCATCTGTTGTGGCGCCAGCTTGCTAGATGCACAATTCTTTATAGGAACAGAACAGTCATGTGACAGGTCTGACCGGAGATTCCAGATGCTAATCATTATGGTTACTATAAATTATCTTTGAATTTTAGCCAAAGGCTAGTGACACTGATTTTGCAACAAAAGTATTTTTTTTTAAATTGCCTCAGTTAATCTTCGCAATAGGTTGTGTGAGAGGCAAGCTCGCCCTCTTTTATATTTTCTTCAAACAATTTTTGATTGATTTATGTGTTGCACACTGAACTTTAATTTTACCATTCCACTGCAATGTGGTGCACAGCAACCTATGTTCACTTCACATCCAGTTTCTTCTCAAAGTGGTGGTTGTGGAACTTTTATAACTGCTGGCAGCAACAACGCTTTGGGTGCCAGCACTTAAATTATGCAAATATGGGTTGCTGGTTTGGGCAAGCTCCCTGCCTCCAAAGTTGATTGCTGCAACTTGCAGTCTCAAAATGGAACAAATGGTATAATTACAATTGACACCAATAGATAAATGATATTAAACTACACGCTTGACCTAAAATTTACCTTTAATAACCCAGACTCCAGAATTCATGTTTTCTTTCAGGTTTTCATTTTTTTAATGGACTGGGGAGCTCTGTCAGCAAAGATTCTGTATCCATACAATGTGAAAGAAAGAGAAAAGAATTGTCTTATTTATATAACACAATAACAGCGAGATTCAAACGGTATTACGGTGAAATGTATTTTTGCCTAAAGTTTGGTCACTGTCAGAGTAAAGGAGGCTTTGCAGCCAAATGTCACACAGTAAGGATGCACAAACAACAAATTGACATTGAATAGAACACTTATTTAGTGATGTAGGTTCAGAGGTAGATAGTTGGCTGGGAACCTAGGTAACATTTCCTGCTGCCTATTGAATGGCTTCGGGATGTTTTACAAGTACCCAAATGAAGTTAACATTTAATCTGAAAAATAGCACCTCTGACAATGTCACTCTTCCTCAGCAATATAGTGAAGAATCTCTTTATCTCTCTCTTCACACCCCCACACCTCCCCCCCCCCCCCCCCCCAACACTACTTGAATTGAAACAATTGCTGTGTATTTACATGTACTTTCTGCGGGCAAATTACAGGGTCCTGGCTATTAATATATATGTAGTTTTCAGTACATGCAAGTGCACTACACTATAAGACTGACTGGCAATTCTAACTTGGTTGTCAACATAACTCTTCACATGCTCAGCATTATGCACAAAATGTTGGCTAATTGATGGACACTGCAAATTTTGCAAGTGTAGACTAGTTGGGTACAGTCAATGCCCTGTTTGTTGCAAACAGTCAAAGAGATAATCAACTTCAGATTATCATGAAAGGGTAATCTTAAATTTAAGTAATAGATGATGAAGAGATACACTGGACTCAAAACATTGACTCTCTCCACAGATGCTGCCAGGCTGGCTGAGTTTCCACAACACATCCCATTTTTATTTCAGGTGAAGCTACCTGTTTCACACTGTTACTGTGCAGTAGCAACATGAGTGGTGTTCACCATTAACAGGATACTGACATCAATCTAAACTTATGATCTTCCTATTACACAAATGAGTAATGTGGCATATGAATTTCAGTGCTCGAGTAGTGTCAAGTATATATGCTATACATCCTAAAGACGAGAAGACTATATAAAACACCATATTCCTTCAGCTGTTCACAGCAAGCAAGATACTGACTGTTCCCAACCAACCCATGCTTGCAAACATCTCATCATAATGTACCACTTCAGATATGATACAACAATCACTCTCAATTTGCTGCCTAACGCTAAGAGCATCAAGAATTACACTGAGAACCAATTTAGAATTGGCAGTCAGGTTAGCAGCATTGCACATGTGTATGTAGTGAAAGCTAGGGCCACATTCTTTGCAAATAGAAAAAACATGGACTCACACACTGCACTTGTTTCAATTAAGCTCAGCAAAATAGGCGTTAACCGCACACTTAACAAATCAGAGTCAACCTGACTGGTTTAAAATTCAAACATCGCTTAGCATTCAATGGTAAATCACCATTAACTGGTGCATCTTCATAGTAACACCTCTATTGTTTGAAGTTTACTTTGCCACCTAATCAGTACCCTCTTCTCATACATTAGAAATACATGATTTTCTCATTGATTTTTCCTCTAAATTAGTGTTTTTGTGATTTGTCTTAATGAATGCATGATGAAAAGCTGTGACAAAATGTATCTTTTTACCACAATTTTCAAGTTCAGCACTGCCAAGTTATTACTGTGTGTATAAGCATGGCCTCCAAAGATGTAAAAATTGTCTTTAGTTGTATGATGCCTATAATATAATAGAATATCACAAAGCTCTTTATAGTAGTGCAATAATGCAAGATTTTACAGTGAAACACAAAAGGAAATATTCAGGAAAAGGACTAAAATTTTGAATAAAGGATTTGGGAAGATATAGTGAAGACGCAAGTTAATTGGAGGAATGCATGCATGTTCAGTGCTAGATTTCAGACAAGTAATCCGACAATTTAAAGACAATGGAAACATTGGAAAAATGGTGGTGAGGTGGAGTTGAGTGTCGTAAGTGTCTATGTGACACTGTATTAAGGTGATGCTGCAAAGTGATAACATGGAGATGAGATTTGAAGGGAGTCTGGAATAAATCCTTGATGGGGTCCCAAGAAGTAGCATAGGATTGGGAAGAGAAGCTATTGCAAATAATTTTCTGGCTATGATTAGATAGATAAGAATGGAACTAGATGAGTGTTTCTGCTCAGTCGGACTAGAATGGAGAGATATTGGAAGACGATTCTGTAGTAAAGTACATCAAAGGCTACAGACAGAACAAGAAGAACAAGGAGGGAAAAATTTGCCTTCATCAAAGTCACATAAGTTGTCCTTGCTGATTTTAATGGCATTCATGTAAGTGATGACAGGAACAGAAAACAATCATAAAAATCCAGTAAAAATGACCTGTTAGTTTTGTAATTGTCTAGGAAGTTATGCATTACATTACAATACAAAGATTGCTGGAGTCTAAATTCTTTACAATGTAATTGTTTATTCACTTTATACTTACCATGGACACTTCAGACTTAGCACTGAATCCAGACTCTTCAGTCTTGCCATCATCATGTGATCTGTTACATCATCAGTGACTTACTTTCTGTTTCATTAGTTAAGTGTTAAGCCTTTCTTGATGGGGATAGATTTAAAAAGCAATTACAAATTCAAGGAATTTTCAAAGAAATGTCACTGGATCGAAGCATTAACTCAGCTTTGGCTGCAAAGATGCTGGCAGACCTGCTGAGTTTCTCCAGCAATATCTATTTTTGTTTCAAATTTTCAGCATCCGCAGTTCTGTGTTTTATTTTAATGTATAACAGATTCAAAGTCTTCAGAAATGAAAAGTAAGTTAAAGATGGGGTGACAGTTTCCAAGGAGCATGGAGTCATAGGGTTATTTTTTTGAGAGAGACTTGCTAACAGCTGATTTAAATGAGAGAGGGACAGTACCTGAGGAGAAACAATTACTCACATCAACAGCTGATATGGAGACCAGAACAGAAGTTGGATGTTTGGCAGTTTAATAAGAATAGTTTTGAGACAGCAGAGGTGGGTCTCAGTGACGAGTAGATCAATGTGCTGACAAGCAAAGCTCGCAGCAGTCATACAAGTTCTAGAGGCCATAGGGAGTGGGCGAAATGGACAGGGTGGAGGCGGTGATACTCCTGATCCAAGTGGCAGCCATCTGAGAATGACAGGCATATCATTGTGGTAATAGCCTTTAACAAGGTGAGAACTGTAGATTGAAGCTGTTCAAACTGCTCAAAATAGTCAGCGCACTTTATTTTTTTGAACTGACATTTATGATGATGATAAATGCTTTATGCCATTTATACAATGTATAGATATATATACATATACTGAATAATTTTGCATGGCAAGTCAAGGCAAACTGTCATCGTCAGTAAAATGCCAGAGCAGAGAAGAATTGGAACTGGACATCCAGACACAATTTAGGTCTCATCTCACAAGTCATGAATTCTGTCCTCTTTATTCTCTGACAAGAAAGCTGACAATTACAGCTGATCCTTTAACTTGCAGAGCTCTGCATATAAATGTTAGTCTAAACATAGAGGAACGGGTTGCCACACAATGTTGGAATGTACTTGCATTATTCAATATTGCAGTATTAAACATTGTTTTACACATGGAAAATCATGGGGTTCCCACCTGCTATTTTCCAATATGCACTCCAAGCAGGCAGGGCTTCCTGTGGCAACATACCTTTAGAAATCCATCTGAACCAAGTACATTTTATTCTCAATGAAGTACAGAGTGATTGTCATTTACTAAGATTGTTATTCAATTATCTACTGCTGAACCTCTGTTTGTTTTTACCTGTGAGTCATCAAAGAGTGTTAACTTGCTTCCTGTCAAGGGAAAACTCACAGTATGTTTTGGTTTGGAAGCAAGAGTAAGGTGTGACCTGACCTGGAATATTATTTATGTACCTCTTCCTGTCTAATTCACTCCATTTCGAGCCTAAAGGCACCGAACTGTGCTAGAAGTATAAGACCACAGGTGGTGGCTGCTCTTTAGCGCAAAATGTCATTCTTCAGATAAAGCAAAATTTTGCACGTTAGATCGAATTAACAGCTGCAAATTCTGGAACCACTTAGCAGATCAGGCAGACATTTCTCCTTGAGGAGAAAAAAAAAGTTGGGTTAATGTTTCGAATTTGTCACTTTAGTTAAAATGGGCAAATGTTAATAATGGTAGGTATTAAAAAGCAAAACAACCAGAGGAAAATGAGCCAGGATGAAAATGAAAAAGAAATCTATGATTAAGCAGAGTTCGCATGACATAATGTGAAAATGGTGTAAAGCAAGCGAAGGTGATAATGAGACAGTTTGAAAAGTAAAAGATTTGCTTAAGATCCAAGGATGCAGAAGAATACCAGAAAGGGAAGGAAGCCTGGAAATCTAATGAAATAGGTAAGATTACAATGACACCGGAGCCTAGTGGTAGGGAAAGGCTGGTAGACAAGGAGAGTTGAAGTCCACACCACTAATGTAATGAGTACAATGACAGGGGAATTGCCATTCCGAACATCAATCCAAATTTTGTTCATCTCAGAAAGCATTGCTCCCATCATCCAAACATAACTGGCTATTCTTTATTCTAACCCTAAATAGGTTGGAAGGGTATGGTGAATATACAGAGGAATCTTGATTAAACAAAGGACACGGGCAGGCAGTATTTCGTTCGGTTAATCGA
Organism: Chiloscyllium plagiosum; assembly: GCF_004010195.1. Lineage (NCBI taxonomy): Eukaryota > Metazoa > Chordata > Chondrichthyes > Orectolobiformes > Hemiscylliidae > Chiloscyllium > Chiloscyllium plagiosum. The sequence continues at coordinate 28,930,277 of NC_057714.1, forward strand.
ATTCCGGATAATTGAATGCTGGATAACATCGTTTAGCCGAGCATCAAAACCTTGCGATCTTGCTGGATAATCCGATATTCAGGTAACCGAATGCTGAATAATCGAGGTTCTGCTGTATACACTTAGCTTTCGGATCAAGCACCTCAATTCAGTTTAAATTCTTCTCAGTTTGCTGGCTTTCGTGGGATATATATGAAGACAATGGAGAAGTGTCATCCCAATGCTAAGTGGACAGGGGTCCACAGGACAACCTGCCACTTAAATTGCACCAAATTTGCAATTTGACAAGATGACTGCACTTGGAAATCAATGACCATGCAATGCAATAGTGTTTTGTTCTACAATCTAACTGGCATTGCTGATCTAGGAGTGACTTAAATGAAATGTTTCATTCCCCATCAAACATGTCTTTTCTTTCCAGATATTTTAAAACTGAATTAAAATTCTCAATTCAAGTTTTGAAGATCCCTTTGCCACATTGTTTAATATAAAGTCAACAGATAATGTGGGTTACACCGTGATAAAGCCGTGCAACGATTGTGATCAAAAATAATAATCCAGAGATCTGGAGGAAAATTCATTTGCATAGCTCTGTTTTTATTTCAATTTCCCAAGTGGCCACTGCCTGTACATCTTGGTCAGTGCTTTTCAATAATATCAATAAGGAAAGTTGCACAGGTCATGCAAGTAGCATCTAGCGTATTGTCAATGCCGAGGGATTCAGAGGAAATCTATAAAAATCTACCCTCTTAGACTTAAAATTCAGGGAACATGAGTTCAAATCTCACAGTAGCAGTATGAGAGTTTGAATTTGTTTTTTGTTTAATGCAGCTATGGTATACTGAACCCAGGTATCTAAAATCTTCAGGTATCTAAAAAACTAATCTTTTTTTCTCGCACAAACCATGAAAATCTGTAAACAGAGGGGAAAAAATGAGTAATTGCAAAGCTTTTCTCAAGACAATATGCGGTTATATGAATGCTTACATAAACATAAATCATTACACAATATGTTTGGTATCCTTTACTCTGGAGCTTGGATGTTAAAGCTGAGAATGAAACACAATAGATTCACCTCACCGAGGATATCACATGGGTTCATATAGATGTCCAAGAGTGAGGGATTGATGGCCTCAGAAGCTGCAGTTGGATCATCCTCAAACCAGCTTATATTGAAACGAAATGTTTCTCGTTATCATCTGCTATGGCAAATCAGAAATCAGGCAACTTGCAAATTCAGAACAGTCTCATTTCCAAGGCTGCTGGCTTTGAGAGATGGTACCTATGTTTGAAACTAAAATAAAAACTGGTATTTGTAAAGTGATCATGCGTTTGTCAGACTTTCTTAAAAACACATTTTTACATTTCAATACCCTTTAGGGAAAGAAATCTACCATTTTGACCAGGGCTTTCTTAAATGGGACTCCATTCTCATGTCAACATGCCTGAACATTAACTGCTGAAAATGTGTTGCTGGAAAAGCGCAGCAGGTCAGGCAGCATCCAAGGAGCAGGAGAATCGATGTTTCGGGCATGAGCCCTTCTTCAGGAACCTGAACATTAACTGCCCATGACCAAGCCACTGAGCTGTATCAAGCCATTTGCAAAGGGTCTGCCATTACCTTCTCAGCATAACTAGGAAAGGAGAACAAATACCAGGCTTACCACCAACGTCCTGAGCTTTATAAAGAGCATGGAACTCCAGACTGCACTTGATTTGGTCCTCACCCAACACATTGAATTGTACTTCCCAATTGGAAGCACTGGGTAATAATCAGAGTGGGATTCCTCATTGAATTCTACCATCATAGGCAAAAGACATTAACGCTGACAGGAGATTCAGTCCTCAATGGTCAAAATATCCTGCAGGACATGGTGATGTCTGGATTGAAGATTTCTAATAACGTATTATTCAATCCAGCTTTCGTAGGGCAAATATACCAAGGACTATGCAAAAGAAGATAATTAAAAGAGCAGGGGGTTGTACGCTGAACTGGAGCATTGGAGAAGGATACGAAGCAGAATTCTGAGGTAGAACAGATTAAAGACAAAACTTTAGGCCAGATTTCCCAGGGAGTGGCAGTCTCACTCAAACTGCCACACTGGCCCTTCTCTTTTGGGAATAAAAAGGAAGCTCTGCATTTCTGAGGGAAGATTT
>NC_057714.1:28932933-28982198 GCF_004010195.1 Chiloscyllium plagiosum
TCTATTCCTGGTATTTATTATTACTAAAGCATCTTGGAAGGGAGTTTCAATTTCATCAATATAAGTTAAGTAAATTCTGAAAACAACAAATTGTACCTTAAGCTGCTGAAAAAAAAGACACAGCTTGCCAAATATTTTCTTCTTGCTCTCATCAGGACACTTTGTAAGAACATTAGGTTAAAGGGGAAATTAAGGGATGCTTAATCAATCAGATTTCACTTACCAATCAATCAACATTCTCCTTTCTAACAGTGTCAATGTTGGTTTCCCCCAAACCCAAATCAGTATTCTTGCAAGTTGCCCTGATGAGTGCAGGTCAAAAATATTCAACAAAATGCTTCATTCATTTAGTAGTACTAAAATCTAAAACCATTTCATTTCAATGAAAGATTGTATGCTAACTGGCTTACTCTTTTCCCTTAAAATTGGACTCAGTAAAAAATCGCTAAATTTTTTTATAAATTAGTATTGAAAAGAACGCTGTTAATCCTGCAGTATTCCTCAATGGTTAATTACATGAAAAGAGCTTTTCTCTATAATTCCCACATAGGGAACACCACACTTTTTCATTTAATGGACTCATTGACTCAGTTAGTGGGACATGTGGAAAACATATTAATCTAATCAATGTAATAGAAATCACCTTGCCTTTGATTCTAATGATAAAGGTTAGATACTTTTTTCTCAGCTACAGATGTGTGAATTAATAAACTAAATTATTTCACCAGCTGCTTAACATGTAAATTCTCTAGAGTGTAAGGGCAAGTTTTCAATTGTTTATTCAAAAATGCTAGTCACTGTGCTTCAAAAAAAAAACTGAAGAATTTAATAAATAGGTTTATTGTCAAAACTGGCATGCATTATTAATAAAGTGGTGATAATGAAATAGCTTACAAGTCAGATAGATAGATTAGGATTTATTGGCCAGGAACCAGTGAACAGTTTTATCAAAAGCCCATTCCTATTTGACATTTGTTCTGCAATAAATCATACAGCAGAAATCTATATAGTGGACAGTATTAGTAGATAAATGAAGACAGGGGATGGGGGTCATCAGAGATGTTTCAGTAATGTAGCTTGGCAGTGCTGTAAATCCCCCATTAAAGTTTACAAATGATAGTTTCACAAACTAACTCTGTTCACATTTTCCATTTTGGTAAATATAACCTCCTAAATTGCAATTAATGAGAACAACATTTTATAATTTCAAACAAAGTTGGGTATTCAGCATCGCTGTAAAGTATAAAAATGCTTGGATTAAAAATAACATCAAAAGGTATGACATGCAAGAAAAAATAGCAGTTAAATATATTAATATTTTTCTAAGGAAGTGTTTGATTAGCTGTTCACCTGATATGTGTGGTGCACATCGGTGTAAGGTCCATACTGACCAAAAGTCGGGAAATGTAAGAGTTGCAAGTGGATTACCAATGATTTGGAATCCTGAAGCATGCATGTTAACTCTTTTAGAACAGAGAATGTCCTTATATATCAAAAATAAAGTAGGCACTTATGAAGATTGAACTCTTTCAAAGTGTTTGTTGTGTCTTGCTTTGGCTATGTGCTAGATTGTAATAATTTTGTGAGCTAGAATTCATGAGTAGACAGTGATCTTAACTCTGGGTAGGAATGAGTAGTTAGAAAGACAAAATTTGAAGTGAACTCTTGGTCACATGGACTGTAAATCCCAGGAATTTGCATCAGTGAACCTATTTGCATTCCTGACTCTGTGACAAGAGTCAAATGGTTAGATGGAAGGAAGCAGCAAGGACAGGTGATTTCTCACAATAGGCTTTTCTTCCTTATGTGGGGTTTCTCATTCAGGCAATGAGTACCTTGGAACAAAGCATCCACACTAGGAGCCTGCTGATAACTTCAACAAGGTGTTTTCAGACTCCTTGCATGGCAACTGCCCCAACCACCACTCAGAGTGTCAACTGTGTTAAGATGAAGCCTTCTCTTGGACATCAATTTCCACTTAAGGTCCTCAATTTGTGGTGAGTCAGAAAAGCTGTCCTTCTTGACCATCTCACCTTAACATTCCCATCAAGGAGTGTGGAGAGAGCAGAAGAGACTAAAGCAGGTCTCCATTATACCTCAGGGATCTCTAATACTGTTCACCTTGCTTCCACATCAAGTTTAAAATGCTGCATGTTTTTGTTTTGCTATTGGTCGATGCAATATTTACTCACCAGAATCTGCTCATCAATTTTTTTAAAATTCATTTAGGGGATGTGGGTTTCATTGGCTAGGACTAGTTGCCCTTGAGGAGTGATGGTGAGCTACCTCTTGAACTTCTGCAGTCCATTGTGCATATAGACACACACACAAAAAAAAATGGTGTGTTCTTAAAAGTTCTGTATCAATTTTTTAGGCTACGTCTCATCATCCTAGGTTACCTTACCAGTGGAAATAGTTTCTCTTTGTCTAGCCAGTCAGTTCCTCTTAAAATTTTGAAAACGTTGTTCAAATCACCCCTTAACCTTCTAAATCTACAAAATACGTCCCTAGTTTAGTAATGACCCGTTTTATTTAACTTTTGGTATCCACAGTCCAATGTTGTGAATCTGTGTTGAACTTTCTCTCGCATCAGTATTTATTTCCTGAAGTGTGCTGCTCAGAAATGAGTACAGTGCTCCAGGTATGGCTCAATCAGGACTTAACATAGCCGAAGGTTGATTTTTCATTGTATGTATATTAGTGTTCAAGAGAACCCAGCATTCAATTGAACTTTATGAGTATTCTTGGCATTTGTCCATGACATTTTAATGATCTATATGCATGGACCCCAAATCTCTTTGGAAATCTCCGGCTTCTAGGTTACTATTTAGAATCTACTCTCATCTATCTTTTATAGGTCCCAAGTGGTTACCTTACATTTGGGTAGATTGGAATCTATTTGCCAGAGTCTTCCTATTCACTTAACTTATCAATTTCTCTTTGTAATTTTAAGCTACCATCTTCACTACTTACAATTGGAATCTATCTTTATATCACTGGTCAATTTAAATATGTTACTCTTTATCCTGTTGTCTGAATTATTAAAGAATGCAATAAAAATAATTGAGGCCCAACACATAGTCACTCCCTATTAAGCAGACTACACTTGTGTTATTCCTAGTCTCTCCATCATACTGATCAGGTCAGGCAGCATCCGATGAGCTGGAGAATCAATGTTTCGAGTATAAGCCCTTCATCAGGAATTCTTTATGCCTGAAATGTCAATTCTCCTGCTCCTCAGATGCTGCCTGACCTGCTGTTCTTTTCCAGCATCACACTCTCAACTCTTTTCTCCAGCATCTGCAGTCCTTACTTTCTCCATCATGCTAATTAGCCAATCTACTAACCAGGTCAAAGGCTTCAATTCAATTCCACTAGCTTCAATTTTAGTTAACTGTCTCTTATGTGGGACTTTATCAAACACTTCTTGAAAGCTGTGTAAAACAATATGCATAATTATTCACATCTAGGTTTGTCAGTTCTTCTAAATGTTATATTGGACATGATCTTTACAAATGAATATAGAAAGTGCTGAAAATAGCCAGCAGATCAGGCAGCATTTGTGGAGAGAGAAAACAGAGTAAATGGTTCAAGACAAATGTGATCCGTCTTCAGAACTGGACCTTTACAAACTCATAAGGATACTTCGATCAGCTAAAAAAATTTCAAGATGCTCAGTTAATGTATGCTTAATCTTGGACTCTAATTATTTCCCAACAACAGATGTTAGGATAACTGGCCTATAATTCACTCGTTTCCCTCTCTCCCCTTTCTTAATAGTGGCCTGACATATAATTTGCCAATCTAAAGAACCAGTTTCTAAATAGAGAGAACTTTGGAAGATTATAGTTAGGGTGTCTGCAATTTTCTCATCTACTTCCTTTAATCTCTGGGATGAAAGTCATTTATAGTAGGAATTTGTCAATCTGTAGTGCCATTGTTTTCTTCATTATTGGTAATATGCAGACAATGATTCGATGAATTCTCATCCCTGCTTCAATCTTAGTTTCTTTAGGACGTCCAGTATGTTATTCTCTTCCTCCACTCCAAATACTACAACAAAACAATAATTTAACCTGTTCATTATTCCCTTACTTTCATATATAATGTCAACATTACCAGTTTCAAAGAGACTTGCCTTGCTCTTAAACCACCTCCCTTTGCTGCATCGGTTAACCTTTGGCAAATTTTGATATTCTTTCAAGTTTCTTTTAATATTCCCTTTTGTACCTCTGAAGGAATCTTAAGGTATTTTATCTTAATAAAGTACTTACTTGCTTTTCCATTCAGCCATTTTACATTCTTGTTTGCTTTCCCATTTACTTTTATAGTGTCCCTTACATCCTTCATTGCCAATGTTAGTCCTGGCACCAAATGATCATTTGACTGCTACTGAACACAAGACCAAGCAAGAGGGGCACCGGGAATGAATGGTGCAAACCTAATGAGAAGAACAGTCAATAATTGAGTCAGAAAATTCATGAGGTCTCACAGAGTAAAACCCTCCATGAAACTCCCCAAAACTGACATTTAGGTGACTTTTGGTAAAATTCAGATTCTGATCTCCTTTCGCAGGCTTTGTGTGACATCAATAAAGTTGGTGGAGCCAACATAAAATAAACCCATTAACTCCTTATGAGCCAATACTTCATGCAACACCTCTCACCAGATTGTCTAGCATTTTATCCATTAACAAATTTACCCAGTTTCCTGGGAACATTCACTGTTTTGTTCCCCTGCCTGAACCTAGGAAATTAGTAGCTGAATTATTTATTTTCTCATCACTCACGAAAGACAATCACGGCAGTTTGAGAGGGAGAAGGTGAAATCAGATGGAATGCTATTGCAGCTGAACAAAGGCAACTACAGAGGCATGAAGGAGGAGTTGACCAGAATTGTCTGGGAGAGGAGCCTAGCAACATGGCACAAGGTTCTGGGAGTAATTTGAGAGACACAATAAAAATCCATCCCAAGGGAAAAGAAACATACTGAAGGGAGAATGAGGCAACCATGGCTGACCAGGGAAGTCAGGGACGGCATAAAAGCAAAAGAGAAAGCATATAATGTGGCAAAGGGCAGTATAGAAAGACCAATAGAGCATAACAAAGAAATAAATAAGGAGGAAGAAGATTAATATGAGGATGAGCTAGCTGGTAGTATTAGGAAAGATTGCAAGAGTTTCTTCAGGTATATAATGGGCAAAAAGAAAGGCAAAGGTGGACATTGGGCTAATGGGAAATGACACTGGAGAAGTAGTAATGGGGAACAAGGAAATGGCTGAGGAACTGAATAAGTACTTTGCTTCAGTCTTCATAGTGAAAGATATCAGTAACATCCCAAAAATTCAAGAGAGTTGGGGGGGGGGGGGGGGGAGAGCAGAAATGAGTACAGTGGCCATCACCAAGGAGAAAAACTGAAAGGTTGGAAAGTTGATAAATCACCTGGATGAGATGGCTCTACCCTGGAGTTCTGAAGGAAATAGCTACAGAGATAGTGGAGGCTTGGTAGTGATCTTTCAGGTATCACTGGAGTCAGGGAGGGCACCAGAGGACTGGAAAATTACAGGACTGCACAAAATATGGAGGCATAGGATTGAGGGTGATTTAGCAGTTTGGATCAGAAATTGATGGACTAAAAGGTGGTTAATGGAAAATGTTCACCCTGGAGTTCAGTTACTAGTGGTGTACTGCAAGGATCTGTTTTGGGGCCACTGCATTTTGTCATTCTTATAAACAACCTGGATGAGGGCATAGAAGGATCGGTTAGTACATTTGTGGATGACACTAAGGTCGGTAGAGTTGTGGATACTGCAGAAGGATGTTGCAGGTTACCGAGAGACATAGATAAGCTGCAGAGCTGGGCCGAGAGATGGCAAATGGAGTTTATTGCAGAAAAGTGTGAGGATATTCACTTTGGAAGGAGTAACAGGAATAAAGAGTACCGAGCTAATGGTAAGATTCTTGGTAGTGTAGATGAGCAGAGGGATTTCAGTGTCTAGGTACATAGATCCCTGAAAGTTGCCACCCAGGTTGATAGGGTTGTTAAGAAGGCATATTGTGTGTTAGCTTTTATTGGTAGAGGGATTGAATTTCGGAATCGTGAGGTCATGCTGCAGCTGTACAAAACTCTGGTGCAGCTGCCCTTGGGGTAGTGCATGCAGCTCTGGTCACCACATTATAGGAAGGATTGGAAGCTTTGGAAAGAGTTCAGAAGAGATTTATTAGGGTGTTGCTTGGTATGGAGGGATGGTCTTATGAGGAAAGGCCGAGGCACTGAAGGCTGTTTTCGTTGTAGAGAAGAAGATTGAGAGGTGACTTAAATGAGACATACAAGATAATCAGAGGGTTAGATAGGGTGGATAGTGAGAGCCTTTTTCCTCGGATGGTGATGGCTAACACAAGGGGGCATACCTTTAAATTAAGAGGTAATACATGTAGGACAGATGTCAGAGGTAATAGGGTCATGGAACGCACTGCTTGCAACAATAGTAGACACACCAACTTTAAGGGCATTTAAATGGTCATTGAACAGACATATGGACGAAAATGGAATAGTGTAGCTAGATGGGCTTCAGATTGTTTTCACAGGTCGGTAGCCAAAGACCGAAGGCCAAAGGGCTTGTATTGTCTATGTTCTATTCAGCCTATCACCATCCCTCCTACCTTCCCCCACCCCCACTGTCCCCCATTTATTTCTCAGTCCCCTCACCAGTCCTGATGAAGGGCTTATGCCCAAAACATCGACTCTCTTGCTCCTTGGATGCTGCCTGACCTGCTGTGTTTTTTCCAGCGGCACACTTTATCGACTCTGACTCTCCAGCATCTGCAGTGCTCACTATCTCCTTGTTCAGCAACAATGATTTGGAAAGAAATGAGACAGGAACATGTATTGCAAAGTGTTTGCTCAGAACAGTCACAAAACCCCCACATTGTAGTCCAGACACACAATTGATCAACTGCATTTTAAACTAGATTGCTTGCATTATTTATATCTACCATGTAGTCACTTGTAAGTTTTGGATTTTTTTTTTCAGTGAGGCTACTGGTCCTCTATACAAAAACATTCACTTAAAACATCCACAACAAGGCCAGAAGTTTATGCTGGGACAGGCTAAGGGGGTGGGGGAAGAGGGGAAATTGGCAGAGATGGATGGAAATCCCACTACTGTGCACAGCAGAACCATAAAGAAAATACCCACTTTGCACAGGAGCAGCACCAGCTGTGAAATTTGCCAGGCTTCATACTTGGTGCCAAACCTCTCCCACTGCAGAGAAAATTGCAGCAGCAGCAGGAGGAGGGCCTCAAGTCACCATTAATTGGTCAATGAAGGGCCTTCATTGACTCAAGGGTAGGCAGGCTTCCCAACACCTACTTTGGCATGGGCAAACATATATCAGGGGTCAGAATGGTGTCCATGTCATGATGCCCAGCTTTACAACACACTCATGCCTGCTACCCTGCTGCCAGGGGTCTATAAAAATCTTGGTCTAGTTACACCATCCCCTTTTGAATTACCGATGACCAGCTTATGCTCGAAACGTCGATTCTCATGCTCATCGGATGTTGCCTGACTGGCTGTGCTTTTCCAGCACCACACCCTCGACTCTGAGCTTCGTCATCTGCAGAAGCATGTTCTCCAAGATTTTTGTGGGCCCTGGGAACACTCCTGCTATTCCTGACTCAACAAAACCCATTTTTTATGTTGCAAGTCCTGACATGGAATGGGGAAAGGAATTCAGCACCTGCTCCTTCAGCCAGCTCACATGTAGTTCCTTCCATTATGGATGGGATTCTTGTTAGAATCATTCTCAATCCTCATTCTCATATCCAACCTCACTCCTACCCATTCCCAAGCCATCTCCTATTCCCAACACACTTCTACCTGTTTCTGACACGCCTCCCCATTCCCAGCCCATCTCCTGCCTCTGCTCAACACATCTCCAACTCTTGACTCTTTGCCATCCCATTCATTGAGAAGTGCAGCCAAAGTAAAACTCCTCCTATTTTGGAGTGGCTACCTGTAGTAACTTTAAGAATTACTAGTTAAGTATCTCGTTAAGCATCTTGAGGAATTGGCATGTCATGCAGCAGGTGTACTTGAACCATTTCACCTGTAACGGGTGTAGGGTATTGACCTTGCATATTTAACTAACCTCAATATGGGCAGCTAGTCACTCATTTAACTTATTGTAAGGTAAATGGGAGGGGAGGCAAGGCAAGCTTTCGACAGCTACTCATGTTTCTTTTAGCTACAAATCAGGTGGCCAGACATTGATATACCCCATTTATTTAGATTCACAACAAAGTACTACCACTTGCAGTAGTTGTGTACTGACATCTGTTGAACCATTCTCTTGTATGAGCTGGCAAAAGTGGGGGAGAAGTTTGAAATGAAAGAACCGAGAGTGGTTGGAAACAGAATTTCAGCTGTTTTTTATATTAAAAATGTATCTTAGTCATAATATCAATCAACTGATTATGATGTTATTGTAAACGTTTTGAGGTGAATGTAGTAAAATGGGACAATACCTGAAAAGGATACTTTCCACACTTTAATTGAAACTGCTGTACTACAACATTAGTCAAAGATCAGAAACTCCCCAGAGCCTCACAGATCTACAAATAATTATGTTGAATTCCATATAAACTAGTGCGTTTCTTTTCAATGGCTCATCTCAACAGCTTCACTGAAATTAAATGCACCAAAGATATTTTTCTTTCTTTTTGACCTGTTAACAGAATCAATGAGCCCACAGGATAAGTTTGAATTTTAAAAAATTTGAAATTGGAAATATGCATGATAGTTTGTTCAGGGTAATGGTATGATCTAGGATGATGGATTTACATCTTCAATTCTGGAGCTAAGAGTCTGCTGATAATGTAGGAAAATATTTAAACTGTTTCTTTAAGCATTGAACCAGCTTTAATGAATCTGTCAATTTCACCATCGCTGTGAAAAATTAAGCAGCTAGACAAGTCTGATAACATTTTTTATTGTTAAGAAAGCTAGTGAGAGAGAAAAGAGCCAGGAAACAAACATAAAAAATGAGACAGTTGCCTTCTGTCGTGGCCTCAGCTGATTTACAACCACCTCGTGTTTGATGTTGACTGAAATAATTTCATCAGTTTCCAACCCTTGTGATCATGGCCAAAATGACTAGTCAGGTGAAGATGTAGCAGTAGATTACTTGTCACCTGTAGGAAGTAGTTGTCTTGATCTGAGCTGTGGGTTTACTCATGAATGCAATCATCTATGAGTTACTCATATAACCGCAGTTACTAGACTGGGAGTTACACTAAGGATGTAATCACCATATTGAAAGGTTGTTTCAAAACAACAGATGTGCTCATAATCCATGATCTTTCCATTTTGGGGAAAGTTTATGTTCTGCTTTTTATTCTTGTTAACCTGGGAAATGTAGAAGCACATCAGTGAGTGTCAATGCAGATATATGCGAGTATTTTGTTATGTGTGCCTACAATGTAAGTAAAGCTTAAACAGAAATAATACTCCTATAAATGAATTGCATACAACATAGAGATAGCCCTTGGCTAGTGCACAAGGTATTTGCAGCTTTGGTGCCTCTTGCTGCTAATAAACAGAGACAGAAACAGTAGTGACTGGCGTCAGGAACATTCTGCTTTCACCCCTTGAAGGCATTGCTTAAAACATGCCAAATCTTGTATTTGGCTCAGCTAAATCTTTCAGTGATGTTTATGATGTACAGATCCTCATTTTAAGCCCCTGTAAATTTCATTTATCTGTGCTGACTGAAAATGGATTTCAGGACACTTTGACCTTTTTGACTTGAAAGGTCCATATAAATGGATAAGGTTTTTTTTGTTTATTGTTTCTGAAAATAACTTGCAAAAAAATCAGACTGAGGGCTTTAAACCACTGTATTTGTTATGAAGCATTATAATACATTTAAAGGACATAAACATTAAGGGTTAATGATTTCTTATTTATATTTGGGCAGCACGGTGGCACAGTGGTTAGCACTGCTGCCTCACAGCACCAGAGACCCAGGTTCAATTCCTGCCTCAGGCGACTGTCTGTGTGGAGTTTGCACATTCTCCCCGTGTCGGCGTGGGTTTTCTCCGGGTGCTCCGGTTTCCTCCCACAATCCAAAAATGTGCAGGTTAGGTGAATTGGCCATGCTAAATTGCCCGTAGTGTTAGGTGAAGGGGTAAATGTAGGGGAATGGGTCTGGGTGGGTTGTGCTTCGGCGGGTCGGTGTGGACCTGTTGGGCCGAAGGGTCTGTTACCACACTGTAAGTAATCTAATCTAATATTGTTCATGTGGTATTATTGAATTATGATAAATATAGCAACCACAAAATATTTGTTTCTAACACCGCCTCACAGCGACAGGGTCCCAGGTTCATTCCAGCCTCGGGTGACTGTCTGTGTGGAGTTTGCACATTTTCCCCTTATCTGCGTGAGTTTCCTCTGGATGCTCCGGTTTCCTCGCACCATCCAAAGATGTGCAGGTCAGGTGAATTGGCCATGCTAAATTGCCCATAGTGTTAGGTGCATTAGTTAGAGGGAAATGGGTCTGAGTGGGTTACTCTGCAGAGGGTGTGTGTGGACTGGTGGGGCCGAAGGGCCTGTTTTCACACTGTAGGGAATCTAATCTAATAACAGCTCTCATAATGTACAGCAAGTTAAAAGACCACAAAGTACCTTTATATTTATATGTGAGTTTGTTTGTGCTAGGCCAGTAACATTGGAATAATATATTTGATATTCAGTTATATTGATGAGTGCTAAATGTGAGGGAAAGAATTTATCTGAAAAGAAAACATATTTAGAAGCAAGACAGCAAGGTAGGAATTCTCTGGAAGTTGCCTAATATCACAGGTTTAGTAAAAACTTCACCAATCTTAGTGGATGATTCCAACTTTTCAAATTTTTTTTTCTGATGCCTTCAAATCTTGCAATTTTGTTTTGTAAAAGACAAACCAAACCCTTCCAAAGTATCACACTTTCTAACTGCAACTTGTAAAACTAAGAGTAAGCAAAAAATGCACACAAGTTTGTTCTTGCTTTTCTTTATGAAATCAGTATACAAACATCAATGTTTTCAATCTTATGAGCATGTTGAAAGTTCAAACCATAGACTCTATCACCAGAAAGCATTTAGATTGCAATTGTTTCTCTCTTGTGAAGAGAGATATGGCATTAACAAAACACATCAGCAACATTTTAAAACGTGTTTTAGATTTTTAGTTAGTGTGGTTTCATATCCGTACCTCGACACACAGACTGGTGAAAAACAAAGTCATAATTCAGTGAGCAAGTGGCCAATCCATGAAATAGACTCCCAAGGGAGATAATAGAAACAGTTAATATTGACTGGTTCAAATAGAAACTTGAATTTCTTTAAAGAAATAGTATTTTGAGATCATGTATGTTAATAATTTGAGACATGATGTGGTAACTTCAGTGTGGTTGGTTGTTAACGTGTGACTTTGGACTAATGATGTTCAAGTTCTTTTGCCCTCTTTCATGGTGGGAGTTCGGCCTTGTCTTTCACCCTTGTCCAGCTGCATGCTGCTGAGCTTCTCGTCAGGCCTCCCTTGTCACTTTCCACTGGTTCTGCCGGTCTGGTCACCATTGACACTATGTTGTAATTCTCCAGTGAGTGAGCAGTAACAGGGTTTATTGAACATAATTCTAAGCTCATTGCCAAGGACAAGACTCTGAAGTCACCACTTAAGGTTTGAGAGAAAAATCAGATGACTTTTTCTCAATGTAGAGAATCAGATATTTATCACTCTCACACTGTTTCGTTATCATACTCATTGTGATACTACAAGGGATTGTGGGACAGAATATCTCTGGATTCGTGGACTTCGATCTGGGGTCATTTTGACATAGCTCCTTACACACATGCTCCTTCGTTACTCTTAAACATTGGCATAGATAATCCTTTAATCCACGCCATCAAAACAAGCACAGAGGGCTTCCTCAACTCTGTATGTGAAAGATTTCCCCTCATAAAATGTCACACTTCTTCAGCGCTTAGGAAGAACAGGCTCGTATGTTTACAAAATTTGATTCTCCACCTTATGACTCAGAGGTAAGAGTATTAGCTTTGAAGCAGGCTGACATTTGGGTTTGTAGTTAGTGTGTCTGATTTGAGTGTGTCCTAAAATTTTGAACGATTATTCATCAAAATAAATATGCTTCATAACCTCTGAATCATAGTCCAATCATGTTCTAATATGCAGTACCTTCTGTTTAAAGCAGGCATCAAAAGTTCAGCTCGAAGTCATTTTTTTCTTCAGGGTAACAGCAAAAAATATGATGATATTGATTCCAGTATCTGCATATATCTCAGTGCGTTTTCATTTCCATTGTAAATGTACCTTCATTGGGTGACACAATTGGAAAGAGAGGAAAACCATGCATCAGTCAGCCTTTAATGAAAATGGAGAGTGGAATTTTCCCCTCCCTGGTGTAAAGAGCATTATGGTGAGGATGATAATGAAGCAGTGTGAGAATGAAACATATCCAATTCTCTACATTGAGAAAAAGTCCACTGATTTTTCTCTCAAACCTTAAGTGGTGATTTCAGGATCTTGTCCTTGGCAATTAGCTTATTTCCATGCCTTTGCATGTCATCAATACTCCAACTCATTCCATTCACATTTCATTTCCAATGGTTACTGGTGGACAAACCCCTCCAATTATGGCTCATAGCAACATTGAGAAACCGTTGGAATGAAACAGAACTGAGATATATTGTTCCTCATGCCTTGACCAGGGCTATTGTAGAACAAACCACAGGCCTTCCTAAGATCACGTTTTGATGTTTGGATTGCTCCAGTGAGGTTTAGTAATCTAGCTCAGAAAGGATGGCCAGGATTATTATGGCAGACATGCAGAGGAAATAGGGGATCAAAGCAATCTACTGAGGTTGAAGAAGAGGTTGAGAATCAGAGCATTAACCAAGAGGACCGTCTGAAGGAAAAGGACAAAACAACGCATTACAGAACTTATGAGGGTAGAGACAACCTGATTACCACTCCTTTCTCAAGTGAATGAGCTAATTTGGACTTTTTCTTAGTTGTTGGCTATTCTGCAATTAATCTGGTAAACAGCTATGGGTTAGTGCAAAAAAACAGACTCGTCATGTTTGCAGTTCTTGACCTTTTGTGTTGCTGAATTAATTACTTGCTATCCATGTGATTATACACATGGCATCTTTGAGTGATTTGTCTTTAATGTATCTACACAGAACCTGCCCTACATGACTCTTAGGAAAAAGTAGCAGTGAGACAGTGCCCTTACATTGCTAATGTTAGGTAGCTCTTAAGATATCCAACAGTTTATGACACCCAAGTGATGTTCATGAAGTCTTTCATGGTAGCCACCAGATTGTCAGGAATCCTGAGGAATTTCCTTTTCACCTTTCCATCATTTAGAACTTTTAAATGTTTCAGGCAGTACGTAGGCTGGTCAGTGACCCAAAAATGCTTAAATGTCCTTTAGGCAACACTGAGCCTATGAGAGGCAGTACATAGAGCAGCTTTTCTTGGCAGGGACAGTGAACCTGTGAGCTGCCCATTGTACAGCTCCCAGCCTGGAAATGACAGTGAATTTATCCTCAGCCATTTTTGCCACTTCCAGCATGATATCACCACCAGACACATCTTCCCATCCCCTCTGTTATCAAAATTCTGTCGAGACCAAACCCTCCCCAGCACCCTGGTCCTTTCCTGAATCACTTCCAATATCTCCTTACTCCCTCATGGCATCTTCTCCTGCAATTACAGATGGTGTAACACTTGTTGTTTCACCTTTTCCAACACCCTAAACACACCTTCCAGGTGAAGCAGCATTTCACTTGTAGTTCTTCCAATTTCAACTACTACATTCACTCCTCACAATGTGGTCTCCTTTACATTTGTAGGACCAGACTATGTGACCACTTTGTAGAATGCCTTTACACTTTAAGTTCAATGGTAGTGCATTCCCTTGAAAAGCTGATACAGAGAATGAAACATTTCCTCAGAGACGTGTGGAATCATTATTAATTCTATACCCTGACTCACAAAGTGTCTCTAAGTGTAGGATGGTGTGCACAGACCATGGCTTAATATCCCCTAGCCACATTGCATTGAAACTCAATATTCTCTCATGAAGGCCTTGACCACAGACACAATCTTGCAGATCAAGGATCCCACACGTTCGAGGCTATCTGCAGTCAAGGAACTGGTTGCTTGTGAGAAATTATTACAACTCCTTTCATCCTTGTAATCTCTTGAGATGCTGCTCATCTCTCACATGGGTGTAACAGGCAGCATCCGAGGAGCAGGACAGTCGGAATTTCAGGCATAAGCCCTTCATCAGTAACTTAAATTTGTCCGCCAGTGAAAGTTATACACAGGAAACACTGTAAATGTGCAAGTGAAAGTATATTATCAAAAGTAATTTTATTTGTAATGATATAACAGCTGAGCCACTCATGGTGTCCTCAGACTGCTTTTATTGTCTTCCTTTTTCTCCCACTACACCTAAGACTTTGATAAGATTTTGTGATCTTATCAAAACGGTGGTTCAGTGGTTAGCACTGCTGCCTCACAGTGCCAGGGACCCGGGTTCAATTCCAGCCTTGGGTGACTGTCTGTGTGGAGTTTGCACATCCTCCCCGTGTCAGTGTGGGTTTCCTCCCATAGTCCAAAGATGTGCAGGTCAGGTGAATTGGCCATGCTAAATTGCCCATAGTGTCAGGGGAATGGGTCTGGGTGGGTTACTGTTCTGAGGGTCAGTGTGGACTTGTTGGGCCGAATGGCCTGTTGTCACACTGTAGGGGATCTAAAATACCCACAAAGATGAAAGTTTCTGAGCTGGTGGAATGTGCTGGTCAAAGCCTTGCCACTGCTTCATTGATTTCCTCCTCAGAGGTGGGACCAGAGTTTCCAGCACTGGCCTTTTGCTGCTAGTGCTTGAGTAAGGGGAAAAGGGAAATTAGTTGGATAAAAGCTTGTACAGATTAAGGATGAGTATGTACTGGTGGTCATGGAGAGCAGTACAGCTTGGCACAATGAAGTCTACTGGGTTGTGAGTCCATTAACGTTTGACCTTCCACAAGCAAGTGATCTTGCTCAGCTTCGGCTCGCACCAGTATTTTTGCTTCATGGGGAATGAGAAGCCTGATGTATATCTGCACCACCAACTGCTGCCAAACTCCTCTACCGTCACCACCACCACCAACAGAACCATCGCATCAACCATGGACATTTGGTGGATTAAATTGCAAGCCATTTCTCCTGCAATGAGACAGAAGAAGGGATTGAGTATAATAGAGGATATGCAAGAGCAGTTGCTGGTCATGCATGAGCAGGAGAACTGATGAAGTGGTCCTACTAAGACAGTTGGAAACACAGAGAACATGAAGGTGGGTAAGAGCCCTTGACTATACGTAATTGTGCAATACTAAGGGTTCCTTCAGCCTTAGTGAGATGCGTGTGCAGTGGCAGAGTTAGTGTAACTACTGGGCTTTTGAGTGTGAGGTAGCAAAGGGAAGATGGCCGCAGTTATCCTTGAAAAGTGCAGAAGTTGTTTGCGTGGGACACAGCACTGACCCGAGCTAGAATTTCTGTCCAGACTGGATAAGTCGGATGGCGTGGCTGCCATTGGCCACTTATAGGGAAAAGGATTTTTCTCCTCACTGTATTCTGTTCTCAAGCACCTCCAGACCTCTGTCCTAGAAGTGGGGAGCAAGCTTACCTTTCTTCTGAGTCATTTCTTCAAACTTCAGTGATAAGCACCACAGTTTGAGCAGTTGTTCCTGAGCTCACGTTATGTGCAGTTGGGTGATGAATATGGTACCAGAGGCATGGAAGCTAGAAGGCCCAAGGTTAAGCTGTCAGGTTAGTGATGGCATTCTTTGGTGAATTTGCCAGTGCCCAGAAGAATGGTTGGTGAGATCTTGACAGATGTTGACTCTTGATCACCTTGGCATGCCTTCTGTTATGCAACATGGAGTAGCGCATGGCATGCCAAGGTCCATTTAATGTACATTTCAAGTGACATTTATATGTCATTCTGATGGCACTGTTGTTTCAATTGTCATTTGGCAAGGGGAGACATCCTCAAAAGCACCTACCAAAGTAAGCTTCATTACCTCTCTCTACAGTGTGAGTGTCAATGGAAGGAGAGGGGGCACCTCATGGGCATTCTGACCTACTTGGCATCCATCCACTGGGTTCATCATTATCTGGACAGATTGATGGTGACCATATGGTGCGGATAAAGGGATTCAGTGGCTAAATGAAAATAGAAATAAAGTGACAATGACATATAGAATTCATACTGTACAGAAACATGCAATTGGCTCATCATGCCTGCTCCGACCCTCTAAAGGGCATCCCAGCCTATCCCTGTAACCCCATATTTACCATTGTTAACCTACCTAGCCTGCAAACTACGGGATAATTTAACATGGTCAATCCACCTCACCTGCATATCTTTGGAATGTGGGAGGAAACCAGAGAACTCGGAGGATACCCACACAGCCACAGGGAAAATGTGCAAACTGCACACAGATAGTCACCCAAGGCTGGAATCGAACCCAGGCGTCTGGTGCTGTGGTGCTGGAAAAGCACAGCAGGTCAGGCAGCATCCGAGGAGCAGGAAAATCGACGTTTCAGGCAGAAGCCCTTCCTCAGGAATCCTGTGCTTTTTGAGCACCACTCGAATCTAGACTCTGATCTCCAGTATCTGCAGTCCTCACTTTCGCTTGGTGCTGTGCACTAGCAGGGCTAACCACTGTGATTTTCCCACTGAGGGGGAAATGATTTCAGAAAGTGGTAAAATGAGCTCTTAAAAGCCCTGATGCACTTACCTTTAAAATATTCTCTTGCTGGCTTCCTCTGTTTTGCAAATCGCCCATTCAGTAGATATAATCTTCCATTTTTTCTTAACTTTAGCATTATTTCTCCTATTCTACTTATGCTACATAAGAGGGCACATCATTGGCAATCTCAGTTGAAGAGGTAATAAGGATGATTAATCTAAAACTCTGCAATATTACTTGCTTTTCTGACTGAATTATGAATAAACTGTTCGGAGAAAATCATGAACTTATGTTTCCCTGGGTAGGATTGCGTTTCCTTTCAAGTGGCTTTTTAAAACATGTGTTAACTCAAAGAAAGGATGGAACGATAAACAGTCCTAAAGTGCACTATCGCAAAACTGTAAGCACTAGCTCAAATTATATTTGTGTATTAAATGTCTAGAGATGTATTGTCAAACACAAAGACTCAACTGACTCAGTAAATGAAGAAGTTGATTCTGGAAGTCTAGAAATTTTTGAAAGTTATACACAAACCATTCATGACACACAACAAAGCTTCAACAATCTTTTCAGTAACTTCTTGTGATGTGGGCTTCACAGGCTATGTCAGCATAAAATGCCCATCCATAGGACCTCCACCATAAGGCCTAAGCATCACAGATGCCACTCTTCAACCAATTTGATTCACTCCACACGATACCAAGAAACAACTATCGGCATTGGACACCGTAAAGGCTTTGAAATCTCACAACATTCTGTGAGTGGTGCTTAAGAGTTGTACTCTAGAACTTGTCATGTTCCTAGCCAAACTGTTGTAGTATATTTGCAATCCTGACATCTACCTGACAACACACAAAATTGCCCAGGTATATTCTGGCCACAAAAAAAAAAGTTAAGTTCAATCTAGCCAATTATCACTCTCTCAGTCTACTTTGAATTGTCAGCATATTCCACATTTGTCTGTTTCTGACATCAGAAAAACAATGGAAGCTTCATTAACAGTACAATCAAGCAACACTTATACAGCAATAACCTGCTCACTGACACTCAGTTTGGTTTTCATCATGGCCACTCAGCTCCTGACCTCATTAGAGCCCTGTTGGAAAAGAGCTGAACTCAAGTGGTGAGGTGAGAGAGAGCGCTCTTGATATTAAGGTAAAAAGTGTGGCATCAAGGCATTCTAGCCCAAAGTGAAGGCAATGACAAGTGGAAAACTTTCCACTGGCTGAGGTCATACCTGACACAAAGAAAGGTTGTTGTGTTTCTTGGAAGTCAATCATCTCAGTGCCAGGACATTGTTGCAGCGTTTCTCAGGGAGTATCCTAGGCCAAACTATCTTCAGCTGTTTCATCAATGACTTTCCCTCCATAATCTGGTGAGGAGTCCGGATGTTCTCCGAAGATTGCACAAAATTCAGCACCGGTTTGTGACTCCTCAGATGCTAAACTGTAATACTCGTGCATAGCAAATCCTGAGTGATATTTAGGTTTGGGAGGACAAGTGGCAAGTTACAATCACAACAAACAAATGCCAGGCAATGACCATCTAGAATATGTCCTTTCTTACCATGCCTTGTAAATAACTATGTTTAGTAAAGCTCAGTTATATTCACTCTGATGAGGGCTGACCTAATCTTACCACAAAAGACTGAGGGAGTCACTCCTTTTTAATTCACTAACAGGATATGTGTGTGTCTCTGGCTGGGCCAGCATTTATTACTCATCTCTAATAGCCTAGAGGACAGGTAAGAGTCAACCGTTTTGCTGTGAGGGTCTGGAGTCACATGTAGCCTGATCCAGTAAGGATGACAGATTTCCTTCCAGAAAAGGCATTTGTGAGCCAAAGAGGTTTGAAGAGTGTTACATTACTTAAGTGAGAAATGGTTCTTTAATTCCACAGCAAATTGTTGAGACCTTACCTGGAATATTGTGTTTATTTATGGATACCAACTTTCAGGAAAGATATATCCATCTTGGAACTGGTATACAGCAGATTTATTCAAATGATACCAGGGCTGAATAACTAAATTATGAGGACATATTGCAGAAATCTGGTGTTTAGTTCCTTGAGTAAACTATTTAGACATGAAAGAATGTGGATGAAAAGTTCAAGATTGACATTAATAGATATTTGTCAGGTAAAGGCCCTATAAGATTTGCATCAAAGGTCGTTTAATAATGTTCAAATACAACTTAATGATGGAACCGGCTTGAAAGACTAAATATCCCACTTGTGTTCTTATGATTTTACCTGTGGTAAGTTGCCTGTGCGAAAAATGTGTGAATGCATGTTTTAGTTTTAAAATCACTGAAATTTGATTTTTCCATAAATGCCATTATTTTAGACATTTATGAATTTGGAAAAAAGACATTTGAAGCAAAAACAATTGTGCACAGATTTATTTTGCAGGAGCAATTTTGATCTATATTTCTTGAGGAAACAAAAAGGGACATGATATCATACACTCACCTGATATTCATATGTTTAACAGGGTGGAAGCTTATGGTTTGAAACCTGTGCCAGCAGAACTGGTGTGCTAAAATTGCACACTAGAAATGGGTTGTTGTTTGGATAATGCAAATGTTATGAGTTTAATAAAATGTCCAAGTTTTAGTACTTAAGGAAAAATGACAAACCATAAACAACTTGATTTATTTTTCCAAATTTTAACACATGGTTTAACTTTGCATCTCCATCAGACATCAAAGGACAATATTGAGTGGAATTGAATTGCAGTTGAATTTTATTTTTTATGCACAATTAGCAGAAAAATAGTTACTCCAAGTGTCGATCTTCCAAGCACCAGTGCATTGTGAACATGCAAAAGGCATTCTAAACAGGAGCAATCACTGTATAAACTAAAGATGGTCATCTCTCTTTTGGCAAAACAGCAGAAGTACCATTATCAGTTTATCTTGAGTCCCGTGCGTGACCCCTATCCTCAGGCCCTATTTTCACAGATAAAAACAGGGGCTTTGTTCAATGCCACGATCACTGTTCTTACACCCAGACTGGATGGCTCTCACTGAAGAGAAAACATCCTTCCTTATATGCTCCCTGCATCATTTTTGCAATAAAATGTTCAAATATATAATAACTTGTACAATATTTTTTACTAATATTTAATTAGATTTGTGAAAAATTATAAAACAAAGGCAATAAAAGTGATAACTGTGACATTCATACATGCTTTAAAATTGCTTGTGTTACAGGACCTCAAAAGCACTAGAAAAGAGCAACTGCTTTTGGCATCACGGGGAAGAGAAATGAGAAATGGTTTGATTACTTTGGTTTCTTTAGCATTGAAGAGATATCTTGAAGACTGCTTTTAAAATGTATATAAAATGTATCGTGCAGAAAACAAGTAGGCCAGGTTTAACTCTGGTCCAATGAAGAGGTAATGCAATCTGAAAGTGTCATTACTTGCTCAAAGATTGAAGACAGAGGGTGGTGGTGGAGGGTTTTTTTTTCAGACTGGAGGCCTGAGAAAAGTGGTGTGCCACAAGGATCGGTGCTGGGTCCACTGCTTTTTATCATTTATATAAATGATTTGGATGTGAACATAGGAGCTATAGTTGGCAAGTTTGCAGATGACACCAAATTTGGAGGTTTAGTGGACAGCAAAGAATGTTACCTCAGAATACAACAGGATCTTGATCAGATGAGCCAATGGGCTGAGGAGTGGCAGATGGAGTTTAATTTAGTTAAATGTGAGGTGCTGCATTTTGGAAAGGCAAATCAGAGAAGGATTTATGCACTTAATGGTAAGGTCCTGGGGAGTGTTGCTGAACAAAGAGACCTTAGAGAGCAGGTTCATAGCTCCTTAAAAGTGGAGTTGAGGTAGACAGGATAGTGAAGAAGGCATTTCGTATGCTTGCCTTTATTGGTCAGTACATTGAATATAGGAGTTTGGAGTCATGTTGCAGCTGTACAATTTTTTGGTTCGGCCACTGTTTGGAACACTGCATGCAGGTCTAGTCTTCCTGTTATAGGATGTTGTGAAACTTGAAAGGGTTCAGAAAAGATTTACAAGGATGTTGCCAGGATTGGATGGTTTTGAGCTATAGGGAGAGGCTGAATAGGCTGGAACTGTTTTCCCTGGAGTGTCGGAGGCTGAGGAGTGAACTTATAGAGGTTTATAAAATCATGAGGGCATGGATAGGGTAAATAGGCAAGGTCTTTTTACCAGGATGGGGGAGTCCAAAACTAGAGGGCATAGGTTTATGGTGAGTGGGGATGCAGAGGGTGGTGCATGTATGTAATGAGCTGCCAAAGGAAGTGGTGGAACTGATACAATTACCCCATTTAAAAGGCCTCTGGATGGATACATGAATTGGAAGGGTTTGGAGGGATATGGGCCAAATGCTGGCAAATGAGACTAGATTTATTTAGGATATTCGGTTGGCGCGAACGAATTGGACCAAAGGGCCTGTTTCTGTAGTGTATATCTCTATGACTCTACAATGCTTTAAATGAGTCACACACAGTTGAGAAGAATTGCACAAGTCAAAAATTCAAATCTCAACTCTTGATGGTAAACCAGCTACATTAGGATACAGCTACCAAAAATGAGTTAATGAAATTTTGGGTATGAACAGGCAGAAACATTGATATTGAATTTATCTACTGAATTCAACCTTCAGTAGAATACTAAGCAGAGCATCATGAAGAACAGACTGACAAACTTACTTCATACTTACTTCAGGTCTGATTGAACATGGCTGTCACATCAGAGGTATTTTAGCCATTTCTTTCAATATAGCAGATTTTCTCATAGTGTCAAAAATCTTTTGCAAATCTTTTCACCAAACCATAAGTGGCTTTAAAAATGTCAACTACATAAACTCAGGACTTGCTAACATTGATTGAATGTACATGATAATTCATGTTGTTTTACTTGCTTGCTTCAACATGAGAATAAAATCTCTAAGTTTGAGTTTGTGAAATCCAATGAAATATTCAGAAATGCTTTATTTCATAGTAGTAACCTGGATGACAAAAGAGATAGAGAGTAAGATGATGCAGAAAAAGGGTGTCAAGTTGATATCAGGTTGATAATACGAGTAAACATCAAGCTGAAGATAGAAGATTTGGAATGGATGGTGGAAAGGAAATGAAAGGCAAAGGGCAAATATGTGAAGAGACTTGCAATGAAAATAAAGAGAGTACAACTGACTTTAATAAACAAATAAAAGGGATAAGATAAGCAAGAGGAGGAGATTGGGGACATAGAAAGGAATCTATGCACTGAATGTTTGATAAGGGTTGAGATAGATGGAAGCACTTTTCAGCTATATTTCTAAAGATTCTGCCAAGATTGCTATGAAGGAGGAGGTAATTGCGACACTGGATGGCAACATAAAACGATAAAGAGAAGGTATTGGAGAGGCTGATGCAAAAATCTAATTAACATTTAAAACAAAAACCAAACATCTTCCTTCATCAATAGAAAATACCATAAGGTTCCTTTTTAACAAAAGAATAAATATAAAGGAATTCACCAAAATAATCACAATGCATAAAAATACATACTTGATGCACTCATGTTTACTTTTTAGTTCCAGCTAGAATTCTTTTATATGACACATCAATGTTAAAATTATTTACTTCAGTAGGACACACACATAAGTGTGCCACAATCCCCTGGAGAATTGTTTTCAGTTCCAGTTATTCTCAGAAGTTTAATTTTCACTTGCCAAATCTTGACTGTGGATGCCTCAGTCACTTGTTCTGGTTACTTTTGAATACTTCCATACCAATCTACCTGCTCATTTACAGGAATGTAGGAAAGTAGGACTGAGGAGCAGAAACATTCAGGCCGATGAGCCTGCTCTGTCATTCGTTGAGATCATGACTGATCTGATTGTAGTCTCAACTTTACAATCCTGTCTGCCTCCATAACTATTGATGTCTTTGTCTATCAGAAATCTATCCAACTCAGCCTTCAATAAATTTTAAATATTTAGCTCTCTGCTGTTTTCTGAGTAAGAAAATTCCACAGACTAATGACTCTCTGAGAGAAGAAAATCTCCCAATCTTTGTTTCAAAAGTGAGACCTCTGATTTTTTTTTAAAAACCCTGTCTACTAGGTTCTAATCTCTCCCATAAGAGGAAATGTTCTCCTGGTATCTAACGTATCATCCTACCCCAGAATCTTTTATGGTTCAATAAGATCACCTCTCTTTCTACTAAATTCTAATAAGGTCAGGGCCCAATTCTCTTCATAAAATGAATCTTCAATTCCTGGATTGAGTTGAGTTTAATGAACTTCTTCTAATACAATTACATTTTTTTTTTCTTCAAATAAGCAGATCAAAACTGTACAATGTATTCCAATGACTCGCAAAGGCCCTGTACGTGTAGAGTAAAATTTCCCTACTGTTATATTCCATTCCCCTTGCAATAACTGGCAAAACCGCATTTGCCTTCCTAATTATTTGCTGTACTTGTTTACTAATTTTATGTGATTTGTATCCAGGAAATCCAGCTCCTTCCATACCATTGGGAAATGGTCTATTTTAAATGAGAAAATGTGAACATGTTCGCTTCAACAGGCAGAATAGAAAAAACATATACAATTTAAATTGGAAGAAGTTGCAGAACTCAATAGTTCAAATTTGCATCCCTTCATAGAATTTGAACCATTGGATTCTGCAACCCTTTCCAATTTAAATCATGTATGTTTTTCTGTTCTGCCTGTTGAAGTGAACATGTTCACATGTTCACATTTAAAATAGCCATTTCCCAATTCTTTTGCCAATTCACTTAACCTATCTATATCCGCTTCTAGGCTCTTTGTCTCCTCTGAACAAATTACTTTCCTAAGTTGGTGTCATTGGCAGATTCAGCTATCATATGCTCAACACTCACATCCAAGCCATTGGTACAGATTGCAAATAGTTGAGGCTCCGTAATCCTTGTGGTACTCTGCTAGTCACACCATGTCAACCTAAAAATGACTTATTTATCACGGCGCAAGAGTCTATGGGGGATCACTGTAAATTATGGTACTAGTTTCAATCTATTCAATCTTACGGCTCTTGTTCCCTCACAAAATTCAAACAGCTTAAGCTTCACCTGGGACCATTCCATGTGACCAGAGAGGAATTTAGAGGTTTTATGGTCTATCCAACGGCTGCTTACTTCAGCTATCTTCTAACAGTGAGCTGGATACCATATGGGGTCGAAATTGCAACTCACTTTTTCCAACAAACACGCGTACACATTCTTAAGCTCTGCCCATCTCCAGAGTGCTTGAACAAAAATAGAAATTGCTGGAGAAACTCAGCTAATGAGAAAGCAGAGTTCACATTTTGGGTCGAAGGATCCTTCTTCAGAATGGGTCTTTGTTTTCTTCCATAATGATGAAGTCTACTCTGGGTTGTTTTCAAACTGATTTTTTGATGAGTTACCCTTCATTTATAATTTATTCTTTGATCTGATGAAGGGAGTATTAAAACCTTTCAGGGTGCACTGAATATTTTTAAACCAAGTTAGCTCTCACACTAAAAACCGAAAAAAAAGTTCCTTTCAACTGCCCTAACTTCAAAGATTGCAGATATCACAGTGCCAGCTCTTTAGTCAAATAACCCCATCCGTCCTATACATCTCTCTTTTATTCTGACTGTATTATCAAACACCAGTTACAGTTTGAACTGTTTATTCTTTAGGTATTCCAAATCTCTAAAGCCAGTCGTTTAATTGTCTTACCTTTGCAATACTAATCTTTTCAGAACCAAAAATCACCGCTAAAATATTAACACAAATTATGAAATATATATTCACAGCACTAACTGTACTTAAAATTGATAAGCCACTTGCAGCAGGCTACTGAGTGTGGTGAGGGTGGAAATAAAATCTTCCAATCCTCCTTAGTTGGGATGTCAGATCACCAGAGGACTTTAAAACAAAATGTGAGAATTTCACCCTTGATCAAGAAATAGTGTAAGAATGAACAAGTCTGGAAGGATAAACTTAACAAGTACAGGCCAGTTGGTCTAACGTAATGTTTAAAATTGTCAATACCTGTGCAAATGTGGATCAAATAAGAAAATTCAACATGAATTTGTTAAAATAAGTTGTGTTTAACTAAACTTTTTTTTAATGAAGTGATAGTGTTGATAAGGACAATGTAGCTGCTGTTAAGTATATGGACTTCCAAATGGCTTTGATAAAGCCACACATAATAGGCTTGTCAGCAAAGACATACATATGGAATAAAAGCAACATTGGTGGCAATGGACATAAAGTTGGGTAAGTGTCAGGAAATGGAAAATATCAGTAAATTCCCATGTTCCAGAGCGGAGGAAGATCATATTCTCCAGGAGTCAGTATTGAATTTCTGTTTTACTTGGTGATATGATTTGGACAGGGGTTGGTTAGCTCAGTTGACAGGACAGCTGGTTTGCAATGCCCAGTGGGTTTAATTCCCACACTGGCTGATGTGACCATGATGAACTCTGGTTCTCAAGCTTTCCCCTCACCTGAGGTGTGATGATCCTCAGGTTACACCATCACCAGTTATTTCTCTCTAATGAGAGTACAGCACTATTGTCTGATAAGACTATGCTGACTTTAGACAGGCAGACAAAAAAGGGGCAAAAAAAAATTACAAGAATGGTTAGAAAGACTTCCATCATCAGAACAGACTGGAGAAGCTGGAGTTGTTCTCGTTAGAGAAGATAAAGTTGATAATTTAGTAGGAGTGAATAGAAATTTAATAGAAGTGTTCAATATTATTAAGAGTCTAGTCAGAGCAGATAAAGAGTAATTGTTTCTAATAGTAGAGTGGTAAAGAACTAGAGGACACAGATTTTTTGGGAAAAGAGTCAAAGGCAACAAGAGAACATTGTTTTTAACAAATGGTTAGGATCTGTGATGCATGGTTTGAGAGGGTGATGAAGGCAGATTCAGCTATGACCTTCAAAAGTAAACTAAACATTTAAAACGATTATAAGAAAAGGGTAGGACAAACTGAATTGCTCTTAGAGAGGGCCAGTACAGGCTTGATAGGCCAAATGATCTCCTCTGTGCTGTAAACATTCTGTCATCCCAATTTAAGACACTGAGGTCTAGCAATCATGTTTACTCCTGGAGACAAATACTGCAATAGTCTTCCTGTTAAGACTTCTAATCTACTTAGCACACATTTTCATACACTGTACAAACAGGTGAAACCAAATCTGTTTTGAAGTATTCTCATATAAGGTGTGCTTTAGGATTACCATTTGAATCCTCGCTCAGACAGATCAACTACTCCAATCAGCTTGAAATCCGAGTTACCCAGTGAACTTAATAGGCCCTTGGCATATCTGAGCCTGTTATCTGATTGAAAAAAGAAAATCAAAAGGTAAACTTCAGCGTTCATGGAATGGAAGACAAATGAGATGTCATAATTATCAAAGTGGCTAATTTAGAAAATTAAGCTGTTCACATAGGTGACATAATTACTTGTCACAATCACTCTCTTCTTCTCATTAGTGTTCTTCCTTCCTGGCACATAATAATATGAGGGTATAATACCTTTTTAGTCATTTCTATTTTTGACATAAACATTCTGAGTTTGCAATCAATTTGCAGTAGGGATCTTTATTCTTTATCCTTTCCTTATGGTCTTAATTTCATTTTTTTCTCCAATATGTTTCCTGACTTTTTAACAAAAATCTGATTGTTTTTGTTTTGTTCATCTCTTATTCTAGCTTTTGTTCTCCCCTCTGATTTCCAATTGATTATCTGACACATACTATATTCCATTGGTATTTATTGTTCTCAATATTTGAATATTGGTTTCAGAAACGGTGTCATTTAAGGGATCTAGCAGCAGTGCTGACATTCATATTTTTTTTATGAGTCCTTACATGTAGAGAATTATTAGGGACAATTTCTGGGAAGGAAAATGAGTCTGGTTTGTAATGCATGTTTGCAAGACATGACATTGTAAATGGGCAAGGTTAAACATTTTGGATTAAAAACATGACTGTGAGATTGATTAGGGACCTGCAGTCTTGTAAAGATGGAAGGAAAAGGCTGACATGACTTATAGTTTGCTGAATTCAGAGAGATTACACTGATGTCATTCATTTGAAGAGATAGTTCATCCTGAATGCATACATTGTAACTGTAATTTGTAAATTTCAAGAAAATAAACATGTCTAACCAGTTGTATGTGCACTGAACACTGAGAGAAGCGGAGAATGGCTAGACTTCTCTGCAAGGTTTGTATGTGACAAAACAATCACGTCACAGCTACTTTCTGATGTTTTGTTCAATATGCAGGTCAACCATAAATCAAAAAAACATTGTAAGAGAGACAGTTTTATTTAATATTATTTATTACCTGTTTATAAACTGGCAATGGTGAAAAATGTGTCAGATGTTGAAATCTTGCAACAAATAGGATTACAGTATATTTCATTTTGACCACACAAAGTATTGCATCAAATAATACAAGGAAGCAACTCAAATTCTGCTTCACCGGTTCTTGGAGAATAATATGGATCAAGGCTTGAAAATGGATATCAATATTAATACATACTTCTATCTCCCTGTTTGAGTACTATGACCAATGTAATTTTGTAATTACATAAAATAATTTTTAAACAACAAATTATTGCGAGCCATGCTGTAATAATGCTGAAATGATATGAGTTGTTTCGTCCTACTTATTTATAAACCTAATCGCTTATCGTGCAATTTTAAACAGATTGCAGTGTTTCTGTGGTTCTTATTGAGCTCTAGCAGAATAGTTGGTGTTGGTTTGTGCTCAAATTACAGGCTGACAATCAAATGGTTTCCAGTTAGGTTTTGGTGAATTATATAGATCACAAAGAGTTAAATTGCAGACCAATTTGAGTCACAATTCAACAGCCATAGTTTGTAATGCGTGTCTCCTAGCAACTAGAAATCTGAGCTCCTTTTTATTGCATTTCATTGTGCTTCAGAAATTCTTGCTGTTGACTGCATCTTTAGTCATCTCACTTTTGATGGGCCACAAAAACTAGTTTAAAATTAATTTTAACAAAGGTGATTTTTAATATGAAAGCTATTGCTGAAAATGTAAAATATTTCTTTGGAAACTAGAGGATATCACACTAATGTGTCAGAAACTTTTTTTTCCCTATTTTGATATTCTGCAATGAGGACACCTTATGTGGTTTTGTAATGTCTGAGCAATGTTTAGAGTTCTGGAAATTACATTAACACCCAGTTGGAGAAATGCATGAAATAATAATCAAAAATGCTTTTGTTAAAAATGTGTAATTTTTTAAGACAATAACCAACAGCACTTGATACATCATCCTTACGTATTTCAAATGACTTCCAACAATCTAAAAGTTAAGGTTTGTTAACTGTATTTTGACTTGTGCAAGAAAAATATATCTTAAATATATTTTGGATTATGTAGGTTACCCAGAGCAAATGGACTTTGTAATCAGGTGGTTGTTGTTTCACAATGTCTGAAAGTTAATAAAGCAAAAAATGTGTTCATTTGGCATTCATTTGTCTTCTCTTCTAACAAATGCATCATTGGCTAATATCCCACGGCATAATTTTAAACATGGAGTTGATTTTAAATTAATTTGTTTATGTCATTATTGAGCAAGAAGAGAAAGTTTCAAAGTCTCAACTTTCCACCAGTCTATTAAATTTTCTACTCTCACAAATCTTTTAGTGGACCATACTTAAAGTGAGCATGGCTCAGAGATGAGCTATAGCACTGCAGTGTTGATTGTCCAAGGGCTATATTTGTGAGCAGCATCACTGGTAGGTGGAGAAATGAGTGTGCATGGACACGTCCCTATCTTCACAGAATGGAAACAATCTCTGGAACATCCTTGTCAATGTAGGAATTCTTGTCTGTGATGCCCTCAGAATAATGCTGGAAAAATCACAATGTTTCCAATTTGCATTTCAATGTTAACTTGGTGGGTTTTTTTGTTTGAAAACATGTATTTACAAAGGGTAAATAATATTTGCACTTTTGGGGGTAACTGTTTTGTTTGTTGTTGTTGGACTTGTTTTATTTATCTTGGTGCTGGATTTGTTTTGTTTGTGATGTGTGTTTAGCACATTAACTCACTGCCAACACACAGGAATGAACTGGCCTTTACCAAAGGCATACTGACTCAACCAAAACTCCTGTTGCTGGAGACAGGCATCAGGAGAAGTCATTCACAAATAAATCTGCTCTCAATGGCCATCTTGAATGTTCGCCTATATTGGGAATATAGACATTCTCTCTCTTCAAGTGTAAGTCAGCTGTATACATGCTGCTGTCTATATGCAGATGTGCATCTGACCATTTTTGCTTTCTTACCATCTTCCATTGACAGTTACAGTAAATAAACCAAGAATATTCAAGACATTCAAGTAAAATCCCAGTTTAAAATGTGTTGCTGGAAAAGCACAGCAGGTCAGGCAGCATCCAAGGAGCAGGAGAATCGACGTTTTGGGCATGAGCCCTTCTTCAGGAATTCCTGAAGAAGGGCTCATGCCCAAAACATCGATTCTCCTGTTCCTTGGATGCTGCCTGACCTGCTGCGCTTTTCCAGGAACACATTTTCAACTCTGATCTCCAGCATCTGCAGTCCTCACTTTCTCCTCTAAGTAAAATCCCAGACCAGTTAGGGTAACACATAAGGAAGAATTATTCTCCCACCCGAATGTGATCAAAACCAGTCCAGTAGATCACACAGGTCCTGACCTAAAATAAAACAAGAAACTGCAAATACTGGAAATATAAAGCAAAAACAGAAACATTGACTCTTTTTTCTCTGTACAAGACCTGCTGAGTTTCTACAGCACTTTACATCTTCGCCCTGATCTAATGTACCCTCACCTTAACGTCCTTCCACCTATCTCATTCCCAACGCCCCTCCCCAAAGTCCCTCCTCCCTACCTTTTATCTTAGCCTGCTTGGCACACCTTCCTCATCCCTGAAGTAGGGCTTATCCCGAAACATCGATTCTCCTGCTCTTTGGATGCTGCCTGACCTGCTGCGCTTTTCCAGCAACACATTTTTCAGCTCTGATCTCCAGCATCTGCAGTCCTCACTTTCTCCTACCTTATATCTTTGTCCAGTACAGGGTGATCTCTGCCCTGAAATAATTCCAGTTTACTCTCAGGGAAATCTTCTAAATTGCACCTTCCCTAAGTCCCTTCTTTCCTTAGGCAAGTTGTAGCAGATCATCCAATACAGTCATACAGTCAAGGAGATGTACAGCATGGTAACAGACCCTTCGGTCCAACCCATCCATGCCGACCAGATATCCCAACCCAATCTAGTCCCACCTGCCAGCACCGGCCCATGTCCCTCCAAACCCTTCTTATTCATATACCCATCCAAATGCCTCTTAAATGTTGCCATTGTATCGGCCTCCACCACTTTCTCTGGCAGCTCATTCCATACCTGTACCACCCTCTGTGTGAAATGTTGCCTCTTAGGTCTCTTTTATATCTTTCCCCTCTCACCCTAAACCTATGCCCTCTAGTTCTGGACTCCACGGCCCCAGGGAAAAGACTTTGCCTATTTATCCTATCCATGCCCCTCATAATGTTATAAATCTCTATGAGGTCACCCCTCAGCCTCCAATGCTCCAGGGACTGCAGAAGACTCTTCCAAATATGAATATGCAATCTATGGACATATTAAGAAACTGGGTTTGTTTTGAAAATAAATCTGTTGTCATGCTCTTAGTATATGAGTATTAGGACAGTACGTTATTTGCTTACATTTGCTATTTCTGTGTATTCTTAATTTATTCATCTAAAAATTTGACAAGATCTTTGAGGGCAGCACTATGGAGGAATGGCAATGCAATCATTGCTTTGGCAAGCCAATAAACTCTATTCCAAATCCTGCATAAGGAATCATTTCATTAATCAAACAGGTACTTATAGTAACACAACTGAGAAACATAACACTCTAGAGGTGGAACTCAGTGCAGCCCTGCCAGGAGTACCCCAAAAATAAACGTGCAACAAAAGAGGTTATCTTGCACAACTAATAACAACTGATCAACATGGATTTAGTAAGGGGAGGTCGTGCCTGACAAACCTGTTGGAGTTCTTTGAAGAGGTGACAAGTAGGTTAGAACGGGGAAACCCAGTGGATGTGGTCTACCTAGACTTCCAAAAGGCCTTTGATAAGGTGCCACATGGGATGCTGCTGAGCAAGGTGAGGACCCATGGTGTTCGAGGTGAGCTACTGGTATGGATAGAGGATTGGCTGTCTGACAGGAGGCAGAGAGTTGGGATACAAGGTTCTTTTTCGGAATGACAGCTGGTGACAAGCGGTGTCCCGCAGGGTTCAGTGTTGGGGCCGCAGCTGTTCACATTATATATTAATGATCTGGATGAAGGGACTGGGGGCATTCTATCGAAGTTTGCCGACGATACAAAGTTAAGTGGACAGGCAGGTAGTACTGAGTAAGTGGGGAGGCTGCAGAAGGATCTAGACAGTTTGGAAGAGTGGTCCAGGAAATAGTTGATGGAATTCAATGTGAGCAAATGCAAGGTCTTGCACTTTGGAAAAAAGAATAGAAGCATGGATTACTTTCTAAACGGTGAGAAAATTCGTAAAGCCAAAGTACAGAGGGATCTGGGAGTGCTAGTTGAGGATTCTCTAAAGGTAAACATGCAGGCTGAGTCCATGATTAAGAAAGCGAATGCAATGTTGTCAATTATCTCAAGAGGGTCGGAATATAAAAGCACCGTTGTGCTACTGAGAGGAGATCTAATAGAAACTTACAAGATAATACATGGCTTGGAAAGGGTGGACACTAGGAAATTGTTTCCGTTAGGCGAGGAGACTAGGACCCGTGGACACAGCCTTAGAATTAGAGGGGGTAAATTCAGAACAGAAATGAGGAGACATTTCTTCAACCAGAGAGTGGTGGGCCTGTGGAATTCATTGCCACAGAGTGCAGTGGAGGCTGGGACGCTAAATGTCTTCAAGGCAGAAATTAATAAATTCTTGATGTCACTAGGAATTAAGGGCTACGGGGAGAATGCGGGTAAGTGGAGTTGAAATGCCTATCAGCCATGATTGAATGGCGGAGTGGATTCGATAGGCCGAATGGCCTTATTTCCGCTCCTATGTCTTATGGTCTTATGGTCTTAAGTGAGCAGCATTTTCTCAAATGCCACCTCTGGGATTGATCTTTTTATTATATCCTAGTTTTGAGGCCTGCGGGATGCTCAGAAACCTATAGCTGCTCTCAGCATTCCCATAGCTTGGTGTGAAGATAGCATCAGCAGGTTGATGAAAGATGAATACTAATGAAGCATTAAGTGTGTAGGCTCCTAATAGTTCAGCCAATGAGGCTCTGAAAGTCCACATAATGGTCCCTGTTGGTTAATGAAAGCTGTATATGATAAAGGATGGCAACAAACCTTCCGTTTTCTTAAATTAGCATGAACTTCCATGATAAAGGTATATATTCTTCTTCCTTTCTAAAGCAAGTAGTCTAAATGAAACATTAAATAAATATTTTCAACACCATCTAAACTCCAAAGAATAAAACATTTACTTGAGACTTTTGAGCTATGCAATCATTTATACTGTTGCTTGCAAATGGCACAATATTCCACAGTTAACTGTGAGAATCCTCTCCCGGGGATAGATTTTTGAATTTTGTGTGAAAAAACTATAAACTGTTCATCCTAATTTATACCTGGAATTATGCAAGTGAATTTGGACTATCAGTTTAGGAGGAAGAAGTCACCAAGTATCTCTCAATCAAATTACCTCTCCATGACAATCTTGAACTTAGGGAGAAATATGCCTCCCACTAAAGATGCAATATGACGGCACCAGTATTAAAAAGAAATTAATTTAACACAACCTATCTTTATTAAAATTATATTCCTTACCACATGCTTTCATCATCAAAATCAGCATACATTATCTTCTGACCCATTTTCCTCCACTAATTCATTGCTTTCAGAATATTATTAATCACACTTAGAATATAGAACATAGAACAGTACAGTACAGGCCCTTTGGCATTCAATATTGTGCCGACCTTTTATCCTACTCTAAGATCAGACTAACCTACATACCCTTCATTTTACTATCTTTCATGTGCCTATACAAGAGTTGCTTAAATGTCCCTAATGTATCCAAGGCTACTACTACAGCTGGCATTGCATTCCATGCACCAATTACACTGTGTGAAGAACATATCTCTGACATCTCATCTAAATGTTTCTTCAATCACCTTAAAATTATGTCCTTTTGTAATACCATTTCCACCCTGGGAAGTGTATGGCTATCCACTCTATCTCTGCCTCTCATCATCTTGTATACCTCGATCAAGTCCCCTCTCATCCTTCTTTGCTGCAATGAGAAAAGCCCTAGACCCCTCAATCTTCCTTCATAAGACATTAACTCCAGTCCAGGTAGTATCCTGGTCAATCTCCTTTGCACCTTCTTCCACATTTTTCCCATAATGAGGTGATTAGAACTGAACACAATATTCCAACCAGGGCTCTATAGAGCAGCAGCATAACCTCACGACTCAAACTCAATACCCTTGTTAATGAAAGCCAACACACCATACGCCTTAACAACCTTATCAACTTGGGTGGTAACTTTGAGAGATCTATCCCTCTGTTCCTCCACACTGCCAAGAATCCTGACTTTATCCCTGTATTCTGCATTCAGATTTGACCTTTGAAAGTGAATACCTTCAGTTTTCAAGGTTGAACTCCATCTGCCACTTATCAGTCCATTTCTGCACCCTGTCAATGTCCCATTGTAACCGACAACAGCCCTTCACACCATCCAGCACTCCACCAACCTTCGAGTCATCGGCAAACTTACTAACCCACCCTTCTAGTTCCTCATCCAAGTCATTTGCAAAAATCACCAAGTAGGGGTCTCATAACAGATCCCTGCGGAACACTACTGGTCACGGAACTTCAGGCTGAATATTTTCCATCTACCCACACCCTCTATCTTCTGTAAGCCAGCCAATTCTGTATATAGACAGTCAAACTTCCCTGTATCCCCTTGATTCATACTCCATGCAATATTTCATGGCTGTTTCCATTGAGACTGAAACGTTTGCAATGGGACTAAAAGTGCAAATCCACAATTATTTTGAGATTCTTTGAGACTACTTTTATATCCTCACCCTCACTGTATGGTCAAAATGAATAGGGGGAAATAGGGCCAGGTACTCACCTCATGAATCACATTACACTCCCATCTATTGCCAATTTATTTCCTGTGAATCATTTACTGCATTCAGGGGAGGCACTCACACAGAGACCTAGCTGTATGTCTTTGGCTTAATGATAGATCCACTAAAGAACACTATATAGAATCAGGAATGGCCTCCACCTGCCCTGTAAGGATTCTATGATTACATGGCCAGCAGATGTTCATTACAAAAATGATGATTTAGGGTCTAGGAGGAGCAGGTATGTTTCTCCATACTCCCCAATGAAACCTTAGAACCGTGGGTCCCCAGTACCTTGGCTTTCCCTCCACACCCTCTACAGTCATCTCTGGATCCCCAAAGTGTCTGAAGTGGGCTGCTTGAATCCCAAGCAACCCTGCTACTTGAAATTTCCCTGGCCAAACTATCAGCTTCAGGAGGAAGCACCAATTCCAAAATGGATTTGAGGCCTGGATGTTAGACAAAGTGTAGTGCTGGAAAAGCACAGCAGGTCAGGCAGCATCCAGGATGCACTCTTGTTTCTGAGCTCCAGCATCTGCAGTCCTCACTTTCTCCTAGAGGTTAGCCACCCACAATTTTGAGGTGCAGGTTGTGCACTGATGCAGATAAACATCCTGGAGCCACTAATTCCATGCTGTGCTCACAGCCTGAATTAAAATTGGGGTTCTTTGTTTTCATTAAATACTGATTTGTTTGACTGCATTTCAAAGCACTTTTCATTTCTAAGATTTCAATATCAATTGTAACATGCTTAGATGCTTTACATTTGTTAACATTTAAAGATCATTTGCATTTCTGAACAAGTGGAGAAAACTTGGATGGCTGTGGAACATAACTTGCTTGGACTAGGAAGCACAAACCCCTTTCATTGCAGTTGAGATTTTTATACCTGTTGCACAACAATGTAGTTAGTCTGGCTGTCATGCTGCAGTGCACTTGGAAAGACTGGCAATGTACGCTGGGAGTGTATTTAGCTGCCATACTGAATGGTTCTATGATGTGGCTTGAGCATGGCATAAATTAAGCTGTCATTTTTTGGCAGCATGTGCAGTGAGGCGATTTTGCTGTACTGTAACATTTGAGTTGACAATTTTCTGCCTTTAACAGTTACTGACAGATTTGTGTGATACAGGCTTGAAGTGTCTGCTTGAGGGGCTGCAGTTAGAAATTGCCCTGTAGGTAAGGTATTGCCTGCATGAGCTAATCAAGCAGACATTCACTGAGATACTTTATGCTTTATCTTTTGTTAGATTTGTTCATCTCAATCAATTGAAGGAACATTTATTTTCCTCAAAGTGTTTTTCATTACGGTTAGATTTCTTAATCAAAATGATGAATACATAACAAGCTTGAAAGTACAAATAGTCAGTCTACTACCATGTTATATGTGCTCATTTTATGTTATTTTTGGAGAAATATTTCTGCAGCAATTATTTCAAATACCATCTAGATCCTGCAGGAAAGTCAATAGCAGCATATAAAGGGACAGCATGACCTTTTACAATATCTTAAACTGCCTCCTTGTTATACTTCATCATTGCTCTTGATTATAAATGTAGGGTTATCCAACTTATGGGAAGGTGCTAATGTTATATATTTGCTAAGGAGCTACATGGAGCTAAAGAAGTAGCTCTTGTAGACAGCAGGGAGTTAAGAACAAGTAAGCAGGTGCAGTGGAACGTCAAGTGTTACTAAAATGAACTTGTTTATTGCTCCATGTGTTTAATTTAAAAACCCATAATAACATTTGGTAACAGCAACTATACCTTTCTCAACAAACAGAAAATGGAAAAGAAAGATGCATGCCTGATAAAGACTTCATTCAAAAATAACAGGACAGACAGATGAAGAGGTGATTCCATGATCCAGTATTTTTAGCAGAGAGTTACACCCAGGGAGCACAGTATGGGTGCTGTCCAGGAGTTTATATCCATTAATTTTAATGGATACAAGATCATAGGCCGCTTACCCATGGTGGAGGAGGGGAGGTGGAGGGGTTAATCTTCACCTTCTGAGCCTGGTAGTAATCACTCATCCATTTCAATCCATTGAGTTTAATGAGGTGAAAATTGGGTGGGTTGATATATTAGACAGGTGACTCTCTGAGATACACTCCCTCTGAACAATATTCCCCACTAGGGTGGGCTGGTGGAATCACCCCTTTATTCAAAGCTTCTGGTTTATGCAAAAAGGATGAAGAAATACAAATCTGTCTCCCTGAAGCATGTATTAAGGACAGAAAGATAAAACATTCTCTATTCATTTAAGTAAGCAGAGAGATGAGGAATAATTTAATCATGAGAGACATTACAATAGCAGAGCTACATTTTCAAAAGGCCAAAATTGAATCAGACAAAACAACTTGCAGATGATATTGTTAGAACACACAAAGTATAGGGCAGAGTACTGAAAACATGATGCACTATACAGTGATTTGTGATGGTTGGACTGCAAGATGAAAGGCTGTTGGAAAGGCTTCAGCTTGATTCTGAGTTTACACTTAAAAAGGTAATATAGAGTGAAGCTGTTAAAAATCAACAGGCAGTAGTTTGAACCAGCCAAATGGGCAAATGGATGGCCTGAAGGCACAGGAAAAATCTTAGCAGCCAGTTACCTTCTGAAGAAATTTGTACTCACTGATATACTGAAAGCTGGGTTTGCTTCTCCACATATGTTCTGATAGAGTCATGATATAGTGGTTGATAAAATAAATATTTCTGCATAATATACTCAAAAAAATAGAATCATCACACTCAGGAAAATTGAACATGAAAACATAACTGCCCAGTGATTGAAACTTTAGAGACAATGGGAATCAAAGAAGTAGATGACAAAGAAAAATATTCCAAACTGTTCTATAGTTTAGGAATACCTTCTGGAAATACCAGTCAAAGTGAAATACAAGTGCAAAATTATTCTTAATCCTTGTTTGCAGTGCTATCAAGGGTTAAAGAGGAACTTGCCAGAATGGCACAGCCAGTTGTAGTTTCTCAGCTGGAAGCACCCATAAGACTGGCATGCTGACATTTTCATTGTCCAAAATCTAAAGGACACAATACAATGTTGCTTGGATTTGGCTCAGTGCTATGCAAGTACATATTGTCAGAAAGAGTGCCACCATCAGTAGACCAGACGACCAGACATTAAATCAGACTTTAATCCTGCTGGAAAGAATAAAAGTCTTTTCCAGACTGGATGCCAACTGAAGTTTTTGGCCAACAGTAACTTTGTCAGCCCCGTTAACAATATTTATTTCAGCATTCATGCAATTTTGCTTCAAAAGGTAATCAGGATTTCCTCAACTTTGGCATCTTTTCAGAGGATGATGTTACAGTTGTTAGAAGGTGTGATAGATCTAGAATTCATCTTGTTTCAATTCATGAGAAATTTTATGATGTCTCATTTTGTTTGCAACTTTGCTGAGTATTGTAACAATTTAAAATGGCTTCTAATCACTAGATTTTGGGGAAAGAAAACTCTTTCACCTTTGTGAGGGCATTGACCAAATTGACATATGAGCCAAGAATTTCCATTCTTAGTGAAGCATGATGCAGAAAGGTTTCAATCAAATATAAACCCTAGCAGAAAAAGGTATGTTGAGACTGCACACCAGTGTTCTTGGTCAGCTGATCACTCATCACTTTTAATTGGAGTTTTGCTTTTCAGCAGCAATAACCTAATGGAGCAGAGTTGTCATCGATTATGATTTCATTTGGACAGTGTCAATTTTAGACTTTGAACCTCCTTTCCTGCACGTATGCTCATTTGTCACAACTTTCTGCTGCAATTAAGGATGTTCCAACAAAAATGAGTACTGATAGCACAGTATTTAGTAATTCTGACACATTTCACTAGATTGGAGATGGTGTAAAATACCATCCATTCATCTATATTCCTGCTGGTTGAGATGGAGTCAGGGATTGGTGTCAATTTATTTGACAGTTACCATTGTCAATATTAAATGGTGTGGTCTGGAACTACTGCCTTTAGACTTAATGAAGTTAATTAAATAATTGTATGATAACTGTTTAAGGTAGCTTCCTTCATTTAGAGCTAATGAATCTTCATTTTTTTCCTCAGAAATGACTGGTACTGGTGTAACTGATGTTTATTTACTGAAATACTGGACAATAAAAAAGACGATGAGTAATACCAGCTAGATATTACAGTAAAG
Organism: Chiloscyllium plagiosum; assembly: GCF_004010195.1. Lineage (NCBI taxonomy): Eukaryota > Metazoa > Chordata > Chondrichthyes > Orectolobiformes > Hemiscylliidae > Chiloscyllium > Chiloscyllium plagiosum. Next base: position 28,971,105 of record NC_057714.1, read on the forward strand.
GTTATGCTTTTCCTTTTCAGGATTGGCATCATCAAATGATGATGGGCAGCACAATGGCTCAGTGGTTAGCATTGCTGCCTCACAGTAACAGGGATACACTTCAATTCCACACTCGGGTTTGTGGAATCTGCACAAAGTTCTGTGGGTTTCCTCCGGGAGCTCCTGTTTCCTCCCACAGTACAAAGATGTGCAGGTTAGGTGGATTGGCCATTCTAAATGGCTCATAGTGTGCAGTTTACGTGGATTAGCCAGGAGGAATATAGGGATACGGGAGGAGGTGGGCCAGGTCTTCGGAGGATGGAATCTCTGGGCCAAATGGCCTGCTTCCACACTGTGAGGAATTTGATGAAACCATGTAATAAACTTCCCTCTAAAGCTCACTGGGAAGTGCAGTTTTAGCATGTTCAATGTGTAAATAACCATCAGTTAAGGTGGAAACCTTAAATAAAAACTGAAAGAACCATTGATGCTGTAAATCAGAAACAAAAACAGAAGTTGCTGGAAAAACTCAGCCGGTCTGGCAGCATCTGTGAAGAGAAATCAGTTCTGAGGAGGGTCACCAGACCCGAAAACGTTAACATTGATTTCTCTTCACAGATGCTGCCAGATCTACTGAGTTTTTCCAACAACTTCTGTATTTGTTTCAGGTGGGAACCTTGCTGCTTTCTTGATTTAAGCACCAATCAGTTCAACAACGTTCCCACAATTGCCTTCTTGTTTGTTATTGTGTTTAGTGGAATTAGGGTTGTCCTTTGTTTGGTCACAGACTGAAAGGTATCCTAAAAGCCAAAGATGTTGTTCGAACATTTAATAGTACCTTGTCCTGACTTAGTTGTTTCTGATAAAGTTTACTAACTTTCAGTGCTGTAATAAACACAGATCAGCTAGTGTCAATTCTTGTCAAACCAGGAATGTCCGAAGAGAAAGTGTACAATCAAGCTATTGCCGTATTGCTGCAGGGAACAGACCAAAGCTTGCCAATCCTGTTTTGCTAATCTTCAGCGTATTCTAATAGATTAGAGCCATAGTGCACATTTTCCATAGCTAGCTGAGACAGGTGGCAAACAATTTATGCACCAGGTTTTTTTTAATTTAAGTTTCTGATTCACCTATTCTTTAGTAAACCAAAGGAAGTCTAAATAAAGATTAGGAAATATTAATTCAAGGAAACCACGCAGAGGTACACAAGTGGGGTGCAAACACCCTTAGATCCTTCAAGTAAAACTTTTTGCCACCTCACATTTTAGCTCTGGCAAAGACCTTCAGTTGAGGAAAATGGTGGACATTTCTGAGACCCCATTCCCCCCCCCATTAGAAGGAGACATCATCAGAACATATGTGATGGAGACAGAGCAACTTGGAGATTTGAATAGGAGTCCTCAGGGTGTGAGGATGTATAGATTAGATTAGATTACAGTGTGGAAACAGGCCCTTCGGCCCAACAAGTCCACACCGACCCGCCGAAGCGAAACCCACCCCTACCCCTACATTTACCCCTTACCTAACACTACAGGCAATTTAGTATGGCCAATTCACCTGACCCTGCACATCTTTGGATGGTGGGAGGAAACCGGAGCACCCGGAGGAAACCCACACAGACACGGGGAGAACGTGCAAACTCCACACAGTCAGTCGCCTGAGGCGGGAATTGAACCCGGGTCTCTGGCGCTGTGAGGCAGCAGTGCTAACCACTGTGCCACCGTGCCGCCCACGAACTCCCATAGTTCAGGTAACTGTGGGAGTTTGTGGGTTTGTAATGGAAATAGATGTTGAGAAATGGAGGATTCAGAGATGGGTTGGGTGAACGTAAGGACAGTGTGGAAATTGAAAACAAAATTGAAAATTTTTCCAATTCCAGATGAGACGGGGAACCAGCACCGAAGACATCATCGATGTACCAGAGAGAGTTGTGAGTGGGGACCTGAGTAGCATCGGAACAAGGAATGTTCCAAGTACCACACAAAGGAACAGGCATAACTGGGGCTCATGTGGATACCCATGGCTATCTCTCTGACCTGAAGAAAATGAGAGGAGTTTTCAAAGCGTGGACAAGCCTGGCCAGGTAGAGAAGGCATCTGCCTGGGCCCCAGTTATGCCTCATAGGGTTGTACCTCATTTTTCAGCAAACTTTATCTGCTCTTCACATACTCTTCTTCACTTCTTATTGAAGTGATCTTGATCCCCTGGCTTGATGCATTGGTAGAGTGCTGAATGTGCCTGGCTTTGAGGTTATATATTGTGTTGAATACAATGAAAATGAGAGTCCGGAGCCCTTTATGGATGTTCAGATTTGAGCTGCTTGACCTGATCTGAATCTATCCTATTAGGCACAGTGTTAGTCACACAACATGATCAAGGCTAGTCTCAATGTGAAAGTGGGACTTCATCTGCACAAGGTCTATACATGGTCACACTTTTCAATATGATGCACCATTCAAATTGGTGAAGATGAAGTCGAGTCACTTGCGTTGGTTATTAACCTGTCATATTTTATATCTTATCTGAGACAACATCTTATGCCAGATCATGTCACAACTCACGAAGCAACATATTTTATGTCAGGTTAGGTGTTATGTCCCCTTTTGATTGTATCACATTTCACAGAGCAACACATTGCATGTTGTTGTGTCTTTTACATCATGTTACAACTATGAAATTCTTTGAGATTGTTATGTTTTGAGACTGTCTCTTTAATTTAGGATAAAATTAACATGCTACATGTTCTAAAGTCTGCCTAACAACAGACTTTGTTGTTAGAGATTAAAACGAAGCAAGGGTCACTTGCTGAAACAAAGGTGTAAGATGTTCACATTTGAAGACATTGTAAATACCCTTATTGCTGCCAATGGCTAGCCTACTAGTCACCACAGTCATTAGAAGATGTTGAGAATGTTGGATTGTGAATAGTTGTGCTTTAATCTATCCATTTACTTCTGGGCTAAAAGAGAACTCAAGTCTCAAAGGTAGATTACCAGCATTACTACCTCAAAAGAATATACATGTGATTCACATTGGCATGGAGATGGACAGTGAAAGGGGAAGTGTTTCATAGACATTCTTGAAATCTCAGATACAGGGAGCCTGCTAGGATATTTGAAACAGGGAGCAGCTGGAGACTAAATGTCTCTATGGTTCATCATGCTGGAACGTAGTGGGAGCTTGTGCATGGATTGAAAAAAAAACAAATTTGAGAGGATTTGAAATCAGGCTAGAATTTCTCCAATCTCTGGGAAGAACCTTCACAATAATGAATGGCTCTGGGATGACATTACCAGGCTGAGAAAAGGAAGGAACAAAAGTAAACCCTTGGGAGCAAAGAATTACTTTGGACAGGTTCTGCAAGTATTCAGTTTACTTAAATCAAGTAGAAAATCTACTTAAAAGGATAGTAAAAGATATACTTAGCAAATGACGTTGTTAGTTGCTTTAAAAGAAAGTAGCAGCATTGTTTGAAGTACTTGCTTCCTACAAGAGTAATGTTTTGTTGACAGTGCTTTTAATCTGCTTTAGTAAAATAAATGTAACATTTTGTCAAATATCATCCTCTGCTGATGTGGATTGGAATTTTGAATTTCCTTATATAAGTTATCATTCTGTCCAGAAATTGTAACAATTCAATATATGTCACATTTCAAACATGTTATGTTTCAATTTGTGTTAGCTTTGAAATTGCAAAATATTTTATATGATGTTTGTATCACAGTAATTTTACATCATGTATTCTCACGTAATTTTGTGTTGCATCATTTTTATGCTGATTTAGGTCACAATGGCTTGTACATCAGGCCACATCACATTTTCTATTGTGCTACATTTTATATTATGATTGATTTACACTTGCCATGTTTCCCATTGCATCCTATTTAACCTCATTCTCCTTTGCACCATGGTTGACTTCACATCACACACGATGGAGCTCAAGCTTTCTTTTACAAAACCTTTCATTATATTTCACACCTTGTTCCACTTTATGCGATATTTTTGCTTATAATTTTTTAATATCACCTTATATGTTGTCATGTTTACATCACATTGTATATTATGTCATGCTTTCCTTCAAGTCTAAGATGATCACATTCTCCTTTTTGACATACTTTTTGTCAAGTGATGTTTTATAATGTGTCACGCTTTCCATCATGTCTTGTTTGTCAGTGCATCACATCTTCCATTGAGACACCTTTCACATCAAATTTCACGACACATTACATTTCAAGCAGTGTCACATTTTACTTTGCATTGTATTTTGTGCCACATTTACATTTCATTGCATTTTATGGTGCCATGTTTCCCTTACGTCTTATCGAGATGCCTCATGATGTCCATTGTGATAAGTTTATTCTTCATTGTCATTATGTCCAGGATTCTATCATGTCACATTTTCTAAAACATCACACTTTTCATTGTAATGCCTTTCACACCACTTTTCACATGGTGTCATATTTTACATCACATCTTGTTTTAGACTGTGTTCACAATGTGTTACATTCTGTTAAGTTTTCTCCCTCAACACAAATTATATTATGCTTAATGATATGCTGTCTTTTAATGCCACAAACATTTTCCATCACGTCACAGTAAGGCATTTAGATCATCTCACATATTCTGGTTCTTTCTGCATCTCATCACATTTGATGTCACTCATTTTAAGGCATCTCATATTTTCCATTGCAACAATTTTATATCACGTTTTATATCATGTTACATTTTACACTATTTCACATTTAATGTCACATAGTGAAAAAACAATCTCCTACATTTCACTTGAAGTATTTCATATTTTATGTTGTCTCAGGTAACCTAACCTATGATGTATTCCATTGCCTCACGTTTCATGCCATATTCTCTTTTAGGTCACATCATGCTTTCTCTCATGTCATATTTTGAATTATGTCATTCTGTGCCTTGTTTAAAGTCCCATTTTATACTACATCTCATTTTACTTAGGTTGCATTTTACATCAGTTTGCATGCTATGGTAATTTATTTCATATTTTACACTGCTGCATGTTTTCCATCAGATAATATTTTCTGCCACAAAATCTTTCATACCATATTTCATGCCATTGTACATTTTAGCTCACATCAAGTTGTTATGCAGATGCAGATTTTGCCATATTTTATATACTTATCTTTTTAATATAAATGCCTTATGCCACATCATTTTGTGTCATATTTTCCAGCGGATCATGGTTTCTGGTGTAATGTGTCTTATGTTGTATCTTATTCTGCATCACATCTTAACCCAGAGCAGACTAAGAATTATTCATTAACCTTGTGTTGGAAATCTCTAAGGTCTCTGACTAACTCAGAGTTAGGGACTTTTCCAGAGAGTTCTGCATAGATGATTACATAGCAACAGTAGATTACTTACTTACAGTGTGGAAACAGGCCCTTCGGCCCAACAAGTCCACACTGACCTTCCGAAGTGCAACCCACCCAGACCCATTCCCCTACATTTACCCCTTCACCGAACACTACGGGCAATTTAGCATAGCCAACTCACCTAACCTGCACATCTTTGGACTGTGGAAGGAAACCGGAGCACCCGGAGAGTGCTCACACAGACACTGGGAGAATACGCAGACACGGGGAGAATATGCAAACTCCACACAGACAGTTGCCTGAGGCAGGAATTGAACCCACGTCTCTGACGCTGTGAGGTAGCAGTGCTAACCACTGTGCCACCCGTAGCGGTTTTGAAATTTCTATATGGTCCCCATGTGCAATTCCGGTCTATGTTGCTGCAATGACCACCTTCCTAATCAGAAGATCTAACCTATGTTGCATCATAGTTTCATGTTTTATGATGATGTACATCACAGTTTGTTGTGTCAATTTTCCATCATTTCTCATGTCACTTTTCACAGCCAATTTACGTCATGCTACATTTTCAAGTATGTCTCCTCTTACGTCCCATTTATGTCACATTCAAATTTATATGATGTCATTTTTCATTTTGTAGTTTTTGTAATGGTACTCATGTACCATGTTTTATGTTGCATGTTTAACTATATAATTACAATGGGGCAATTTGGTATTTTTTCTGTGCTGTGCAATTAACTGGCTCAGTGAATTGTCACAAGGTTCTTGGAACTTTGCAGCATAACTCCTGAGAGGAGGAATTAAAGGCTAAATTCAAACTTTCTCCAGGGTTCTGTTGCTCTCCTTCCTTGGTTCTAATGTTACAGAAGGACAGTGTAAATGTTTGCATGGAAATCCTGCATGTTTAACCTCCTCCAGCCTTCCAATCCTTAAGGAATTCTGTATGCCTCTAGTCCATTCTCCAGCTCACTTTGCTTCACCATTGCCAGCTAGGCCTTCAGCTAGTTATTCGCTGAAGCTTTGAAATTCCCTCTGCAAACCTATCTTTCCACCTGTCTTTCTTCCTTTAAGATCCTTTGCAAAGCCTAATAAGCTTTGGTTACCTATCCCAACACCTTCTTATTAGGCCCAGCATACCTCAGATTACACTCTTGTGGAGTGCTTTGAGATATTTTACTGTGTAATAGATGCTGTACAATTGCAATTTGCTCTTGTTGATCTGCAACTTGCTACACGATGAAGAAAATACAAACTGCCTTAGAAATAACCCAATAAAGTAAATGTAAAGTTGAAACATGCCAAGATATTTGCATTCTCTATCTCACTTTTTAATTCCTTTAAGAGCTGCCCTCATCACTGATTCTTTGACCAGACTTTTGGTGACCTGTTCAAATAACTCTATTGAGAGTATGGTATTTGATTACAATCCTATAAATCACATTTAGTACATTAAAGGGAGCTCAAATGCAGTGTATTGTTGTTTAAGACTCAGTGTTAATGGAGACTTCATGAAGATGAATTTCATTGTTGAACCTTCTTTGATAAGCATTTGATTTCAACAGAATAGCAGGTCCAGGAGAATCATTTCAGTCTTCTATGAAAATACTCTCCAAAGCTTTTCTGCCTAATTTTTCTGGCCTATCAGCAATAACCAGGAGCTATAAATACTGATAGGATGTTCTTAAGAATGCACTGATGAATTAGAGAAAAAATTACCCTCTTCTTGGTCTGAGTTTTATTTGATGACTCCTCACTTGCTTCCTGCCCTGAAGACTTTAAGATTAAACCAGAATGTTAGATTTTCTTACAAAAAGGTTTGAAAAACAAGTATGACAGAAAATTCATAATCATGAAAATCTATTCCAGTTAATTAGCTGAACTTAGAGTCATAGAGACGTACAGCATGGAAACCGACCCTTCGGTCCAACCCGTCCATGCTGACCAGATATCCCAACCCAATCTAGTCCCACTTGCCATGATTTATTATAAGTTGGAATAATTAATGTAGGTTGATGCAGATGGACAATATACTTGGAATGTGTGTTCTAGAGACATATCATCACTCTTGACCAAAGTAAAAAGATGATGTTGTACTTTTGAAGATAAGAACTAAGCAGCTCCTTTTGACAGTTCCAAACAAACTGAATTGACTAAGATCAAAAATGTTGCTAGCCTTAATTCTTGTTGTATTACTATGAAACAGAGTCTCGAATTTTCTATCACTGCTGTTTCCAATCAGTCTCACGTGATGATTAGATTAGATTACTTAGTGTGGAAACAGGCCCTTCGGCCCAACAAGTCCACGCTGACCCGCTGAAGCGCAACCCACCCAGACCCATTCCCCTACATTTACCCCTTCACCTAACACTACGGGCAATTTAGCATGGCCATTTCACCTAACCTGCACATTTTTGGACTGTGGGAGGAAATCAGAGCAACATTATGCTTCCATCTGCTAGATTCTCTGGGCTACTTCAGCTTAATTTTATCATCAAACCTTCTTCCAATGTACTGATACATCAGCTAAATGCTGATTCTTCAGTTTGGTTCCTTGTGGGATTATACTAGTCACGTCTTCATGACTGAAACGTTTACTCATGATCCCTATTCTTTGCCTCGCACCTCCAACTCGATTCCCTATCCATGCCAATTCATCGTTTCTTATCCCTAAGCACGGCAACTTCTTTTTCTTCCAGATGAAAGTAAAGTTATCTGGTGCCATATTACACTTGTGTACAGAGGAAACCCACACAGACACGGGGAGAACGTGCAAACTCCACACAGTGAGTCGCCTGAGGCGGGAATTGAACCCGGGTCTCTGGCGCTGTGAGGCAGCAGTGCTAACCACACAGTGCCACCCAAAATGTACACAAGTGAGTGTAATATGGCACCAGATAACTTTACTTCCATCTGGAAGAAAAAGAAGTTGCCGTGCTTAGGGATAAGAAACGATGAATTGGCATGGGTAGGGAGTCGATTTGGAGGTGCGAGGCAAAGAATAGGGACCATGAGTAAACATTTCAGTCATGAAGATGTGACTAGTATAATCCCACATGGAACCAAACTGAAGAATCAGCATTTAGCTGATGTATCAGTACATTGGAAGAAGGTTTGATGATAAAATTAAGCTGAAGTAGCCCAGAGAATCGAGCAGATGGAATCATAATGTTGCTAAGAGACTTTGATTGATCAAGTGACTGGGCAAACAGTGGCAAATGGAATTCAATGTGGAGAAATGTGAAGTCATCTATTTTGGTCCCAAGAAAGATAAATCAAGTATGGGTTCTAAATGGTGGGAAACTAATAAGTGGACAAATGAGAGAAGCAGAGACTTAAGTGTGTCTGTTGCATTTTGTGGACAGTTAAAGGATATTTTTGAAAAAGGTTAATGAAATGTATTTGTCATTCCTTAAGCTTGCGTTGAGTTTTACTGGGACACTACAACAGGCGAAGTTGAGAAATGTCACTGAAAGCAAAAAGTTAAAGTAGCAGGAAACCAGACACTCCGAGCAATGCCTATGAGATGAGTGGAGGTGTTCCACAAAGCCATCACCTGGGTTTACATTTGGTCTCTCCAGGTAAGAAGAGTCAGAGATGTACAGCATGGAAACAGACCCTTCGGTCCAACCTGTCCATGCCGACCAGATATCCAAGGGCTTTTGCCCGAAACGTCGATTTCTAAGCTCCTTGGATGCTGCCTGAACTGCTGTGCTCTTCCAGCACCACTAATCCAGATATCCCAACCCAATCTAGTCCCACCTGCCAACACCTGGTCCATATCCCTCCAAATCCTTCCTCTTCATATACCAGTCCAAATGCCTCCTAAATGTTGCAATTGTACCAGCCTCCACCACTTCCTCTGGCAGCTCATTCCATACACGTACCACCCTCTGCATAAAAAAGTTGCCCTTAGATCTCTTTTACATCTTTCCCCTCTCACCCTAAATCTTTGCCATCTAGTTCTGGACTCCCCGATCCCAGGGAAAAAAAAAACTTCTCCTAGTAGTCTACTTATCCTGTACATGCCCCTCAATTTTGTAAACCTTTATAAGGTCACCCCTCAGCCTCTGACATTCTAGGGAAAACAGCCCCAGCCTCTTCAGCCTCTCCCTACAGCTCAAATCCACCAACCCTGGCAACATCCTTATAAATCTTTTCTGAACTCTTTCAAGTTTCACAACATCTTTCCGATAGGAAGGAGACCAGAATTGCACACAATATTCCAACAGTGGCCTAACCAATGTCCTGTACAGCTGCAACATGACCTCCCAACTCCTGTACTCAATACTCTGACCAATAAGTCCTGCTAAGATTTGCTTTCCCAAAATGCAGCACCTTGCATTTATCTGAATTAAACTCCATCTGCCACTTCGCGGCCCATTGGCCCATCTGATCAAGATCCTGTTGTAATCTGAGGTAACCTTCTTCGCTGTCCACTACACCTCCAATTTTGGTGTCATCTGCAAACTTACTAACTGTACCTCTTATGCTCACATCCAAACCATTTATGTAAATGACAAAAAGTAGAGGGCTCAGCACCGATCCTTGTGGCTCTCCACTGGTTACAGGACTCTAATCTGAAAAACAACCCTCCACCATCACCCTCTGTCTCTATGTTTGGGCCAGTTCTGTATCCAAATGGTTAGTTCTCCTGGTATTCCATAAGATCTAACCTTGCTAACCAGTCTCCCAAGGGGAACCTTGTTGAACGCCTTACTGAAGTCCATATAGATCACATCTACTGCTTTGCCCTCAATAATTCTCTTTGTTACTTCTTCGAAAACTCAATCAAGTTTGTGAGAAATGATTTCCCTCACACAAAGCCATGTTGGCTATCCCTAAATCAGTCTTTGCCTTTCCAAATACATGTACATCTGTCCCTCAGGATTCCCTCCAACAACCTGCAGGCTCACTGGTCTATAGCTCCCCGGCTTGTCCTTACCACCCTTATTAAACAATGGCACCACGTCAGCCAACCTCCAGCCTTCTGACACCTCACCTGTGACTATCGATGATACAAATCTCTCAGCAAGAGGCCCAGCAATCACTTCTCTAGCTTCCCACAGAGTTCTAGGGTACACCTGATCAGGTTCTGGAGATTTATCCAGCTTTATGTGTTAAGACATCCAGCACTTCCTCCTCTGTAATATAGGCATTTTGCAAGATGTCACCATCTATTTCCCTACAGTCTATATCTTCCATATCCTTTTCCACAGTAAATACTGATGCAAAATACTCATTTAGTATCTCCCCGATTTTCTGTGGCTCCACACAAAGGCCGCCTTGCTGATCTTTGAGGGGCCCTATTCTCTCCCTAGTTACCCTTTTGTCCTTAATGTACTTGTAAAAACCCTTTGGATTATCCTTAACCCTATTTGCCAACACTATCTCATGTCCCCTTTTTGCCCTCCTGATTTCCCTCTTAAGTATATTCCTACTGCCTTTATATTCCAAGGATTTACTTGATCGATCCTGTCTATACCTGACATATACTACCTTCATTTTCTTAACCAAACCCTCAATTTCTTTAGTCATCCAGCATTCCCTATACTTACCAGCCTTTCCTTTAACCCTGACAGGAATGTACTGTCTCTGGATTTTCGTTATCTCATTTCTGAAGGCTTCCCATTTTCCAGCCGTCCCTTTTCCTGCGAACATCTGCCTCCAATCAGCTTTCGAAAGTTCTTGCCTAATACCATCAAAACTGGCCTTTCTCCAGTTTGGAACTTCAACTTTTAGATATGGTCTATCCTTTTCCATCACTATTTTAAAA
>NC_057714.1:28984099-29010520 GCF_004010195.1 Chiloscyllium plagiosum
CTTGTACAGGTCACTTCTACCCCAAAAGAGATTCCAATGGTCCAAAAATGTGAATCCTTCTCCCATACACCAGCTCCTCAGCCATGCATTCATCTGCTCTATCCTCCTAGTCTTGCCCTCCCTAGCTCATAGCACCGGGAGTAATCCAGATATTACTCCTCTCGAGGACCTCCTTTTTAAATTCCTGCACAACTCTCTGTAATCTCCCTTCAGAATCTCAACCTTTTCCCTTCCTATGTCTTTGATTCCAACGTGGACAATGACCTCTTGCTGGCCCCTCTCCCCAGTGAGAACATTCTGCACCCTCTGAGACATCCTTGATCCTGGCACCAGGAAAGCAACACACCATTTTGCTTTTTCGCTGCTTGCCACAGAAACGTCTGTCTGTACCTCAGAGAGAGTTCCCTAAGACAATTGATCTCTAGGAACCCGACGTACCCCTTGTTGCATACGAGCCAGTCTCCATACCAGAAACTTGGCTGTTCGTGCTACGTTCCCCTGAGAATCCACCACCCCCTACATTTTCCAAAACAGCATACCTGTTTGAAATGTGTATAGCCGCAGAAGGCTCCTGCACTAGCTGCCTACCTCTCTTACCTTTCCTGGAGTTAACCCCCTATGTGACCGAATCTGAGACCGTCCCCCATTCCTTTAACTGCCATCCATCACATACTGTTGCAATTTCCTCATCGCTTCTATCTGTCTCTCCAACCGAACCATTCCAACTGATAGGATACGCAACCAACAGCATTTATTGAAGATATAATCTGCAGTAACTCAAACTCTCTTTAAACTCCCACATTTGACAAGAAGCGCATAGAAACCACGTTGTCAGCAAAATTGAAATAACACCAAATGACCATAAGAATCTGGAAGCACAGGTAAGCCATTCAATGAAATTGTGGCTGATCTGACAAATTTCAAACTTTTCTGCCTTTTCCTCATAACCATCATTTCCTTTAAGCATTAAAAATTTGTCAATCTCATCCAAGTATCCACTCTTGACAGCCTTCTGCAGTAAATAATTCCACAAAATTTGCAGTCCTCAAAAAAGTTCTCCTCGTCTCTGACCCTTATTTGGAGATTATGTCCTCTGGTCCTTGACTTTGCCACATGGGAAAATACCATTTCTGCATCTAACCTGTCAAGTCCCCCAAGAATCTTGCACCTTTCAATAAGGTCAGCTTTCATTCTTGTAATCTCGATTGAGTGCAGGCCTTTGTACAAAGTTACACCTATTTAACGTCTCCTTATAAGACTCTCTTCATACCTGGGATCAGCTTGATGAACTTACATTGGTCTGCCTCAAATTTATACTGTTTCTTAGATAAGGTGCCCAAGAGTATTCACTGTATTCCAGCTATGGTATGACTAATACAATTTTTAAACAACTTCCCAACTTTTATACTTTCAAAACAAAGGCCAGTATTCCTTTTGCCTTTTCTCTTACCTGCTGAACTTGGACACCAGTTTTTTTTGTGATTTATACATGATATAGCAGACTGGATTTAAGTAGTACAAGCTTTTGAGAAGAGATGATGTAAATAAGGAGTTGTTAAGCCTCCTCCTTGAGAATGTGAAGGTGCCCAAGGAGGGGGAATGAAGTGTCAGGTCTGACTGAGGGGTGGACCATGGTGTCTTGGAGTGAAGCTTTCAATCCAGAAGCTCGTGGAGTGGAGTTGAAAGGGAAGGGGGTAAAGGCTAAAAGTAGATAAAATCATTGAAGGCCATATCAATGGCAGGGGTTGGTGGTGGTTTGGGGGGAAAGCATAATGAAAAAGCACTTCATAGTTACACCATAGAAAACCGAGAAAGTGGAATTGAATGCTTGAGAATTCCACTCTTGTGCCTCTGTTCTCTTTTTTAGACAATCCTTAAATCTTACCAATTTGATCAAATCTTTGGTCACCTGACCCAATATCTCCTTGTATGGGAAAGTCGCATTTTGCTCAATGCTCACACAAAGCATTTAGAGACTTTTTGTGTTGTCAAAGGCCCGGTTCACCCTCCACTCCTGCTACTTTTAAATCTCTACTTTGACACATCGCCCAATCTTTTTAGAACTTTAGGTGATTAATTGTATTCTGCAAAAATTGTCAGCCAATCGGTATTGATTTCCTCAACGCAGATGACACTTAACATGAACAGTGAACAATTTATTAAAATAAATAAAAATGAGTAGCTCTTTAAGTTGGAAGGAATATTTGGGGCCATTGATAGTCAGAAGGAAGGAAATAAAAGAGCAACTGTTTCATCTCTAGTTTTTAGGGAGAGGTGTGTTGGTAGAGGAGGGGGTGTTGTGGGTAACTGCATTGTGGAGGAATGCCCCCTGCAGAATACTGAAATAGAAAGGGGTGTTGGACAAAAAGATACGTTTCATGGCAGCATTACACTGGAGGTTGCAGAAAAGGTGAAGGATGATCGATTAAATTTAGAGTTTTCCCATACGTATATGACCTTTATACTCGCTATACTTGAACAGCCAGTGAATAATGAATTTTTAATGCAACTTCTTTCGAAAAATAATTAAGAGATTAGCAATTACAAAAGTGAGAATGGATGACATCTAATCTATTGCTTAAATGTACAATCTGTAAAACTATACACAAAAGGTGAAAATGATCTAATCGCTCTACATTGGTCAAGTTTCTATAGAAACTGGTACACAGTTAAGAATAAAGTAGGATATGTTTTATAAAACAACCTGGACAACATTCCTGTCTTGTAGGCTTTTCACAGATTCCAGTTCCTCTCTCTTGCAACGCTCACACGGAGGTCAAAACAATGTTGTACTCTTCTCATGGGAAAATATTAGATAGTCTGTCGGAGTGAAAAATAAGCATAGGGAAACAAGCATAACATCATTGAAATTGCAAAGCATCTAACGAGATAGGTTTTTTTTAATTGTCAATATCCATCTTGACTGATGAAAACTTAGCCTGTGATATTTTTGTGAAACAAATTGTCGTTAATTTAATACTTCATACCCGCTCTATGCAAGCTTCAATCTTCAACTCACTTAAGCACTGTATGCAAAAAAGACTCGTGCACAATAGAGATTTTATGTCACTCTGCTAAATTGACGACTGCAAATGCAAAATAACAAAACACTTTAGCCGACTGCATTTGAGTGACTAGACTGCCAGGATGAAAGGGTTGTAAGTGGCCAGTGAATACCATTTAATTAGTCTTTGCTGTGTTAGCATTTGAATGGCTGCTTAACTTTAAAAGCTCCTATTGTTTTGCCTTTCTGCTAATGATTGCAATCCTTGCCTTACTTTAGATTTATACGGATGAAATTAGATGGAATTAGGAAAGCAATGTGTTGGTTTCTAACTTTTGCAATAAAGATGTCGTGCCACAGTAGTCTTTTAAAGCAATATTGTGACACCTTCTTGAACGCCATCAAATGATGTGTTTTAAATCATCCGATTTCAATTTCACTTAAGCAGTTTTGCTAATTCCTTTGTTTCCAGTAGGCGACGAGCTAAAGAATTTACTCTGGTTTTTATTTCCATGCTGTAGTATTCGCTTTATTTACTTTTTTTTAAAAAAGGGCAAATGGTGAGCATCAACATACTCTATCTTGATAGACTAAAAATTGGGCAAGCTACAATTGACCTCAGTATGCCTGGCTAAGAGAAAATACAATTTTATATCTGATTAACCTCACTGAAACATTATTTTTACTAAAACAAATGCAATTTGGTAGGGGGAGGGGTGGTGGGATGGGACAGGGGAACAGTTAAAATGTCAAATTACTGAAACTGAAGTCAGAGGTATTGCTTACTCAATATTTAACCTGTGTCATGGAAATGAAAACAGAAGAATCACAAATTCAAAATACATTACAAAACAGAAAGACAATCTAGCCTCGACAGTTTTAGTCAGTGTCAGTGTTTTTCTCCCCATAAACCATCTGGTTTAACTGTACTCTTATGCTTACACCCTATACACTGTACAAATACTATTTGCTTTCAAGTAGCACTAGTAACAACAATAAATTGCCTTCAAGTAAACTTTGCCTGATCAGTAAGAAAGATCACATTGTTGAGTGGGGCACAACCTCAGTGAGTATGTATTTCTGGGATTTTGGAGCAGTGTGGGAATTGAACTGTTTGTAAGTTCTTTTAACAGGATAAATTGACAGCCAAGATCAGAGGCCCAGCATGAAACAATGAGTGACATCACAGGAAAACTAGGCTCATTGGTTGGTAATCACTGCTAATGTGATTATAAATAATTTATTTTCAGATTAAAGGTAAATAGGAGAAATACTTCATAAATTAAAAACTAAAAGACCTGTAGAGCCCACCTATTTACAATTGACATTAATGACTAATAAACGGCAGCATGGTATCTCAGTGGTTAGCATGACTGCCTCACTGCATCAGGGACTCGGATTTTATTCCGGCCTCTGGTAATTGTGTAGCGTTTGCATATTCTCCCCATGTCTGTGGATTTTCTGCGGGTGCTCCAGTTTCCTCTCAGTCCAGTGAATTGCAGGTTAGGTGGACAGGCTATGCTAAGTCACCCATAGTGTCCAGGGATGTGCAGGCTAGGCGAGTTAGTCATGGGAAATGCAGGGTTACAGGAATGGGGTACAGGCATGGGTCTGGGTGGAATTCCCTTCAGAGAGTTGGTGTGGACTCAATGGTCTGAATGGCCTGCTTCTGCATTGTAGGAATTCTATTGCCAAATTTGCAGATGATACTAAAATAGCTGAGGGTGCAAATTGGAATGAAGAAATAAGAAATGTGCAAATGGATATGGATAGGTATGGGAAATGGGACAAAATTTGGCAGAACGAGTTTAACATGGATAAGTGTGAGGTTATCTTGGTTAGAGGAATAGGAAGACCAAATTCAGAGTGCTTTAGTACATGTGTCCTCTTCCATGAATTGCAGAAAACTAGTATGCAGGTAATATGGGAGGTAAATGGAACTTTGACATTTATTGCTAAAGGAATAGCATATAAAAATAGAGAAGTGTTGCTGCAATTGTACAGGGCATTAATGAGACCATAACTGGAGCATTGTGGACAATTTCTGTCCCCTTGAGGGAGGATATAGTTGTATCGGAAGCAGTTCAGAGGAGGTCTGGTGACAGGGGTTGGGGGTGAAGGGTAGGTGTGGTCCTGGGATGAGGAGTGCGGTTTGACTGAACCCCTCTACCCCTCACTAGGGATCTGTGGCCCAGCGGCAGCAAGTTTGGCGGGGGGGTAGGGTAGCTATCAGAGACAAGATGATTTCTTATCAGAGGTAAAGCAGGATCTGGTAATTTTGGATGCCAATTCAATAGTCATTCAAGCACTAGACTGCATTTTTCATAATCTAACCTTCCCTAGGTGATCATTAAACTTACTAGCAGTGGAACCCTTTAAAATGGATACTTTTGGGAGGGCTGTAGGCACTTTCCCAATAGAATCAATTTCTTCCAAGTCTGTTGTGTTTGGAATTCTACAATGTTCCAATGTGCAACTATGCTGCAAGATGACAATCCAGCTCTGAAAAAAACCGATGTTCCTTCTCCTTGATCTTCCATTTCAACATCAGACTGCTTTCTCTCCCTCTATCACTACAATGGCTCTCTTTCTGCCTCAATTGTTTTTTGTCCTATTTACTGTGAAATGTGTCTTCAAACAGAAAAACCTTTAAGCTGAAGTCTAAGAAACAATTCATCTGCCATTCCATCCGTAATAATAGGAAATATCTTATGATAAATAAACAAAAACATTTAGAATTTTGTGATTCAATGAACATCTGGCATTTCTTCTTTGGCTCTTACATTTGTTAAACAGGACAATGCTTAACAATTTGCACTGTTGAGCAATTTTCACTCTGCTGCTCTATTCAAAGCAGGAAATCTGCTGTCTTTTACCCTGTTCATTCATGAAATTTGAAAACTCTTCTGAACACAATTGAGGTCAGACAATTTCCTCTGGGAACCCATAAGCAGCAATCGAACAACAGAAAAATTTCTAAAGTTTTACTTATTATTTTCAATTTAATTCAGAAACAATCCACTCAAATATTTATCACAATCAACAGCTGCTGCCCTTCAAACACAGTTAAATCAATGTGGCAGCCTCTGCCATACTAACTGGTCATTTTCATGGTGGCAAGTGTAGCACCGATGGCTTCTTTTCTACAGTTCAACATACTTGCCACTGTTTTAGTGGGTGTTCTACATGAAAGATAGCTTCTCACTAAACTGTTTGTCAAAGGCATCCCTTAGTGTTCAAAATGAAGGGAACACAGCAACTGCAATCTGTACCTCTCCCAGAACTACAACTTTGCGCTATGCGGGTGAGCCAATCTTTATCAGCTGGCAACTCATTCTTGTACAGATAAAAGAAAGGGCTGCTTCCTAACTTTATTATTTGTATTGTCCACCAATTTGCAATATAGTCATATGCCCTTGACAATATGGGCAACCCAAATTGTTCAACCAATATTAACCACTGTGACTCATAACTCATCCACACGCAAGAAGAAAAATGCATCTTACCTGTTGGGCTTCTACTTCAGATGTGGCATTACAAACAGTGTCTGATTGTCTACGTTAAATGTCATGCTTGTAAGCAGACAAATTAAAAAAAAACAAAAGTTCACCTTCAAATTCTGACTGCAACTGAAGAGAAAACTCGAGCCTTGTGATTCAAGAGCAGTGGCTTAAGACCAGTTTTGATTGTGAAACTATGACCATACAAATATTTATGAAATAATTGCTTGATTGTTCAGTAGTATTCAATTTCTGCACTAAAAGAGAAATAGTCATTTGTGTCCTCGACAGCCCCCATGTGAGCTGACAATGCTGTCTAAGACTAATACTTCGAGTGAAGGAGACCAGTGTGTGTAGTGGAAGGGTGAGGGGGAGTGAGTGAGAGCAAACAGTACAATGTTAATGGTTAAATGTCAGGTGTTGAAAAGGATACCATCAAAGAGAAACTTGGTGGGAGGGAGGTGGTGTGGGAGGATGTGAAGTAAGACATGTCTAATATCAGGGTCCCTTAAACTGAAATTTCTTGGTATTACTCCATAGCATGAAACTTCATTTCACGGCTATTACAGTAATATCTAAATGTTTCAAGATTCTAGCATATGGAAACAAAAGGAAGACTTACAAGAAACATTGAACCAACATCAAAAATTTATCTGGCACCAGTGCACCCTATTAACAGGATAATGTTTTTGATAAGGAAATATTCTTGGAAAGAATGATATATTAATTCTCAGATGAGAACAGGCAAGGGAACAGCAATCATTCAACATCACATGTAGCTGTTCCATGGTCATTTGCCAAAAGGAAACATAATGTAACAATAACTGGGCAGCCCTCATCAAGCAGACCTGTTAGGCAACAGTTCACATTGGGTGGTTTTCACCAGGCAGATGGAAGACAAACCAGAAGGTGGGAAGACAGACCAAGGGAAGAATTCCCTAACACCTTGGCGAGAGAGCAGGATGCTGCTCCACCCCTTTAATGAAACCAAGACACTCTGTGCCAACAGCTTGGTTGTCCTCCAGTATCAGTGAACCCTCTCTGATTTTCACAGTTATATATTTTATTTGTCTAACTAATGTATCATATCTAAACTACTGCTTTTTAAATTCAATAAACTAACACAAAATTGCAATAAATTGTCAATTACCTAATATAGGCAGTTGTGATTGTGAAACCACTAAAATCAATAGGGGTTAACTTTACATTTGCTCTAAGAATAATTACCGAGCATTTGTGAAAGCAGCTAAGATGACATTTAATCAGATGGAACTGGAGCCTAAAACTGTAGGTTTCCAGAAGATGTTTTCTCTTAGCAGGTCTTCTAAATAGTTAAATGTTCAATAAAGGCTGTTAATGTTCATTTAGTAGAGCATAGACCTGACATAGAGAAGATAGATTTAGTTAAGGCATTCAAGAAGAAACTGAATTATATAAGGCAGCAGAATGTATAGGGCTATGGCAAGAGGGTGAGGAAATGTCACAAGGTAAATTTCTGTGTTTGACCCAGCACAGATCTGAGATCTCCTTTTCTTCTGTAATACTTCTGCTATCTGGTTGAGATTTAATTTTGATTTTTTTAATGAAAGGAATGAAATCCCTCTTCCTGGATTGTGCACTATCACAAGACAGTGTTGTCTATTCCTAATCAATTTCCCCTGGAGCAATCAAGGGGTTCCAACAGTGCAGGAAAAAACAACACCCAAAGAAGGGATCCAGGGCCTTAGTCAGATAGTGACAAATATGGACTGTGAAATTTTAACTTCCATTGTTGTGTGCCAGACCTTTCAAGGGCTACAGTGGTTAACTGAATGAGGCAAACTTTGAGACCCTCGCATAGAACAAACAAGGTTGACTACAATAAAATTTTCATTGTTAATCTTATCTAAAGACATCAAAACCATATGACTGAGTCAGCAACAAGAAATTCACATTGTGTAACTCACAGTTGAAAATTTCACATAGAGAGATGAAAGTCTCACCTGATAGGGAGCCAACTGGGAAAGACAATGGAGCTGGATTGAATATGCTTCAATAGCTACTTTTAAGCGGCAAAGCAGATAAATAGATATGGGTTTACAATGGAGAACTGGAAGACTTTGACTCTCCCTCCCTGTTTCTCTCAGGATATGGTGCCCAGTGAAAAAGCAAATGAGGAAAAACAACCATTCAACTAAGAGCTCAAAAATATCTATTGATTACACCAGTCTGGATAGAAGTCAACCATTCAAGAATTGTGATCTCAGCTTATGATTTAGCATCTCAATGATTTCCAAGGAGAGTGTGTGTGCCTGTGCATGTGTATGTAATTTTACTATTTTTCCCCAAGATTAGTTCCTAATAAAATTCCACTTCCCTTCATCAAGAAACTTTGGGCATTGATGCCAAGTCCGCTTGAAAGTAAAGGCATGAATCAAAGTGTAATAGCTGCATACTACAAAAAATAAAATTCTATATTAAAACTCAACAAGAGTGGGATTGAAAAGATAATCAATTCTCCCTCCTGATCTGGTCTCCTCCTCACCATCAGCAAAACAAAAGACTTCAGGAAAAGGAGCAAAGGGCATGCCACTATCTACTGAGGTGGAGATGGTCAAGAGCATCAAATTTCTCAGAGTGATGATCACCAACAATCTGTTTTGGTCCACCCTCAATGATGCAACTGTCAAGGAAACCCAAGATCTTCTCTATTTCATCAGGACGTCCATAAAGAAGCTTACTAATTTTTATATGTGCACCATTAAAAGCATACTATGCAGATGCACGTGACTTAGTATGGCATATAGTCTGTCCAGAACTATAAGAAACTACAGACAGCTGTGAACACAGCTAATCCCTTCCATCCATTGACTCTATATTTACTTGTCCACTGTATTGGGAAGGCTGCCAACATTATCAAAGACCCCTCCCATCTCGGTTATAATCTGTTCCAACCTCTTCCATTAGAGGGAAGACACAAAAGCTTAAACCTACATACTAACAGTTTCAAGAACAGCTTCCTCCCCGCTATTATTAGTGATTACAAGTTTCAAAACTGCAATGGCAGGTTTTGCAATCATATAACAAAAGAAAAAGTCCAAACTTCTCTTTAGAAGTGAAGAATTGAAAGATATGCGGGTGAAAGCAACTCAAAGATAAAGTGAAAATGACTAGAATTTGACAAAAATTGCAGGAACCACCTACTTCACACCCTAGGAAAACACAGTTAAAAATCACAACACCAGGTTATAGTCCAACAGGTTTAATTGGAAGCATTAGCTTTCGGATAGCCACTCTACAACCACCTGATGAAGGAGCGATGCTCCGAAAGCTTGTGTGCTTCCAATTAAACCTGTTGGACTATGACCTGGTGTTGTGTGATTTTTAACTTTGTACACCCCAGTCCAACACCGACATCTCCAAATTAGGAAAAACAGAACATGAAACAATTTTCTAACATGCTAAGCTGGAAGAAAATGAGATAATTGATCAATACTACATACAACTGAGACAAGTAAAACAACCATGGCTTCAGCAATGTTGAACATGTTGAGTGGAAGATCAAAATGCACATAATAGAATGTACCTCAGTCAACTGCACCAGGAAGCACTTAAAGACAAAGCAGTCAGAGATACTGAAGTTAACAAGATCACTATCACTTTCAGGGCCCACAACAATTGAAGCTGGGGCTAATCAATAGTAAATACAACAATCAAATCCAATTACTGGGAACAGTGCTCACCACTCAGTTTCTTGGCAAAAAAAAGTATCTGAAAAGTGACAACAGCAGTCTCATAAAAAGGAGCTGTGCTTTTTCCTCAACAATGTTTTACAGTAATGATGGATATCCACACCAGAAAAACAGTTCTGCTACTGACAAACAATGTCAAACATGTGGAAGGTAAACTATTTTGTTTGCATTCATTACGCAGCAAATGCAACATGGTCACCAATAACACCAATTACACGTGCTACACCTGGAGGAAAGGAAATTGTAACTAGCGTAGAAGTGGACAACACTGAATAATTTCCTGTTCTCCTTCACAAACAGTAACCAGCCATATGCAACAGTGATACTGAATGCTCAAAAATAGGTGCTCTACTTGACACAGGCCTGTAAGCATCATGGGAGACAAAATATTCAACAAACTTCAGGATTGTCCCATTCCCTAAAAATCATGGAATGCAAAATTCTTCCCTTACAACAGTGACAAACCACTGAAGGGTTCTTGTGATTTTTGACATGCCAGTCTCATTCTAAACACACTAGAACAAATGTTCCATTCTATGTCATGGCTGAAGAATGTGGTCACTTAGTTCCCATACAACATATTCACAAATGGCAGTAAGGTATGGAGTTGTTTCACAACCAACAGCATTCTTGATTTGTATTTTTTTTTTACCTCTGACTAACTTATTCAGAGATATTATTACACACTTCTGGATCAGATGGGACTTGAACATGGACCTCCTGGCTCAGATGTAGGGACACTGCCATTGTGCCACAAAAGCCCGAAGGAACAACTTATTCTAGAAGTAATTTGGGTTTTGAATTCATGCCTCCAGAGAAAGTAAAACTTTAATTCTGGAATGAAAGGTGTTATATGCAAGTTGCACGTCAATTTCATTGTGCCCACAGCATACTTCATAGACGAATATTGTTTCAAGTCCGAAAGCAATCAAAGAAGGAACTTGACCTCAATATTATTGAGAAATTTGGGATGATCACATTCAAGTCTTTCCTACGCAAATTGTTAACAAACCCTTGTGTGAGAACAAGAAAATAATCTGCACTGGTATGCAGTCAAGCAATACAAGAAAGGGGGTTTGAGAGTGTATAATGGCAATGCCACTGAGTAAACAATCTAGTAGGTCAGGCAGATTGTTTGGGGAAGTGAGTCAAACTTCCATATAACCAAAGATGAAATTTAAACTCTTAATAAAAACTGGGATTTAAAACAGTCACAGTAACTGTGACCAATCACAGCCGTCATCAATTACTATAAAAGAAACCCATCTCGTCCAATGTCCTCGAGGGAAGGAAATGTGTTTCATTTTCTGTGCTGACCTGCAACTGACTGCAAGCCAAAATGATTTGTTGACTCTGAAAAGGTCTAGTAAGCCTTTCAGGTTTATCAAACCATTATATTAAAAACAATAAAGAATGAAATCAAAACTGAACACTAGACATCAGAAACAATGACAGACTTATTCATATCAACCCTGCGGAGTCCACCTTACTAACTCCTAGGGGCACGTGCCAAAATTGGGAGATCTGCCCCACCAACTAGTCATGCAACAGCCTGACATGGTCTGAATCTGTTGATTTGACCATGTTTCAGATATCATCACCATCCCTAGGTATGTCTCACCAGGAAGATCCAGCAGATGTGATAGTAACATACATTGGCAATCAGGAAGGAGTTGCCCTCAGAATATTTCAACATTTAATCTGCACCCCATGAAATCTCCATTGTATCAGGTCAAAAATAGACAAGGAACATCCTATTGATTACTAGGACTACTATTTCTCTATCTACCCTTCCTCCTCAGCAAATCTAGCCAAGGAATCAGTTTTCAGTCATGGTGAATAACAGTTGAAAGAAGCCAAGGATAGCAAAGACACAGAATGATTTTGGGTGGTGGACTTCAGTGTTCATTAGTAAGGTAGCGACATCCTATTAAGGTTTGGTAAATTAGTCGGCTCTGTTTACTCTTATTAGATTAAGTAGTTAATTTGTTCTTCCTCACTATACCCTTGCTTTCTATACTTTTCTGCCTCTATTTGCTTTCAAGTCCTGGACTCCTTTAACGTCCTTCCCTCCCAAAAGGACATGCAACATAACAGGTGTGCACACATAACGAAGAAGTTATCAAAATTACTATATTCTGACAACATACTCTACAGATCAACACTTTCTCAACATTTAATCACCCAGAAAGGAGACAAGTTAGTTGGAGGAAGGGAAAACCTAATTAAAGTTTTCCACATCCATTGACTAAGGCAAGCTAGCAGTAGAAAATAAACATAACTATTTAGAGAGGAACATGGATTATCCGGCATTCAATTTTATCCGAATATTCGATTATCCCGCAAGATCGCAAGGTCCCGATATTTGGCAAAATTATGTTCTCCAGAATTTGATTATCCAAATGAAATACTCCCCATCCTTGTCCTTTGGATAATCGAGGTTCCTCTGTATTTTAAATGCAGGAACAAAAAAAATGTATAAAAAGTACATAACAATTAATGCAAAGTGTTTTAAAATAGGTCAATTTACTAGATAACAATTTGATTTAATATTGCCAAATGTACCATGATCCAGTGAAAAGAATGGTTTTGCATGCTAACCAGACAAGTTCAGACCTTACATAAGTACAGAGTAATAGAACATGATGCCGATTATAGTGTTACAGCTACAGAGATGCAGGGAAACATCAACTCAAATATATGAGACGTCTGTTCATAAGTCTGATAACAGCAGGGAAGAAGCCATTCCTGAATCTGTTGGAACGTGCTTTCAAACTTTTGTATCTTTTGCCCAGTGGAAGATGATGGAAGACAGTATAACAAGTGTGAGAGGTTTGTTGGCTGCTTTCCTGATGCAGCAGGAAGTGTAGATGGAGTCAACAGAAGGAAAGTTGGTTTTCATGATGGAAACACCTGCATTCACAACTCTTTAATTTCTTCCAGTCTTGGGCAGAGCAGTTGCCATTTCAAGCTGTGACATATAGGCTGTTTTCTATGGTGCATCCATAAAATTAGTAGATGTCATTGTGGACATTTCCTTAGCCTTGAGGAAGTAAAGGAGTTTTCTTGACTGTAGCATCGACATGAATGGACCAGACAAAACCTGAGGAATTGTCTATGCCAAAGAACAGTGGAAGTTCGAACACTGGGTTATGTTCAAGGTTGAGTCAGATGGATATTTGAATTACAAAAAAGGTGTCAATGGTTTGTGGTGAGAAACAGGATGCAGAAGTTGGAAACTGCAGTTGCAGCCACAATGAGGTCAGCTATGATCTTATTGACTGACAAATCAGATTCAAGAGGCCATAGAAGGAGCAAAGTGCTCTTCCTTCTCAGGCTAAAGGAAACTTTCTAGAGACATGGACTAGAAAAACAGGTGTCAGAAAACAATTGTAGCCAATATCAATGATCGAGCTTTGAAGACCTAAGCACAGCTCTGCAAGGGCATCAACTGGTCATAGTCAGTGATTGCATCTTCACATTCCATACCCTTGTGAATGAATTACTTGCTCCAGTCATCCTTACTCCACCCTTGAGCTTTTCTGGTGGCAAGGGTTGCTCCCTGATGAGAGTTAGATTGTAGACAATGAAAAACAGACCATGACAAATTGGGAATAATGCACCAGTGAGTACCACAGGCCTTCTTCAGAGTCTTTCAGATAATGGAAATATTTCCTTTACATCCTCCTGTGATAACCTATGACAATTTATATGATTCACATTGTATGCATGCTAATTTGTGTTCTTGGGCTGCACAGCAGTTTCATGAACCAGACATTAGGTGGATAATTCTTTTGTTGGACCACCCTCTAGTTGGACCTGGTAGCTCAAATACAGAGGGAAGAGCAGCCTGACACAGAAAGAAAGTGTTCACCAACATAATGTGCTGACATAGTGTGTATTTTCAATGATATAGAAGATTGAGAATTTGGAGAAATAAATAGCAACATCTTGAAAAATGTCCAAATTACAGGGGACGTGGTGCTGGACATCTTAAAAATGTGTAAAGGTGGATAAATCCCCAAGACCTGATCAGGTATACCCTCAAACTCTGTGGGAAGCTAGGGAAGTGATTGCTGGGCTCCTTGCTGAGATATTTGTATCATCAATAGCCACAGGTGAGGAGCAGGAAGACGAAGTTGGTGAACGTAGTGACACTATTTAAGAAAGGTGGTGAAGAAAAGACTATGGACTGGTAAGCCTGACATCAGTGGTGGGCAAGTTGTTGGAGAGGATCCTGAGGGACAGGATTTACATGTATTTGGAAAGGCAACAACTGATAAAAGATGGTCAACATGGCTTTGTGCAAAGGAAATAGTATCTCACTAACTTGATTGAGTTTTTTGAAGTAGTAATGAAGAGGATTGATGAAGGCAGAGTGGTGGATGTGATCTATATGGACTTCAGTAAGGCATTTGACAAGGTTCATCATGGTAGACTGGTTAGCAAGTTTAGATCAGTGAATAAAGGGAGAACTAGCCATTTGGAGGTCTTGAAAGTAGACAACAGAGGTGGTGGTGGTGGATTGTTTTTCAGACTGGAGGCCTGTTATGAGTGGTGTGCTGCAAGGATTGGTGCTGGGCCCACTGCTTTTGGTCATTTATATCAATGATTTGGATATGAACCTCAGAAGTAAGGTTCATGAGTTTGCAGATGACACCAATATTGGAGGTGTAATGGACAGTCAAGAGCTTCACTTTTCTGACATAAAAATAGAGTGACCATCACCTCTCTGATACAGCAGAGGACAGTAAACTGGGAGCTGCCAAAGATGACTCTTACTCCAACCTGGAAGGCTCTGAACATGCAGAAATCAAGGATCACATTCACCTCCAGTCGCCGAGAGTTCTGTCCTCATTCTGAACCAAGACTGTAGTCTGCTTACAGGAGGGGCAGTGGTCTGCGAGCACCTGTAAATCATAAAATGCATATGATACACACACCTGCTTAGGTGAAGGCAAGAGAAATTCTCCTGGAAATCTGCAGGTGTATCAGGTCTCCTCTCCCACTCTGCCCTTGTGGACAGTGTGTCCTCTGTGTTGCACATATTCGAGCCCAGAAGTACTGATTAATATAGGGCACATCTCTCAGATTAAGCATTCTGCTATGAAATGTTGAAGTCATGAAAATATTTTTCAAGCAAAGAATCACTTCCTCCCTACTTGACCAATGTTTCACAGATCTGCAAATCACCAAAGTACTAGTACAAATTAATTAACACCATTCTGCTGCTGAGCTCACATTTAGCTGTGTTTAAAAGAGGTGGTTAAGCAGGAACACAGAGGTCAAATATAAAAGCCAATGTCAAATCAACATTACATACTTACTGACATCGCAATCTGCTAACTCAGCGTTCTTCCATCCTTACAACTTTAAAAAAAACGTCAGAAATCAGAAACAACATTAATTCTGACATTTAAACATTAATTCTGCGTTCTCTCCTTAGATGCTGCCAGACCTGCTGAGTTTTTCCAGCAATTCTGGATTTGTTCCTATCCAAGATGGTTTGTGTTGAGGGCAAGCTCAGAAGAACAGGAATATTTTATTCAGATTCCATTTTGGTCCCAAAACAGCATTTATTGCACTGAAACTATGAGTGCTACAGAGCTCCATTTTATAGGCATTGAATCTAAAGTCAGCAAACATGCTCAAGGGAAGTCTGCAAAGACAAGCTTTGAAGAAAAGCGTGCAATTCCCAAATGTTTTATTCCAATGACTTTTGTCAGCTGCATAATTATCTGACTGTTCAACTAAAAACACTTGATTCAGGCTTACATAGTGTCTGCAGGAGATATTACATATGCAATCCTCACTGTCTAGAGGTTGTGGGTTAACTTCCTGATGATGAAACCACAAAAGTGGTTGCTCTACACCTGAAACGTTTTCTCAATAAATTAAAAAAGATATTTTAAGTGCCTGAACATTGTGTAAAGTTTTGTGGATGACACAACTTGTGGGAAGAAAACTCGTTATTAGTCTTTGTACGTGTGCATTTATCTCATCTTCAAAACAAATTACTCACTTTTAAACTGAATGTCATGTAGTGTGAGAGACAGAATAAATGCACATTTATTTAACCCTCTGCCCTCATCAGAACCAAATTCTTGCATGAATTATGTTTCCTCTTGGAGGCATGGGAGTTCCAGACCTTGCTTATCAATGACTTCGAAAAATAATTTCCATTTTCCACCTCTGATTGATCAAGACCTTGCCCTGAGAAATGAACCTGAAACCGACAGTCAATTGTTTTGTTTATCTGAAGCAGGTATGTTTCCCTGTCTACAACTAACAGGACTTTATGCATTAATATATAACTTTCAGTATATTAACTATTGCAGGCAGCCAAAGCAATATGTTAGTTGATACTATCCAGCAGTATCTAGGGTGAACAATCACCTCAAGGGTGGCGTTGGAATCCATGTACCACATTTCTCATTTGTGTGGCAAGCTGAACGTTTTTTGGCTAATTGCAGCAGGAAACTGCTAGTTTCACCTGTTAATCAAACCTTTGAGAAATCTTGGTAATCTAAAGTAGGGCTCTTCCAGGACCAAACATGACAAATGCATGATAGTGAGAAATGATCTCTTCAGCGTAGCCATTATCCTGAGCAAAGGGTTTGATGTGCCTATTTTAGCAGTAAGATTGCATGACAAACAGGTGGACTGGGGCCAATTTACAAAGTTTCTGACAAGGCCAATCCTTACCATGCTTGGAACTGTCGACATCGCAACATTTATATTGATCAGTGACAGTAGACTTAAGGTATCTAGCAGGAGAGAAACACCTGGCTGATTTCTCAACTATTTCTACCAGGCAAACTGTATACAATTCGCGGACACTATATTAGAGCTACAGTTCCCTCACTAGACTTATCTCTTGATCATGCATACCTTCCAGAAGTTGTGACACCTGCAATGATATATCTTCTTACATACAATGACAGGACTTAACCAGCGCCTTTGACCACCATGAGACTGCACCCCAGACTCAAGCTCTTCATAGAAAATAACTTTGGTAAGCCAGTATTAGACATTCCGACATCATAACCAGCCTAACTTAGCTGTGACTGCCTCAATATGGTGTGGTGATTGGTGAAGAAATGCACAAAACCTAAAGGAAAAAAAGCCTTTAAATCATAGAATCAGAATAAAGTGGAGGTCCTTTAGCCCACCAAAAATATACTGCAACCTACACTAGACCCAGAGCCTTAAATATTGTGACACTCCATGTTATTTTAAACTATGAGGCTACCTGCCTCAAATAGCCATCCAAGCAGTGCATTCCAGATCCCCACCAAAGTGTGTGTAAAAGTGGTTTCTTTAATTTCTTCTAAGCTTCCACTTGCCTTTTCATTTTAAAAATGTGCCTTAACTCAAGCTCTTCATAGAAAATAACTTTGGTAAGCCAGTATTAGACATTCCGGCATCATAACCAGCCTAACTTAGTTGTGACTGCCTCAATATGGTGTGGTGTTTGGTGAAGAGATGCACAAAACCTAAAGGAAAAAAAAGTCTTTAAATCATAGAATCAGAATAAAGAGGAGGTCCTTTGGCCCACCAAAAATATACTGCAACCTACACTAGACCCAGAGCCTTAAATATTGTGACACTCCAAGTTATTTTAAACTATGAGGCTACCTGCCTCAAATAGCCTTCCAAGCAGTGCATTCCAGATCCCCACCAAAGTGTGTGTAAAAGTGGTTTCTTTAATTTCTTCTAAGCTTCCACTTGCCTTTTCATTTTAAAAATGTGCCTTTTGTTTCCTTGAGTTTAATTAACAACAACAGCTGCTTTCTCATCACTGTCCATGACACTCAATCTCATACACCTCACACCCCTCCCTTCCCCCCCAATCCTCTCTACTCGAAAGAAAACAACCCAAGCTTATCAAGCTGAAATGCTCTGTCCAATGTAACATTCTGGTGAAACTCCTCTATACCCTCTCCATTCTAATCACATCCTTCCTATAGTGTGATGACCAGAACTGCACACAATATTCCAGCTTTGGCTTAACCAAAATCCTATTCAGCTTCAAAAAAATCCTCCCTGCTCCTCTAGTGGATGCTGTGACTGATAAGGCAATTGTCCTACATACATTGTATCGAGATTATATACAACATATATCCTGTTAGATCCCTGAAGGTGGTGGCTGGATGGGTTATGTACAAGCACGCCAAGATCCCTCTGAGCATCCTCGAACCCTACCTTTCAGTCAGTATCCCCTTGTATTGTTGCTTCTTCCAAAGTGTGTCACCTCACATTTATCAGAGTTTAATTTCATCTGCCACTGATTTCCCCATCTGACCAACCCATCCATATTTCCCTGTAACCTAAGACCTTCCTTCTCACTGACAACCACTCAGCCAATTTTTGGCATTTGCGTCTCTTATAAATATCAAAAATACTAAGGGAGCCAGAACTGATCCCAGAACATCACCAAACACCAGCCTCCAGTCAGAAGAATAGTCTTCCACCACCATCCTGTTTCCTGCCACTAAGCCAACTTTGGATCTGAATTATCCTGGATTCAATGAGCTTTTTAAATTTCTTTCCAGTTTCCCATATGGAATTTTGTCAAAAGTTTTGCTGAAATCCATTCAAACTATATCAACTGCCATACCGTCATCTACTCTATATTCAGTTAGTAAGTTTGCAGATGATAACAAAATTGGAGATGCAGTGGACAGACAAGAAGGTTACTTCAGAATAAAATGGAATCTTGATAAAATGGCCCAGTGGGTGAGGAGTGGCAGATGGAGTTTAATTTAGATAAATGTGAGGTGCTGCATTTTGGAAAGGCATATCAGGGCAGGACTTATATACTTAATGGTAAGGTCCTGGAGGGTGTTACTGAACAAAGATCTTGAAATCCAGATTCATAGTTCCTTGAAAGTAGAGTTCCAGGTAGATAGGATAGTAAAGGCAGTGTTTGGTATACTTGCCTTTGTCAGTCAGTACATTGTGTACAAGAATTGGGAGGTCATATTGTGGCTGTACAGAACATTGGTTAGGCCACTTTTGGAATACTGTGTTCAATTCTGGTCCCCCCCCCCCCCTGTTATTGGAAGGATATTGTGGAACTTGAAAGGGTTCAGAAAATATTTAAAGGATGTTGCCAGAGTTGAAAGGTTTGAGCCATAGGGAAAGGCTGAATAGGCTATGGGGTGAATTCCCTGGAGCAGAGGCGGAGGGGCAACCTTATAGACTTCTATAAAACCATGAAGGGCATGAATATGGTAAATAGACAAGGTCTTTTCCCTGGAATGGGAAAAGGAGTGGGGAAGAGGAGGAGGAGGAGGAGGAGTAGGGGGAGTCCAAAACTAGAGGGCATAGGTTTAAAGGTCAGAGGGGAAAGACGTTAAAAAAAAAGAGACCCCTAAGGGGCACGCAGAGAGTGGTGGATGTATGGAATGAGCTGCCAGAGGAAGTGGTGGAGGAAGGCACAATTACATTTAAAAGTCATCTGGATGGGTATGATTAGGAAGGGTTGCAAGAGATATGGACCAAATGCTGGCAAGTGGGACTAGATTAATTTGGGATATCTGGTTGGTATGGACAATTTGGACTGAACAGTCTGTTTCCATGCTGTACAGTTCTAGGACTCTGACACACTTGAAAGTTCAACAAAATTTGAGAGGCATGACCTCCTCTGACAAAGCTATCCCTGATCAAACCTTGCATATTTAAATGCAGATTAATTTTCTCCTTCACGATTTTCCTGAATAGTTTCCCTTCCACTGATGTAAGACTCACTGGTCCCTAGCTCCCAGGGTTATCCCGACCACTCTTCTGGTAAAGTTGAACCACATTAGCAGGCCTCCAGTCCTCTGGCACCTCCCAAAGCTAAAATGATTTTTAAAAACTTGGATTTCCTCCCTCTTCTCCCACAGTAGCATGGGGATTTGCCCACTTTTAAACCGACCAAACACTCCAATAGCTCCTTGCTACTTGTATCAATCTGCTCAAGAACCTTACTGTCACAATCAATATATATTCTCAAATTCTGAATTTGCTTCCTCCTTCTCCCAAGCAAAGTCCAATATGAAGAACGCATTTAATGCTCTACCCATGCCCTCTGGTTTCACAAACAATTTGCCCCCTTGGACCTTAATGGGCCTTACTCTTTCCCTGGTTATTCTCTTCCCCTTGATATACTTGTGTCACATCTTGGGATTCTCTAATCGTAACAGCCACCATTTTTCATGTAGGTAAAAAAAGCAATAAGTCCTTTAAACGTTTGGATTTGCAAGGGCGGGTATGACAGTTAGCATTTTTTGAATCCTGGCTTATTCGGTAACTGAGATATCTTCAGTAAATGTCACGGCTAGGCTGG
Organism: Chiloscyllium plagiosum; assembly: GCF_004010195.1. Taxonomy (NCBI): domain Eukaryota; kingdom Metazoa; phylum Chordata; class Chondrichthyes; order Orectolobiformes; family Hemiscylliidae; genus Chiloscyllium; species Chiloscyllium plagiosum. The sequence continues at coordinate 29,004,668 of NC_057714.1, forward strand.
AGTCAGAACAAATTAACGATCATAGATTGAAGCTAGAGACAAAGAGTTAGGAAATGTGCCAGCATGACAAAGAGACAATACTAAAGTAAAGGGAATAGTTGGACCCAGATTCGTAAAAGCAAGGCCAGTAGAAAATCCTGTCAATTACCCAAGAGATTAGCAAAGACATATCAGGTATTATCTACACTGCAGAAAATTAGAAGATCATGTGGCAAAAATTAAAGACTGCAGATAATGAAAACCTGAAATAAAGCAGAAAATGCTGAAAAACAACAGGTTTAGTAGCATCTGTTGAGAGGAATGGAGTTAAAGTCCAATATGACTCTCTTTCAGCACTAGTATGGTTTTTAATAAGGTGATCATTTTGAACCCCTGGGAAGCTCAAGACAATAGTATTGACTGCAATATCTGGATAAGAGGGGCAAAAGGATGGATCAAAGGCTGTTAAGTATTTCCGTTCAGGGAACAAAGCAGAATTGTTGCTGGTGGGCACAAAGGCAATAATGGATGATTGTCAGAGCAACTAAGTGCAACTTTGAGAAACAATGGGTTTGAAGAGGTCAAGATGCTTTGGCACAATGTCAGGTGCAGTTTTTACACAAGACAGCAGAGCAGGAGCATCTGAAAAGGAGGCAATTATTTTCTATGTACATGGGACAGAACTAAAACCCATAGCCATTTATACAACATCTATGCTATAGTTCAAACTCAGGGAAACACTTACTTCCCATCACCTATTGAATCCAGAGTCTGAATTATTCCCTGTTTCCAAAGATGACCATAGTCCTCTGCACTAATTCTCTTCGCACAGGATTGGCCAGGAGGAGAAGCAACAATTTATTAGATTCACACTCAGCTTCTTCCGAGGCCAGCACCTGCTACCATATCACTCAAACACAATTAAATATCTAGCAATGAACAAATGCCATCCAATTTAATGATTAGATTAAATTCCCTGCAGTGTGGAAACAGGCCCTTCAGCCCAACAAGTCCACACCAACCCTCCAAGGAGCAACCCACCCAGACCCATTCCCATACACCTAACACTATGGATAATTTAGTATGGCCAACTCACCCGACTGGCACATTTTTGGACTGTGGGAGGAAACTGGAGCACCCGGAGGAAACCCACTCAGACATGGGGAGTCTGTACAAACTCCACACACAGTTGCCAGAGGTGGGAATTGAACCTGGGTCCCTGGCACTCTGAGGCAGCAGTGCTAACTGCTGAGACACCGTGCCACCCTAATGCCATAAGGACTTGTTAGGAAAATTCAAGGGAAAGGAAAACAGCAACAAATTACTAAAATTTGGACTTGAACAGACTCAGAATTGAACATACTCCATTTTGAAGTCTACACGACAGGAAAGCTGGTAAAACCTATCTGCTGGGATAAAATAGTTTGGGATCTAATCAAACAAAGGCCTCTATCCATAACTCACTGTAATTTTGGTAATATCTAATGAAATTTGTACATAATTGCTATCATGCAATAAAATACATTTTATTCAAGACAAGAGTCTCTTGTAGTTTTTCCTCTACCACTAAATCAAGTCAGCCCCTCGACCCTGTCAAAGTGAATGGGGATATAAAATTACTCAAAGGGAATCTGGTAGTAGTTGGCATCATAACACAATGAGGAGAAAGTGAGGACTGTAGATCAGAGTCAAAAGGTGCGGCGCTAGAAAAGCACAGCCAGTCAGGCAGCATCCGAGAAGCAGAAGCATCGACGTTTCGAGCATAAGCCCTTTATCAGCAACGTGGAGGGTGGCTGAAAGAAAAAAGGGAGGGGGTGGGGCTCGGGGCAGGGTAGGTAGGTAGGAAGAAATGCAATAGGTAGACGAAGGTAGAGGGTGATGGTGATGTTTCCCACCTTCATCTATCTATCGCCACCTTTCCCCATCCCCATTTCTCTCTCAGATCTCTTGCTAACCCCCCACCCCCACATTCCTGTGGAAGAGATTATGCTCAAAACATTGACTCTCCTGCTCCTCAGATGCTGCCTGACCATAGCACAATCACTCAGGGAAAGCGAACCAATCAACAGATGGCCTGTTGATGACAATGGGTTGACACTGTTGCCATAAATAACGACACCATTTTGAGTGACATGGACCAAACAAGAAGAGAGGTTTCTTGAGGTAATTGTGTTAGCAATCAGTAATAGAGAAAACAGTGCATTAAGTACCTTCCCATGTGCATAAGTATTCCATAGAGAAAAAGTGGGATGACTTGCTGCACCTTGTACAATTTCCTATTGTCAACAGTTCTCTACAGAGAAGCAAAACTCAGTAGAAGATTAGATATTGAGCCTCAGAGCAGGAGACTGTTAAATCTTGCCCCAAATGATAGGGTCATGCTGTCGGAATGCCTTGCCCCTTCTCTCATGGGTCAGTGAACAGAAGACTCAGACCTGATCAAATACAAGTGGAGATTTTACAATATTGTGTGGAAAATTGGAAGTTTTATTTTGAAAATTTAAGATTATGTATAATATAAACCTTTAATACAGCAATTTGTAAATGCAAATACTAAAAACTTTGAGTTATTCTAAAACTAATAAACTTGAAAAAAAAACAAAAAAATTGCACAACTGGTATTACACTTTACCAACCATCTTCCTGGATTGCAATTTCTTTTCTCAACCTTCCTGCCACTGCATCAATCTGATTCAACGTTGAGGACCAAGCTGAAGTAGGATGCCCTAAAATCTACCACTTCTCTCAGAGTATCACCAATATCCTTCACATCCAGTTGAGCTCTTCCAATATTTACCCCAACTCCTGCATGTTTTACCAGGTGTTGTAGTTAATGCAGCTACTGAAGAGGTTCTGGAATGATGCCAGCTTAATTATGCTTGGACTAGTGCCTTTTGATTGTTACTGCCATTCATAAATCAGGAATACTGCTCCCTGCATCCTAAGATTGCGATCCTGAACGTCTTCATGCAGCCTGGCATTAGGCTGGATTCCAGGGTGGTGCTGCAGAAGCATTAGCCACTCAGTAGACTAGCTGACTAACAGGACAGAATTAATCTGTAGCCTCAGTCAATGAGTCCTACCTATTATATATTGTTTCCACCCCTCTCCGAGGAAGCCAAAAGGTTCCAGCAATGCAGAGAAAATTAATAGGACAAGAACCAAAACAGGCATGCCATACAGTCCCTCAAGCCTTTTCTACCATGAAACAAAGTCATGACCTAACTTCTCCATCAGGTCCAGTTTTATGCCTTGACCCAATGTCGTTTGGTTCTCCTCATCAGTCTTCATTTTATTCATTGTCCAAGCATCCACAGCTCTCTAGGGTGGAAAATAGCGAAGATTGACACTTCTAATTTAAGAAATATCCCATCTGAGCCCTAAATAATATATCCCTTATATTGATACTGTGGCCTCTGATTGCAAATTCTGCAGCAAGAAGGAAGCAGCCTGTTAGCATTTACCATGGCAACAAAATTTCATACATTTGAATAATCCCATATCATCTTTCAAAACTCCAGAATGTAAGCCCACTTTGCTTAATCTTTCTTTGTTCACCAACCCTTCTATGTCACGAACCAATCTAGTAACCCTTCGCTGTTCCTTCTTAGTTTAGAAGACCAATATTTCCTATTTACAGTCTTTGTTTTTCTATGAACTGTAGCAGGGTAAAGAAAAGACTTTAAGAAACATTGCTTATGCTACAAGCCATAGTGGCAATACTCCACTAGGTTCCTGGTGAAACATTGTTAAACAACCAACAGGTAAATATACTCAGTGAGTTACATACTTGTTGCAGCCAAAATTGTGTTCACTATAGACACAGTCACGCAATTCAACATCTAATTGTGGAGAACCAATGCACAAAGAATTGAGACTCATCACTCTTCACCCTTCCTTGCACTTAGTAGAAAGCTAGAAGGAAACATGAAATAGTGTTATGAGCATTTGTAGGAACACTTGTACCTATAAGCAGTGGGCAGAGGGAACTTGGCCACTCCAAAGTCACACTACCCTGAGGGGGTGGTATGGTGGCTCAGTGGTTAGCACTGTTGCCTCAAAGCACCAGAGACCCAAGGTTCAATTCAATCCTCAGGTGGAGTTTGCACATTCTCCTCACGTCTGCATGGGTTCCTCCCACAGTCCAAAGATGTGCAGGTTGTGGATTGTCTATGCTAAATTGCCTGCAGCATGCAAGATAGGTGGACTAGCCATGGATAATACAGGGATAGAATGGGGGTTGGGTCTGGGTGGCATGCTCTGAGGGATATTGTGGACTCAATGGGCTGAATGGCCTGCAGGGATTCTATGATCATTTTGCTGGAGTGTTATAGATTGGACATGGCAGCAGGTATTGAAAATTTAAGTTTTTAACCTGACAATTCACATAATTAAAGATGTGCCTCACTCTAGCAGCTATGCATCAATACATACTTTCTGATGTATTCTTTCACTATTAACCCTGATGGAAAAAAGTTTAACATACCATTGAAGCAGGTGGGTCTTAAACTCAAGTCGACTGGTCTAAAAATATTGACAACCACTGTATCACAAGTACCCTCACTTTCTGATGATCAGAATTCTAAACTGGTTTAGTTTGGTTTTGTCCTGCCCCACTCCCTCCCACGTTTCTACAAGTTGAGCACCTAAATTCCATTATAAAACCAAAGTCATCCTTCTTACTATCAGCCATCTGCAGAGAGGGAAGAGTTAAAAATGCTTCAGTTCATTTACAGACTGATTTAAATTAATCACTACAAAGATTTACAAGACAGGGACACAATAGCTATTTATCTCATAAATCAGCCTTACTCTGAAGGGGAAATTTGCATTTTTTCACTTTTTAACATAACATACCTCAACACCTCGATGTCCCTGATTTCTGTTTCAGGAACAGACCAGTAATAATAATTGATTACTCCGATTCACTGAAGATTTATATCTAGATTTAATTAATTTGCACAGGAACAGGAGCTCAATTTTCTTGCTACATTCTTTAAGGAAAGACAATTCACAACTGATGCAAACCATCACAAAACAAATGTCACTGCACTTCAATAACTACAAAACTCATATCTTCAGTTTCCACTATTTCCTTTTCCCCCTCTCAAACTAACTTTTCAATGAAGCTTAAAAAAAAACTAAATGCCCCAGACTCTAATTACTTAAAGTGTAATTATTAGACAAATCTAGCTGTTAGTTGCTAATTGTGGAAAACCTGCAGTCTACAAGTTTGTATTGCTGTTTGACTAACAATATTGACTTCAATCAAGCAAAGCTGTCAGAATTTTTCTTCTAGGTATAATCTCTCAGCAATAGGTGATCTAAATCAGTTGCAATCAGGAATGAATTAAACACCAGAAAGTAGTGAGTTAAACCAAACTGAAGATCAACAAAACTTCCTTCAACCAGAGCTTTCTGGAGTGAGAAAGCTTAATTCAATTATTTATGATCCTGGAAGTGTTTCTCAAAAAGGACACAGGTAGAAAAGGTGGACCTTCAAAAGAAATTAGAGGCCATAGCCTGTACCTTCAGAAGTATTAGGAACAGGAAAGCAATACCAGACAACCACTGTGGGTCTCTATCTCTATTGAACTGCTAACATTTTTTTTTAAAAAGTCACTTGTTCAGAAACATTATGACATACCTCCAAAGCAAGTAGGACTTGAACTCAGGCCTTTTAGGCTCAAGGACACTACCACTGAAGTCCAAAGTTAACAAAAATCACACAACACCAGATTATAGTCCAACCAGTTTAAGTGAAAGCACTAGCTTTCAGAGCACTGCTCCTTCAGCAGGTGGTTGTCAACTAGTGATGAAGGAGCAGCACTCCAAAAGCCAGTACTTCCAATTAAACCTGTTGGACTATAACCT